>NC_134407.1:11327385-11636511 GCF_038048845.1 Mixophyes fleayi | reverse complement strand
AACTACATTAATAAAGTTCATGGTATTATAGATAATGGGGTCATCAGAATTAAGAAAGGAGAATGCCCAAGACTGTGGGTCCCCTCGGAAACACATAATCATAGAAACAACTTGGTGAACCTGAATCTGAATAATATGTAGGAAATTCCTCAAACTGCTTCATACATAGTTGTATAATTGCAGAATACTTTTTAAGGTCAACATTAAAGATGATTAACTGTTCTTTGCAGGAATTATCAACAGCTGCTGGTGACACCTCAGCTGGAGTAGACAGCAGTGGCACATCAGGCCTGGAGAGCAGGGAAATAGGGTCCTCAGGCCCAGACTTTGCAGCAGTCTCTGGACACTCAAGCTGGGCAGCAGTCTCTGGTCATTCAAGCAGTGCAGCGGCTAACACAAGTGTCTTGGTGATCCTAGGACAGAATTAATTATCTGGACCAGCTGAATCGAAGTCCCCGACTGTGATTGCAGAACAGGTGTCCTCAACTGAGACAGCAAAACAGGAAAGACTGAACTTGGATGGAGCTGATGACTCTGAATCAGACTGAGCATGTATCTTTCAGGACTCGAACTGTGCACATATCCAAGGGCGCTTGTACTGAGAACACTTGGTAGAAGACCTGAGCTGGGTACACAACTCGGCAGGAGGCCCAAACTGGGCACATGACTGGGCAGCAGGCCCGTACTGGGCACATGACTAGGCAGGAGGCCTGGACAGGGCACACAACTTGGTTGGACACCTGGACTGGGCACACGACTTGAAATGGACGGCATTATTAAGCACCTCTGATCGAACAACACTTTGAGGCAACTCTGACAGGAAAAAGGCATGAGTCATCTCTGACTGAGCAGTTCTATGAGGCATCTCTGGCTGAACAGCACTTTGAGGCATCACTAAGACCTTAAGCGTAGAGGAAAAGACTGAATCCACAGGATAGTAAGCAACCGCTGGACCTTTGACACAGGAGGCACAGACTGGTAGCTTGGCTCTGGAAACAGGGGCTGGTAGTTTGATACTGTAAACAGAGGCAGGTAGCTTGGTACTGAAAACGAGCTGATAGCTCAGGTCAGGCATCAAGAACTAGAGGTTCAAAACTGGATACTAAGGCAGAATGAAGAGCTTGAATCCCCTCAGTTACTGGATTAGGAATGGATTCCTAAACAGTAGCAAGAGGAACCAACAGCTTAGGCACCATCACCGGGAATAAGTCACATAGTACCATAGAAACAGGTGGTGATGTGCAAATGAATCCAAGATCAGGAGAAGGCAAGCTGAAGACTCGTCTGTAGGATGCTGTGGTCTGTGGATTGGACAGTCTTTAAGAAATGTGCATTACTGGCACAGTAGAGGCATAATTTGCCAATCCTTCTGCGCATTTGGTCCTCCTCAGTCAGGTGGGGGCATGGACCACCTACGTCCCAGTAGTTTTTGGTTAACTGGAATTTTGTAGTAGTGTTATTTAGAGGTGATGCCTGCACTGAATCTGTAGTAGATAGAGATGACTAAAGCAAATCAAAAGCTTTTGAGCAAGGAGAACTGGGAGAAACAATATCTGAGAGTCTCTTGATCAGATCTGGATCAGATATGCAGTAACCAGCTGAGATCATAGCAGAATTATATCAGCCTGTAAAGTCTGTAGTAAAGGTAGTTCTATTCTTTGCAGCACAGACATGTTTGCAGAGCAAGCAGTGGATTCAGTTGGTAGGTTGTCCCAGAAAAATACAATCTAATGCAAAAAAAAATTCAAGTGGGGAAAAGCAGGTAAAAAATACAAGGACCCAGGCCTGACAGGGGGCCCTGGCCTGCCTGTTTAGTGGGAGGAGCCACTAACTTATGGAAGGGGCCCAAATAAGTTCCTGTTCGTCTGCCCAGATTATGGTACCCAGTTGTATCATCCCTATGATGTCTGGTATAGATGGTGACATGAAGTCATGTGATGCGCTATGTGTCTGCCCGGATTATGATTCAATTTCATGTGATGTCTGGTATAGATGGGGCTCAGGCATGTGATTTATTATATGAAAAATGTATTCGGTACAGATGATGACAGAGGGTCATGTGATGTCTATTATAACTATTATGTATAGTGATACAGGTTCTTCTGTGTGTGTAAGAATGTGTGTAGCATGTTTTGCTGTGTCTTATAATTAATATTGTGTCTTCCACAGCTGGTAGTGCAGGACCGGAATGGGTATCCACTCAAATTTAAAATGGCTTATATAGATGTTGAAATTGAGGGGAAAAAAAATAAAGTACAAGGAGAAACTGACAACAAGGGACAAGTGCGCTTCAGTTTGGAAACAACAAAATGGACAGGGGAAGTCCAGATCCAAGTGAGAGCTTTCCACCCTCTCAACTTATAATTCTTATATTTTGTCTCAAAACTTTGCTCTCCACGTATTTTCTCTGTCCCCATACCCCCCGTCTCTCTCTCTCTCATTTCCTTGCTTTCTGTTCTCTTACCCCTTCTCTCTGTACCCTTACCTTCTCTATTTCCCTTACACTCTCTCTATTTCGCCTTACCATCTCTCTGTGTTCTCCTGCCTCTCTCTTTTACTCTCTATCTCCCTGTGTGTCTGTCAATTTCCCCGCTCTCTCTCCTTAACCCCTTTCCCTCTGTCCCCCTTACCATCTCTCTCCCCTTATAATCTGTCACTCTCTCTGTCCCTTTACCCCTCTCTCAGTCCCCTTTACCCTCACTCTCTCCATACCCTTATCATCTCTCTCTCTCTCTCTCTCTTTGTCCTCTTAATCCTCTACCTATATCTCGCTTTCATGTCTCTCTTTCTCTCTTTCTCTCTCTCTCTCTGTCCTCTTTCTCCATTCCCTTCTCTCATTCCTTTTCTCCTTCTCTGACCTCTTACCCATCTCACTCTATGCCCCCTTATTCTTCTCTATCTCTCTCAGTCCTCTTACCTCACTTTCTCCCTACCCAGTCTATCTTTCTTCCCCCTTTAGTGCTCTCTTTCATATTAAACTCTCTCTCTATTGATCTCTCTCTTTCCCGTTGCCTCCTTTCTTTAATCTCTCTGTTACCTTTCTTCCTCTTCCTTTATCTCTCACTCTATCACCTTCTCTTTCTCCCTTCTCCCTCTCCATCCTCTTACCCACATAACTCTTTTCCCTCTCTTTCTCTCCCTCAATCTGCCTCACTACTCATCTTTCTCCTTCTGCTCTCTAGCTACTCGCTTTATCTCTTTCTTCATCTCTGTTCTCTTACCCTTCCATCTCTCTTTCTTCATCTCTGTACCCTGAGCCTCTCTTTTTCTTCCATTGCCTCTCTCTGTCCTGCTACCCTCTAATTCTCCCTGACTCTCTCTAACCATCACCATCATTATTGTTTCTTTATAAAGCGAGATATTTTGTAGCGCCAGGCAAATTTTTATCGATAACACATACATGAAAACAGTGACAGGTACAGTTGAGCAGGATAGCAAATGCATGTATGCAAGAAACATAGCAAATAGCAGAGCATACAGAAAACCAATCAGCATAATACATAACAGGGGTATGCAGAATACAACATAGGGTGAGACAGGAAAAGAAGATGGAGCATGGACAAACATGGTATACTGTATAGGGTGGAGAATCCTGCCAGTGAGAGCTTACATTTTAGAGGGAGGGGGTAAGGCAGTAGGAGTAGATGGGACAGATTAATAGATGTTTATGAGGTGAATGAGTGGAGCAGTTGAAGTTTTAAGGAGAGCTGCCACAGTAGGAGGCTGAATTGGAGCCATAGGTAGTCACAGTGTGACGGTGGGCAAGAGTTGTGATGTTTTGTAGTGACTGCCATGTAGCTAATTTCTGTCAGGTTTTTGGAGAGAAAATGCTAAGACAAGGGATGCTGAGCAGAGTGTTGGTGCAAGTAGGAGGTAGCTGGGCTTAGAATAAAGTAGATGGAGAAAGTATATGTGCAGTGCTGGAACAGAAGTGCAACTGCCAGGGTGAGAATGCCACACTGGGTACCACTTTTTAAGTTAGAGGCCTCACTGGTATTTCCCAGCGACTGGAGAAAGTTGAGGCAGCAAAACTGTAGGAGAGATAATTGTCCAAACAGACCAAGCATCAGGCCTTTGGTGAGGTGGAGCTCAGCCAAAAGTGAGATTTTGCTCTGGATTGCAGAAAGTTAAGGCAGAAATTTAAGCAGGGGTGGGCTTGTGGTGCAGTGGGCCACAATACATGCTGTCGGGGGTGATGGACAGTGAAAGTTCTTTGTCCCCTTAGCCTCTATCCCTCTCCCCATTTCTATCTAACAATAATAATATGTTTGTCTCATGTATTCTGGAATTCTTTCACCATGTGCGTCCGAGTCCTACCTCAACTGCTAGGAGACTATTCTGTCCCCTTATCTTCTCTCTCCCTCTATCTCTCTCTCTTTGTCCCCTTACCCTCTCTCTCTCTTTCTCTCTTTGCCCCCTTATCCTCTCTCTCTTTCTCTCTTTGTCCCCTTAACCTCTCTCTTTCTCCTCTCTCTTGCCACCTTACTCTCTCTCTCTAGCTCTCTCTCTTTGTCCCCTTAACCTCTCCCTTTCTCTTTTCTCTTGTCACCTTACTCTTTCTCTCTCTAGCTCTCTCTCTTTGTCCCCATAACCTCTCTCTTTCTCCTCTCTCTTGTCACCCTACTCTCTCTCTCTAGCTCTCTCTCTCTTTGTCCCCATAACCTCTCTCTTTCTCCTCTCTCTTGCCACCTTAATCTCTCTCTCTAGCTCTCTCTCTTTGTCCCCATAACCTCTCTCTTTCTCCTCTCTCTTGCTACCTTAATCTCTCTCTCTAGCTCTCTCTCTTTGTCCCCATAACCTCTCTCTTTCTCCTTTCTCTTTTCACCTTACTCTCTCTCTCTAGCTCTCTCTCTCTCTTTGTCCCCATAACCTCTCTCTTTCTCCTTCTCTTGCTCCCTTACCCTCTCTCTCTCTCTTAGTTCCTCCTCTCTGCCCCCTTACTATTTTATTTCTGTTTGTAACTCACCCACACTATTGCTCTTATCTTTACTGTCTATCTTACTCCTCTTTTCCCTTTGCCCACTGACTCCTTATCCAGCTCACATCTTTTTGCATGCCACTTATGTCTAACATTTCCTCTCTAGGCTCTTGTAACTCTACTGCTCTCCCCATTTTCAGGGCTATGCGGACAGTATTGTCAGTGGTGGACCAACGGCTCCAGTGCATCCAAATGTATTACATACGGTGACCCCTTATTACAGTGAGGCTAAAAGCTTTTTACAACTGGTCCCCATACTTGAAATCATTCCCTGCAAGAGCACAGTGAACATACGTGTGATGTATGAAATAGACCAACGAGACCTGAATGCAGACGACAAATCTGTGAAGTTCTATTACATAGTAAGAGACACAGTTACATTCTTATATACTTCAGATTGTGTTGTGTCTATGTGTACAGGAAAAATACAAATACATGCCTGAAAAAGCTGTATCATTTGCGTGCCGCTTGTGATTGGCGGTTTGTGACCGTTGATGCTGATTGGTGCTTTCTTCATCCCTCGGCCATCTATTATGCTTTTGTGTGTGTGTTTAAGCAAAAAAAAAATTCTTCTAGGGCACAAAACAGGGAGTTGTTTCTGCTGCATTAGAGAGGTTTTAGCAGTTTTATTGATGCCTAATAGCAAATGCGTTTGTTGCACATAACAAAAATAGATAGAAACATGGACACAAGTGGGACATAAGCATCTGGGTCGTGAGCCTGGCATAAACCTGAAGCATAGGCTACAGGTGCAGATCTGTGTGGATCTCAAGGTGTGTACAGATCAGCATATGTGCTGCTTTTTTAGCTCAACTTGTGACCAATTCCGATCAGGCTCAGAGTAACAGTTAAATTAATGAAATCCATATAAGTTGTAGTTCCATCTGCTGGATAAAATGTGAATACTCTTATTGCCAAAGTATAATCATTCAAATGCTAGGTAAAAATTGCTTGGTTTTGGTCAATACCTAAATACACCAGCCTTCTAGATGAGAATAGATTTCTGGGTAATTATATTTATTTGGCAGTTCCATGGCTTACCCCCATTGACTTTTTAGACCGTGACACAAACTTTTTCTACCAGTAGCCTGCTCCACCCTTATTTGGGATAGTCAGTGCAGGAAAGGACTTTCTGTATGCACTTTCAGCATGTGAACTGGTCTGAAATTAAAAAGCCCAAGAGCATAGAAAGATAGCAGCGATATATAGGAGATATCTTATCAAAACAGTAAATAAAAAATATTCATTAGTTTCTAACAAAAGAAAACATTGTAGTAAATCAGATGAGATTGTTTGTCTCAAAAGTGCGCAATCTTATATGTATTTATTTTCCAGGTTATTGGTAAAGAGGGGATTCTTCTTCATGGAAGCAAAACAATTCAATTGATAGGAAAAGCTTGTAAGTGCAAATGATAATTTGATGTACACAGTTTGCATTTTGCCATTGTTACAATAGGGTAGACTCTAATGCTTAGATATACTGTATATTGTAAGAATTACCGCATGAGTGACTCCTTACTCCAGTCTTCTAAAGCAGTGGCTGTTTTATTTCATCACAACAACACCTTAACACATTCATCAAATGTTCCATAGCTTCCTGACACTAACTAAACCCACCATCCTTAGCTATCGTCCGGCTGCTATCCAGCATCAGAAGCCCCGACCACCAGGTTCCACAATCCTTTTATTCTTACCAAACACACCTCAGCAATCAAACCCATGTCGTCCACTTGCTGTTAAGGTAACAGCAGGACCCCTAACCCTGTCTGTACATTTCCTTGGTGGATGGGTCCTGTTCTGGTTATCAGACCATGGTAAATTACCCCCTTTTCCACAATATATACAGTCATGTAACATAATCAATCAGATCCTATGTTTGGAGCATTTTCCAGTATATAAAATTAGCATAAGGACTTTTTATAGACCATGGAAATGGAGCAAATATGTGTAGAAACTATTGCAGATTACGCATCTTTATTCTGCCGATGTTGCGAGCGGCAGCTCACACCCACCCATTCTCACCTGTGTCCCAGCTGTTGTCATCCCAATAACTGGGACGTCACTTCTGGTAGCACTGTCCCGGCCGTCACCAAGGCAAAAGATGCCTTTGCTATCAGCACCACATCCGGGCATCTGTGGCAGCCAGGCGCGTGCTCAAATAGGTATGATTAATAAGACATCATCTGGAGGGCAAATAGTACCATCTAAGCCCTAACCTCTAATTAGCCACTTCCTGTATTTAAGGCAGGGAGGGCTTAGCCTCCCTGCCGGTTAAAGCATGGATACTGTCTGTTGCTGACCTGCTCGGTTGCTGTGTTTCTGTGGAAACTCTGCAGAACTTCTGATTGACCCTCTGTTGTGACCTCTGGCTTGTCTTTGGACCCTGCTTGTAGTCTGATTGCCCTGACCTTTGACTTTGTTCTTTGGATATCCCTGCTCGCTGCCAGCACTGACACTTTGGTCTGTTCCTGACCACTCTTCCTGCTATGGACCACTGACCTTGGCTTGCTTCTAGCCATCCCATGAGCAGGCTGGGCTGGGGGGGCAGGGAGGCATCTGCTTCCCGGGCTGTTCCCATAGTGAGCTACTTTGGGCTGGGTCACTGGGCCACCTGAATTTTTTTCCTTTAAAATATTCCTAAAAGTCTGCTGAGCCGAGTCTGCCCCCCCCCTCCCCCAGGCTAAAATTTGCCAGCCCTGACCCTGGACTATCCGCTCCTATCTTGGCTACTACCACCTTCTATCTACCTGCTGTGCAATTGCATATAATCTTCCACTACTCTAAGAGTTAAGACCTGGTGACATCCAAGTACCTGTGAGCACAACAAGCTCTATGGGAAAGGCGGCTGCTATAGGTGAAGACCGCTGTCACCTGTTCTGGAAGCTTATGTCAATAACCACTAGCCATAACAGTCGATAGGCACACTGGGAAGTTCTTTTTTGAAATAACTTTTATATTAAACTGTGTAGTTATCTCAGCATACAGACATAACACATCTTGTATTTAAGACCAACATGAGAACAAACCAGAACATTCCATCAGAGTACATTACTATAGCAAAGAGTGACAACACAGTAACACATTTAGGAACAGCTTCACCTACAGTCCCTCCATTGTAATCACTTAACCAACATAAGTCTGAGTATGTTGCAGTTTCTCAAAAGAAATATCATAGCATTAAGTGTACTTTTCAAATGAGTGATTATTTATACTGGTAAATCTCTAGTGTTAATTCTTTGCTAGAGCAAATAAATAGACTATGTATCCCACAAACCTAATGTTATTCTGTACTCATATCTGGTCAGCTGCCCCGTCTGTCACTTATAGACATACTGCAATTTTCCATGGCATCAAAGACCACAGCTTCAAAAGAATGAAAGGATAACACATCCCAAAAGCTTAAACTATATATTTTATGCTAAAGTATATAGTTCAACCTACTTGGGGTCTGGAATGTCCCCCAACGTGTCCCAACGGTCCAGTGGTCCTCAACTTTTTGCTAACAAGGTGGACCTGTTCCAGATACTCAGTGGTGTAGTTGACGTCCCTTCCCTGTGATTCTATTATTTTCAAGAATGGGAAACTCACAAAGGAAGGACACCAATAACTCATCTGTACCAGAGAAGTGGTAGTAGGAGAGAGGAGTGCATTACTTGGCCGTTCAAGCCCCTGGGAGACCCACTGGACAGGTGGGGGGGGGGGGGGTGGGGGGCGGTTGGTAAGCAACACAACAGGTAAGTAGAACTAGGTGTCCTAGCATAACTTACTGATCTCCACCCAGAATAATATAGGCTTTTTGATGGAGTTCTTGAGTTCTTGTTTGAGATATTTACAAGAAGATTCCCATACTGTGACAGAGCTTGAGATGTTTATAGAGGGCCTAAGAGGTAAAATTACCTACATTGCCCAGAGAAGCTGGGATCAAACGTGTTATTTGCAGTAGGCTGTATATGCAGCATTTTAATTCTGTTGGTAGACTTGGAGGTACAGAGTGGATCGCAGCTTTCCTCCTCCTCACTCTCTGAGTTTAGCGCCGCTACTTTTCCGCAAGGCAGGAACACCAAATATTTTGAATCCTCTTACTATGTATTCACAAGTAACAGTCGGTCCCTGATCGTGATTAGAACTTTTAGAACTACTGATTTCTAGGGTGATGTACAGACAATTAATTTTAGGATAATTGAGAATGATTGTAAAAATTGCCTGGGACTGGAAAAATTTTCAACAAATTTTTGAAATTGCCCTTCAGACGTGTTACTTTGAACTAGAGACAACCGAGTCTAAAACTCACATCTTTTACGTTTATATTATAGAAAGATAATATTCTGGGAGGTGTTTCCTGTAGCTGCAATTCACCACTTTTTTTTGCCATTAATGCTTGAACATTTGATTCTAAATATATTTCTACATTAGCAACACCTCATCCACCTCCCTTTCCCAAAAAAATAAAAATTCTGACCTCTATTTGTGCCTTGTAAAAATACCAGATTTTGCATAATTCTAATTACCAGATTATTCTTAACATATTTCCGACCTATTGTCACTGCAACATGTTTATAAATGATTCACATTATTCATTTTAAGTTCACATATTTTGTCTTCCTTTCCTACATAACATTAAGAGTAGTTATCAGGGGACTCTTGTAGACTTAGATGCATTTGGGCCCTGAACATACTTGGGAAAAGACGCACACATGAAAAAGTGCATTT
Source organism: Mixophyes fleayi (assembly GCF_038048845.1). Classification (NCBI taxonomy): domain Eukaryota; kingdom Metazoa; phylum Chordata; class Amphibia; order Anura; family Limnodynastidae; genus Mixophyes; species Mixophyes fleayi. Next base: position 11,626,823 of record NC_134407.1, on the reverse strand, counting down.
ACGTTCATATGTTCAATTAGCTGCATGTCTACGTATGTCAAACTCAAGCACAGTAGCTTTTGCGCCAGGTGTAACAAGTCTGTATACATGTGCTTAATCGTTCCACTCCTAAAAGGCATATCTGCGGATGCTTTTAGGTCTAATTGTGTCGCAATTATGTGATCACTGTACTGAGCCTATGTTTACCTGCCCCTGTGCCTGTCAAGTAAAGGAGATGCAAATCTACGATACACAAACATGTATATAGGGATGTAGGCATAGACATTTTTGGTGTATATGTGTTTCTGATGCAAAGAAAAACAAATGTACGTCCAACTCAAAATGAGCCCCCAAATATAAATTATATGGATAATATTAATATAAATTATCCTACTCTTGTTTGTACTTATATGAACAGGTACAAAATTTAATTTCTTGAGGTTCCGATATTTATTTAGCCTCACATCACTACTACCAATGCCAAGCGTTGAATAGAGTGTTGTAAAGCACATCGACAATGGACTGTGGAGCAGTGGAAACGTGTTCTGTGGAGTGACGAATCACACTTCTCTGTCTGGCAGTTAGATGAGTGAGTCTGGGTTTGGCGGATGCCGGGAGAACGTTCCCTGCCTGACTGCATTATGCCAACTGTGAAGTTTGGTGGAGGAGGGATAATGGTATGGGGCTGTTTTTCAGGGTTTGGCCTAGGCCCCTTATCTCCAGTGAAGGGCAACTTTAAATCTTCAGCATACCAAGTCGTTTTGGACAATGCTATGCTTCCAACTTTGTGGCAATAGTTTGGGGAAGGCACTTTTCTATTCCAACATGACTGTGCCTCAGTGCACAAAGCAAGGACTACAAAGACATGGTTTGATGAGTTCGGTGTGGAAGAACTTGACTGGCCCACACAGAGCCCTGACCTCAACCCCATCATACACCTTTGGGATGAACTGGAACGGAGATTGCGAGCCAGACCTTCTCATCCAACATCAGTGCTTGACCTCATAAATACTCTACAGAATGAATGGGCACAAATACCCACAGATACACTCCAACATCTTGTGGAAAGCCTTCCAAGAAGAGTGGAAGCTGTTATCACTGCAAAAGGGTGTCCAACTCCATATTAAAGTATATGTATTTGAATACAATGTCATTACAGTCCCTGTTGTTGTAATGGTCAAGCGTCCGAATACTTTTGTCCATATAGTGTATATTATACGTTTCAGGAAACTGGTACAACTGAAGATACTTTAGACAAGGCTCTGACCACTATTTTCTTTGCACGCCAAACTTCCTCTTTGTCTAGTGTTGTCCACAGACGTGGTGCCATCTGAGGCCGCTTGTCACCTCCCACTCTGCCCCACAGGGCATGGAAATAATAAACAAAACAAAGAATATCATGGTGTCCTGTGGCTGTCTTGTGTGGTCTATGCCAACCAGTTTCACTGCGCTCCGCACTGTGATGTAGGTGGTGCTCTTCCTGCGGTAACTGGAGTGTACCAATACCCTGACCGTGAGACACAGATCTCACTGTCACTTCAACACGTGTGCCGTACGGCACACCGCAGCTGCAGTCTTTTGGCTGAGATTTAATAATGATTATAATGGGGTAGAAAAAAATGATAGGGGACACTGTCTCCTAGCAAATCTAGCTGTGCTTGTATGTAAACTTAGCAGTCCATTGAAAAGATTGGCAATAAGCTTAACTGTAATATGCCAAATAACCGTTAGATGTCAGTGTTGCAAAATAAATGACTCCAAAGGTTTTTAAACCTGCCAGTACTACAATGAATATAATTTCCCTCCACACTTAGAATAATGACAATTTTTGCTTGACTTCTGTGGGGTTAGCTTAAGAGACATAAATCTAATACAGAAACATCAAGAAAAGGCAAGTTTTCTGGATTGCTTTAGAGAAAGAGAGGTGGAATGACATCCTTTTTCTGTACCTATAAACATGCCCAAATGGAACACTTATTTGCTGTTAAAACTCTCTATTTGGCTTGTAAAAATGTCCCTTTTTCAATTTTTATTATAATTAAAAGAGTGGGGAGGATGGGCAGGGTTGCTATGCTTTCTTAACTTAACAGATATATTTATAATTAGACAGGATGGGCCTGATTCGTTAAGGAAAGTAAAGCAAAACCAGGAGTAACTTTGCACCTTGGCAAAATCATGTTGCATTGGAGGGGGAGGTAAATTTAAAGTGTAAGGACAGATTTATACTTGGTGTAGGCATGTCATAGGTCAACTTTACATTTCAGTGTAAAAATAAAGCTATCAAGTACTTGTGTGCTACATGAAAAAGCAGCCAGTATTCAACTTACTAATTTGCACCCCTTGAATTATAACATGGTTTGTCCAACTGAAAATTTACTCCTTTTTTGCCTTAATTTCCTTAATGAATCAGACCCGATAAGACCCTACTTTTTAATGTTTATGTATGTGTAAATTAACTATATGATGTGTATTATATAAATGTAAATTGTTATTGTGACTTTAAGCAAAGGTGAAGGCTCAGGGGGCCGCATATGAAGGCTCAGGGGGCCGCATGTGGTTTTCCATCACTTCTTTAAGGTCTCTCAGTAAAGACAGTCAGTTACACTAATGGTTATATTACATGTGGTTATTATATGAAGCCTCTAAACCTCTCACACCTTCTCCCTCTACCCAGCACTAAATGGAGCCCTATCAATCCCTATAATTTTCACGTCTGAGTTTGGGACAGCTCCCAAGATGATTGGGTTTCTCATACTGAAGAATGGAACTGTGGCTGCGGACAGACTGCTCTTCAACATGGAAATGTGCTTTCCGAACGAGGTGAGACGTGGCACAAAGAGAATGGGAGTCACATGGTTGCAATACTATATTTTTAATCACCCGGATTTATTCCTTACATATTTATTTTGGATTTTTCTAAAAAAATGATGTTATATTTGTTTATTATACTGTCACGCTTCAGTGGAAATCAAAGCTATTGGAACTCGGAATGTGAAGAAAGCACAAGGTGTTTTATGGAGCAGGTTTTTAATCAAAAAATACAGAAAATAGTATGAACCAAATATTGCTGATACTGCAGAGGGATTTCTGAGCAAGGCTCAATATTGGTAGCAAGGAGTACAGCAGATGCAGGTAGAATGGCTGAGTGGAGAGTAATCCATTGTAGTTATGTCAGCAGCAGCATGTGAAAGTCCCAGAGCACAGGAGAAGCAGGAGAACACAACCAGAAGGAATAGCAACAAAACAACAATGACCAGCACAGGTAATAGAGAGAGGCAGGTATAAGTAGGGAACCACCAGGTGCAGAAGATAATTAGTGCGTCAGGGTAACCCCTATTAGTGAGATGAATAAAAGCACAATAGCAGCATTTCTGGTGAATTAGAGGTACTGTCATAATACATACAATGAAACACAATAATAAAGTCCAATCTAAGGTTAGGGTTAGGGTTAGAATTAAGGGTTCTACATTATACAGACGGCGGGTCCTGGCATTGCCCCCTAAAAACCAGCAATCTGACTGTTGCCATTCTAAGTAGTGAAAATCACACTTCCAGGATTTTCTCCTGTGTCGCCATTTATATGAAGCATGTCGAAAATGTTGTCTTTGTCTTTTATGGTAAGTCAGTATTTCCTCCATAACGGATTCTAGTATATCGGTATATTAATGTTGCTATACCTAGTGCCGGGATTCTTGTAATCGGAAGTTATCGGTGGTTGTTCTTGGCTATTATGAAGCAGCATAGTTTCCTCTGATGTCTAAATGTCTTGCGCTTCTAAATACATAGGTGCACTAATGAAGCACATTTTAATGCAGGCACAGCCTAGTGACATGACTAGCTGTTGAATGGATCAATGCAGGACTAGTACTAACTCTGTTTGATGCTGGCAGACCCAGAGGTGCGGAGTCTAACGAGTTCCCTGGTATTCACCAAGAACCGCCGCTAGGATAGATGGACTTTGCTGCCGAGAGCTCGCAGGTCACAGTCCACTGAGCTGCCTCAGAGTGTAGTACTGTGGTGAGAATGGATAATGCAGCAGGAGAGTACTGTGAAGCAGACCGATTAGTAGAGAGTGGTGATGGACACTTGTGGCAGAGCCAATGCAGATGTGAGCGACACTCAGAGTCAAGGAAGATACAGATACAGTACATGGTATATCGGACAGGAGAATGGTCATCACAGGCAAAGGTTGAGTACACGGTTTATCAGACAGGAGAATGGTCAGCACAGGCAATGGTTCAGTACACAGGATAGTCAGACAAGGAGCTTCCAGGGTGGAGAGACAGGAGCAGGCAGAGGGGACCAGACAGGAGTCAGACGCACTGTAACAAGTTGCTCTGACACTAAGCAAGTGTCAGAGTGTCGTTTAAGTACTGAACCAAGTTTGAAAAGCCTGCCCCAGCCAGCCGTCACATGAGCTGACACCCGGAAGTGCTGGGATGCCACGAGAGTGAGACAATGCTGGAACCAGGAACGGGTAAGTTCATAACACTATCGTATGATGTGATGTCACTTGTTAGTAGTGAACCAATAAACTGGATGCTCTGCCATTGACCGGGACAATCTTTTGCAACCCTGCGATCAACATCATCTTGTCTCACAAATCCATGTGCATCCCTGTAAAAGCAGATGTTACTGTGCAAATTTATACATGTGTGGTTGCAAAAGAGAATTAGAGCTTCAACTTTGCATTTTTGTTTTGCAGAAATGATTCTTTCAACCTGTAGGCTGGCTCTTAGCTAGTTGTTTTGAACAACTTTTTGGGTGATAAATATTATGTTCCTGCTGCTGGACAGATAAATCATGCTGATTCTCAAAAGCCAAACAAAACAACCTGATGCAGGCTAAAGAGATGGTTTGAAGTAGACTTTGGTTTTGAATGCCGAGTGGACATCTTGGTTTGAACCTTGATGTGTGCTACTTCAGTCATTTGAGGGTCAATGCTATCTCACCAGAGTAAGCAGTAAAGCTGGGTACACACTACAGAAAACTACTTCCCATGTGATATAGTTAATGATTTTACCAACAGCTGAAAAAAAATCAGCACGCCGATTCATGTGTACAAACTATACAGGATTTACAAGAATTACCATCAGATCTGTGCTCTTCATCTGTCAAAATCATCGGCTGAAAAGATGGTGACTCTGCACACTCCATAGAGATCTACGGACACTGCCGGTCCTGAGTGCTTACACACTGCAGGATTAGAACAACATTTTTCCATTGGCGAACGAGATTTTTAGTTCAATTTAAAAATCAAACAATACGAAGAGCTTTGGAACAATAATCATGCATCATTGACGCGGACACACTAATGCGATAATGGGCCGAACTGTCATTTAGCGTGTGATTGGCCCGATAATCGTCTGAAAACCCTGTAGTGTATACCAGGCTTAAGTATGATCTGTATTAGAAACAGTCATAACAATTTTCACACAATACTATATATATATATATATATATATATAGTATTGTGTGTGTGTTACGAGTCGCGGCTCCCCGACGGGCCGCGGCAACTCACTTCCTGTGTCCTCGGACGTCCCGGCCGTCTCCATGATGACCGGGACGTCACTTCCGCCCCCCACGTCCCGGTTGCCTGGGCAACAACCGGGACGCTCTGCTTCGCCTGACGCAGCGCCCAGCCAGCTGTCCTACAGCCCGGCGCATGCGCGCAAAAGGAAAAGGCTGAAAAGGTAACATTATTATTGTTTTGACCCTATGAGGGTCTCTCTTGTGGCGCTGAAGTTATATGCTTGTAATTGCTGTGTATTCTGGGCATTATTGCTGGTCGGCATTGCATACTGTGATTAGGTTACAGGAAGGAGTCCCGCTCACGGCTCCTATTGGTTCCTCTCGCTACTTAAGGCAGTGAGGACTGAGCCTCACTGCCAGTTATAGCTCCCAGTGTAGCTAGGCTCCTGTTCCTTGTTTCCCTGCTCCTGTGCTGTATTCTAGTTTGTATGACCCCTGGCTTGTTTCTGGACCTTGTTGTATTGCCTGTGACCCCTGACCTCGGCTCGTTATCTGGTATCGCTGTCTGCTGCCGGCCCTTGACCTTTGCTTGGATCTCACGCTGCTGTGTACTGCTTCACGCTACCCCTGGGTTCTCCCAGTCAGTGCACATCTCACGACCCTCCGTTCGTCTGCAGCCAAGTCTGTCCCCACCACTAGGGGCTCCAGCGAACACCAGACTTCTGAGCAGACTCCGGGTTTTGTCGTGCTGACTGGAGGGGTTCCTAACAGTGTGTATATATGTGGCATTGTGTGTGTGTGTAGGGCATTATGCGTGTGTGTATGTGACATTATGCATTTGTGTGTGTATTTGGCATTATGTGTGTGTGTGTGTGTGTATATGGCATTGTGTGTGTGTGTATATATGGCATTGTGTGTGTATAATATTGTGTGTGTGTATATGGCATTATACGTGTGTGTATATGGCATTATGCGTGTGTGTGTGTATTTGGCATTATGTGTGTGTGTGTATATGGCATTGTGTGTGTGTTGGTGTATATATGGCATTGTGTGTGTATGTTATTTGTGTGTATATGGCATTATGCATGTGTGTATATTTGACATTATGCATTTGTGTGCATATATGACATTATGCATGTGTGTGTAAATATGGCATTATACGTGTTTGTATACATAGCATTATGTGTGTGTGTGTGTGTGTGTATATGGCATTGTGTGTGTGTGTATGGCATTGTGTGTGTGTGTGTATGTATATATATATATATATATATATGGCATTGTGTGTCCGTGTCTGTGTGTATATATGGCATTGTCTATGTGTGTATATATGGCATTGTGTGTGTGTGTATATATAGCATTGTGTGTGTTTGTGTATATGTGACATTGTGTGTATGTTATTATGTGTGTGTGTATATATATGGCAGTGTGTGTAGTTATATACGGCATTGTTTGTGTGTTTATATATATGGCATTGTGTGTGCGTGTCTGTGTGTATATGTGGCATTATGTATGTGTGTATTTATGACATTATGTATGTGTGTGTGTATATATGGCATTATGCATATTTGTGTATATGGTATTATGTGAGTGTGTGTATATATGGCAATGTGTGTATATATGGCATTGTGTGTGTGTGTACATATATATGGCATTGTGTGTGTGTCTACATATATATGGCATTGTGTGTGTATATATATATATATATATATATATATATATATATATATATATATATATATGGTATTTTGGGATGGGAATGATAGAATTGATGTTATTTGTAATTATCAGCATACATTGCAATCAGCTGTATTTCTGTAGTCTGTATTCTGTATGGTGATAAAGTGATCTTCTTTGCTTGTTAGTTTAACGGTTTTCTCTATCTGTCCATTTGACTGCGGATTAGAAATCCAGATAAAAAAAAGACAAGAAAAAAATCTTCTAATGCCTCATTCTGCTGAGATGCCTGTTGAAATTCAGAGACTTTCTTCACAAAAACCTGCAAGATGTCAAATTATTTTTTTACCCGTTCTCCTGATCTATTTGGATCTGGTTTTAAGTACTTGAGTTGGTAGTCACAAGGTTGCCCTCTGTATTGTGTGGCGGACACAAGGTTGCCCTCTGCATTGTGTGGCAGTCACATGGTTGCCCTATGTATTGAGTGGCGGTCACAAGGGTGCTGTGTATTGTATGGTGGTGACAAGGGTGCTCTCCTTATTCTTTATATTTTCTGTGGTCACTTATTGCTCTGCCTTCCATATTTCATGTACCTATACATTTACCAAACGGGTCCCAACATTCCAGGATCCAGACAAGAATCCACTACCGGGTTGTGAAAGCTGCTATAACAGGTAGATGAGAGCAACACCATTTTAATACATATGTCATGTCGAAAGAGGCACAGCCACAACCCTTTGCTGGTCACGCCCTCATCACTATGTTGCCACGTCCTCTTTGAGGGTGCAGCAACTGGGTGGCGGCACACATCAGTTCTCCTATGTATGGAGTTGGGAGGGGTCCAGAAAGTTGCTATACCGGGGCCCCAAATTCCTCTTGGTGGACTTGACTGCTATCCAGACATGCAACTTTTTGTCTATTACGACACCTTGCGCTTGAAGAGACATGATGGTAGAAGGAAGAAGAGGTGTTCTAAAGTCGTCAAAATACAGTAAGTGCGTGTTTGAAAATTGTGTATGGATTTAAGTTGTGACATAACCAAAGATACAGCTGAAAATGCAATTTTATATGTGGGTGATCGGGGGAAGTGTAAGTAGCTGATCTTCGAAGATAGCAATAAACTAAACAGGACAAGAACAAGGGCCGAACAATCAAAAAATAATAATATATGTATATAGTATAAAAATGATCAGTTTTTCTAATAAAATAAACTGAAAAATTTCAATCATTCACAAAACACCTCCTAGCACCACTGTATTATGTGAACAAAATTTAAGCCTTGATCATTCCCTTCATTGAAAGCACATTCAACCCTTTTCCTGTAGGTAACGCTGAAATTTTCACGTTCGGAAGCCAGCCCAAAAGACCGCATTGATCTCTACTTGGAATCCTCGGTTGGTTCTATGTGTGCCCTCCGTGCTGTGGATAAGAGTGTCCAAATCTCCTATGAGGATAAAGAGTTGACTATAGAATCTGTGAGTGGAACTTTGAAATGGAAGCAGCATCATCATCATCAGCTATTTATATAGCGCCACTAATTCCACAGCGCTGTACTCACATCAGTCCCTGCCCCGTTGGAGCTTACAATCTAAATTTCCTAATATACACAGATACAGAGTGAGAGAGACTAAGGTTAATTTAATAGTAGCCAATTAACCTACTAGTATGTTTTTGGAGTGTGAAAGGAAACCAGAGCACCCAGAGAAAATCCACGCAAACACAGAGAGAACATACAAGCGCAACACAGATAGGGTCATGTACGGGAATCGAACTCACAAACCCAGTGTTGTGGGGCAGAAGTGCTAACCACTAAGTCACCATGCTGCCCATAGTATGTATGTGGGTGAGGATCAGGAGATTGATGTTATGAGCTAAAAATGTGGAAGGAGTTTGAAGTATATACACTTCGATGGTAATCGTTTTACCGATTACGAGAACTCCGACAAGGTTGACACCTATAAAAAAAATCTGATTGGCTAAAAAAACGAATATAATAAAAACAGACTTATCTGAAAACCGAAGCTCCAGATGTCCGATGGCAGCGACATGCTGCCAGGCAGTGATTCCGAAGACCCAGCTGTCCGGCACTTCAGTGTGACGCCACCGCGACTTCAATCAATGTTAATTTAAAGCGGCAATGTCAGGACCCCGCAGGTTAAATGTTTAAACACTTAACCTGCGGGGTCCACACATTGCCGCTTTAAATTAACCTACATCTAAGTTGCGCCTACGTCCTACTGAAATGCCGGACAGCTGGGTCTTCGGAATCACTGCCTGGCAGCATGCCGCTGCCATCGGACAGCTGGGTCTTCGGAATCACTGCCTGGCAGCATGCCGCTGCCATCGGACATCTGGAGCTTCGGAATCACTGCCTGGCAGCATGCCGCTGCCATCAGACATCTGGAGCTTCGGAATCACTGCCTGGCAGCATGCCGCTGCCATCGGACATCTGGAGCTTCGGTTTTCAGGTAAGTCTGTTTTTATTCTATTCGTTTTTTTAGCCAATCAGATTTTTTTTTATAGGTGTCAACTTTGTCGGAGTTCTCGTAATCGGTAAACCGTACCCAACCCAAACACCTTACTAATCTCCCTATAATGCACAATACTGAAATAGGTCCACAAATTCTGAGAACATCTAAAGTAATGATATTGGCCAACGCAGGGAGAAAATATGTCAAAGTACGCAATGGTGGATATTATTTAGTAAACTTGACACACTATATATTTTCCAGGTGTTTAAACTATTTGAATACTCTAGAAGAGGGGGCTATCCGTACAGTGTGCAGGAGGAGCTATCAAACTCTTGTTGGTGGCCTAGGCCTCTTGATATATTTGGACCACGTTACAGTCCATCACAGAATGAATTTGTGGATGTGTTCAGTTTATTCAAGGTATGTCCCAAACACCATCTACACCAACAGTACTCCCTTGTTTGTCTGTTTTCTCCATTTCTCTACATTTCTTCTAGTTTTATCTACTTTCTGCATATTTTTCCCCCAATGTTCATGTTTTTATGCACTTTCTTTTGATATCCACAAAACAGGAGATAGGTGTGAAGATCCTAACAAATACTCAAATAACGAAGCCACAGACTGAGCCGATAATTTGTGAAAGTTTCCCGCTAATTATTTATAACTGTAAGCGACCTTATCTGATCTTTACTGGGAAAAGTGGGAGTTGTGGACACACTAGAGTGTAATAGGCAATATGAGGTTGGTTGATTCTTCATGATGAGGATGAGGAGTGACAGTTTTTCAGTGTTAGTGGAATGCTACAATCTCAGGGTAGTGTTCCGTATAACTTTGGAGGGGGGGTAGCTAATTTTCAATAGTGACGACAGTCTCCGGCAGTTCAGTTTACAGAACTAATTGGTCTGCCAAGAAAAAAATGTGTCTGCCCAAACTAACCCCCATACCCTTGTAGAAGGTCTTCAAGGGCCCAAATGGTGTGGAGAGGGTCCTGTGTTATATTAAACACTTCACCATGCCCTTAGCTGCCGTCCCAACTGCAACTGGTGCTGTGAAATGCCAAAATATTAGTAAACATCCACCCCCCCAACAAGCCCTTGGGGCCCCCAATTATCTCACCTTCAGCCGTTGAAAAATGGGGCAGAGCAATGGAGGTATTTAGGGACTGGAAAAAATAATTGAACATTTCTGTTCCGGGCAGAAAACCTTCTCCCAGGTTTATAACATCCCCTCTGGTGCTGTGTGTGGGGCAGACTTATGAACCGCCGTTAGGGAACGGTATGCTTAGGCAACCTGTGGCTCTTCAGTAGTTACGGAACTATCTGCATATATGCTGGGACTTGCAGTTCCACAACAGTTGGAGAGCGACATGTTAGCTACAGGGTTTTTTTTTTAAAGCCAGAAAAGCCCCACCACCCCACATGAAAAAACATTCAGTATTTAACTTATCTGCAAAACAGAAAACTAATTTGCACCCCTTGCATTGTAACATGGTTTTGTTCAGGAGACTGAAATAAGAAGTTTCTTAAGTTAAGATCCTTAATGAATCAGGCCCCTGGTCTTTGGGAGTGTTGGCAGCCATCTTGTAAACAAGGAAGTGCTTAGGACTTTGGGACTATCTTACAGATTGATCAGAAGTGTTAGGTTGAGCGCCACATTATTATTGTTTTGTTTTATGAAAATAAGATTATTTAGAAATGCAATCGTCTAAGTTTGATCATTTTCATCACCTATTACTTGAAATCAATTGTGTCACAATGTATATGAGCTGATTAAATGAACATAATTAAATAATCTTCACTGTGCATTCTCAAGTCCTCCAACACGCATTTAGAACATTTAGTTTGGGTATAGATTATTCTATAGAAAGATATTTTAGAATTAGATTGATTACACTTCTTAAAGTGTTGGCCATTTAGATTTTATATCCTATAGTTATTTTTCATTTGCTCTGTGGCAGCTGGCATAGAGATAATGGCGCTTCCACCTCCCGAGTCAGACAGCAATGACGTGGTTAGAAAGTTGTTCCCTGAAACTTGGCTGTGGACTCTCATATCCATTGGGTAAGTAGAATCAGGACGGCTGTCGCCTTCACTGCTATAATTATACCACACGTTGAACAGTGTAAGCAATGGGCAAGAGCGTATCCAAGACTTTGCCCGCGCTGCCCCCCTCCACTGGAACAAGCTTCCTCCCTCCATAAGAACTTCCCCTAATCTGTCCAGTTTCAAATGGGCTTTACAAATCCACCTTATTCTTAAAGCTTTCCAGTCTCCCACTTAACTTCCAACCTTTTCTTCTGCCTCTTCCCCTTCATTCCCCTTCCCTTATCTTTATCCTCCGTTCCTCCTTCTCTCCCTCTCTCCCTCGTGTCTCTCTGTCTGTCTGTCTACCCTACCCCTTAGATTGTACGCTCCTTTGGGCAGGATCATCTCTCCTCCTGTCTTCACCACTTTTAACTCTGCTCTCTTGCTACCTAGCCTTCCTCCTCGAGGACCCTCTTCCCCCTGTCCCCTCTCGCTCCCTCCTCTCCCCCCTGGGGGTCTCTCTGTCATCCGTGCCCTCCTTCTTGGGCTCCGTTGTTGGCGGACCTTCCCCTCTCCCCTCCCCCGCCTCTCTAGCTGTGCCTTGATCTTACTGAGTTACTGTGCTTATTGTTAACTGTACTGTGCTGTCTCACCTCGTATTGTAATTTCGTTTGTCCCTGTACGGCGCTACGGACACCTAGTGGTGCCCTATAAATAAAAATTAATAATAATAATCTCTTTGTGTTTGGATAATTTAAATCTTAGAAAACATTATTTTTCAGTGATTATGATTATTATGTAGTATTAGTATCTCATCTTCTTGTGTCTTCTTTGTCTGCATGGCCATCTCCTAAAGTAAATCTGGTCATTTAGCCATCCCGCTGACCGTCCCAGACACCATCACACAGTTTAATGCCAGAGTCTTCTGCATGGGGGACATTGGTTTTGGGCTCTCCCCACAAGTGTCCCTGACCGTCTTCAAATTGTTCTTTGTGGAGCTCTCCCTGCCTTACTCCATCGTCCAAGGAGAGACATTCAACCTGAAAGCCTCCGTCTTCAATTATCTGAAGCAGTGTTTGAAGGTGATTATCAAAAAAAGAGTTTTGAACCAATATATTTGAGAGCATTCCATGTGTGCAAAGGTTTGTTCTGATTGGCTGTTTTCAGTAAAGAGATTAATTTTTAATTGTTTCCTTATAATACACACACTTCTATTTGAAACAAAGTGAGCTGCTTGTATGAAGTGATCCTTATACCCGAGTTTTTTTTAATTTATTTTCACTGATAATTATCCATTCCATCGCAATGACTCATCGGACATTAGGGACACCAAATGTAAGTGATGTCATCATTAGTCACCAAGATATGTTTTATAGGATATTTGACATTGATTCATATATCTTGCATATTATATACAGTATATTTGACTCACGTCTCCTGTATCTGTTCATTTGTGAATCTACCATGCAATTTTTGATAAACCACTTTCCGCGAGTTAACCGGTTCACATGACACACAGGTCCAGGTAACACTGCTCAAGTCTCCGGATTTCACAGTGGAATTGTGCCAGGACTGTACATACTCCCTATGTGTCTGTGCCAATCAAGTAGTGACCTTCAACTGGATTTTCACAGCCAAAAAAATAGGTAAACATTTTTGTATTTGTACACCAGGGGGCACTCTTTAAGTTGTTTTACACCATTAATGTTTAAGAAAAGGGATATCTCCACTGAGCAGATCTCTGAGGGCATTATCCTATTTCAGTTGATCAATGTTATATTTACTTTGCAGAGCTACTGTATTATCTTATCTTCCATAGTTATAATTCTGTTGTGGCTCATTGTGGCTCCGGACATTTGACCAGCAACTCTGTGTGAATTTTTTTCTTAAAGAACAGGCAAACGCTTCTGTTGTGTGACCTCTGTGTTATGTGTTTGTCCCAGGCTTGGTGGACATCACTGTGAGAGCCGAAGCAGTGACCAGCCAAGATCTCTGCGAAGGAATGAAACCATATGTGCCCCCTAGTGGAAAGTTGGACGTATTGCAAAGAAAACTTTTAGTCAAAGTAAGTTTTAATTGTCGATTGTTCGCTGTTACACAGCTCTTTATGCAACATCCATTCTAATATTTACAGCATTAACAATTATTTAGTAGTGACAATATATGGAGGGTGAAATGATTTCAAGTGTCAATGCAGTTCTTTTAATTGGGTCCCAGTAAATTACGATCTGCTTTTCAAAACATTGATTAAATTATTATTATAATCTTTTATTCATAAGGGGCCATAAAAGGTCTGCAGCGCCGTACATGAAATTTACAGTAGTATCCGTTGCACAGGCAGGAATAGTTCATAGTACATTACATAATACATTATTAAACTAAACATAATTATACAAAGACCAGACATCTACTAGGTGACAGATTACACACAGATAACTTGGTAATGTAGATCAAGTTATTTACGGGACAGTAAGAGTGATGGTAATGTCCAATAGGCCTGAACTCAAGAAAACAGGGCTAGGGAAGCAGCCTAGAGGTACAGAAGGTGATTGAATAGTAGAAGAAGCGAGGAAAGAGAGCCCTGCTCCAGAGAGCTTACATTCTAAGCGGTGATACTGAGTGGGGAGTGGATGTGATCAGGGCCGTCTTTCCCATTGGGCACGCTGGGCAGGTGCCCGGGGGCCCTGCAGCCCAGGGGGGCCCTCCGGAGGCAGAAAAAAAAAAAAACCCTGCAAAAAAAGAAGAAAATACTTACCGTGCTGTCAGCTGGCGATCCGGCTCCCTCCCTGGTCTCCTCCTCCGTCGCGCTACGCAATGGATGTCGGGCGGGCGTGATGATGTCACGCCCGACATGCACTGCCAGCGCGACGGAGGAGGAGACCAGGGAGGGAGCCGGATCGCCAGCTGACAGCACGGTAAGTATTTTCTTCTTCTTTTCCAGGGTTTTTTTTTTCCTGCCTCCGGAGGGCCCCCCTGGGCTGCAGGGCCCATATATATAATCTTTTTTTTTTTTTTTTTTTTTTATATATAGGGGCCCCGGTGCACTGCTGTGCCCGGGGGCCCAAGAGGTTCTTAAGAGGGCCCTTGATGTGATAGCCAAGGTAAAGGAGTTAGGAGGGGGGCTGAAAGGCTGGAATAGATAAATTACTTTTAAGGCTTTGAATACATAAATGCCTCTCCAAGGCTTCATGCTTGAAGCCTTGGAGAGGAGAGGTTAATCTGATTAACTTAAACAGCCTGGGGTGAAGTACTGGAGGTGTGTGGTGGCAGAGCACATGGGACAGCAGGGAGTGCGGGCAGATATTAGTTTGCTGTTATAGGGCTGAAGCAATAGCAATAATGTCACGTACACTACAGCCAACTACCAGTAGTGAGTTGGTGACGTCATCATCTTGATTCAAGCTGATAAATGGTTTCCCATGACTTCAGAGGTATCTGCGTAGGTTACAAATCCTGGAAGCAATAGAGTTTGTGCTTAATAATAGTAAAATAAAAAAAAAATCAAACAAAAGACAGACACTTCTATTAAAATACACGTCATCCACCAAATCATGACATTCTTATAATGAGCACATACAGAGCTTTATGTAGGGTTGATCGCAACATCAGTCGCATTTACTTGAACATGCCCTTATTGTTCTTTGTTTACACTTACATGCTCCTTGCCTCCACTAATCCGCCACTAAAAGTGTAAGAAGTCGTATATGACAGATGCGACTGACTGTCTACAGACTCAAGTGTCAGTCTTTTTTGTGGGCATGCGCAGTATTCAAATTTGTATTTCAGGGTACACAAATGGACTTGCGTCCAAATCTATATGAGGCCCTCAGTGAGCTGATGGCAGGTTTTTGGAGGAAGCACAGTGTCAGAGTTTGTTTTGCAGTACAGTCTTTTTAAGATTTAAGAATTCGGTAGTTACAGTGAATTTGATTTCTAAAGCATTAAAATAAGCTGCTGATTTGTATATTTAAGTGAAAACAACATTTGGCTGTCATTAACGTGCCTCTTTTATTATTTTTCCCCAGCTGAGAGGTATCAGGAAGGAAATTACAAAAAATATGTTCTTCTGTCTGAAAGGTAATAACACAGGTCATTTTCATGGGGGGGGGGGGGGGGAAATAGGTTTTACAACTTGATGTGTTTCTGCAAAAATAAACCCATTGACAGTCAAATTGTCTAGGTAATTATTTATGACATGACCCCGTAGTGGTAATAACTATAATTCACCCCTGGGTAACAATGCCATACCTCCCACCATTTAAAAAGTAAAAATCTGAACCAAATTTGCCTTATGCCCAATCCACAAGCTTTTTTGCAGAAACTGTGTCTCATTCTGCCCTTTCAGGGTCCATAAATCAGCACAGTGTCTGCAAAAACAGGAGATATTAAATTAGGTCAAATTAGAAAATATATAATAATACTTATCTTATGGTTTGGGAGCGGTAATATAATTGCTGATATTGCTTAACAGAAGTTCCTCTGTCTACATTTTTAGTTTCCACTGGAACCATAGAGAAGACGTTCTCCCTGGAAATTCCAACCACATGGGTGGAACAATCTGAGAGCGCCTATATTTCCGTTATGGGTGAGATTCTAAATACACAGATGCAGATTTCAGTGACACACTGATAAGTCAATATATTACTCATTTCAGTGGTCCATTTTCGTGGATGCTATTTCATTTTATCAATGCGACTGCTGACCAAGAACCACTATTTCTGATTCTTGCTATATGTAATTTTTCGACAGAACTTTTTTAATGAGAGTATTACTAATTTATTGAACAGTCAAACCCCCAAAAGTTACATTTTTGTATATGGAATATGAAGGTACAATGGTATTTTCAGCCTTACCCTAATACTTAATAGGGTTCTTTAAAAAGTTTGATCAAATTTTCTTTAAACCTTCAGCATGAACAGCAAAACAAACTTCCCACTTTTAGCCAATGACTAAAAAGACTATAGAGATGGTCAAAAAGCTCGAACTGCAAAGCATGATTGAATAATTGCTTTCAGTTTTCAGTCCTCCAGTGATCATTAAAGTGTACCCTGGAGTTCAATTACTAAGTACAAAATGGATGCTCCACAGAGCAAATTGCAGGAGTTAATTATCCTCCACAGAC
The DNA here is from genome assembly GCF_038048845.1 of Mixophyes fleayi. Classification (NCBI taxonomy): domain Eukaryota; kingdom Metazoa; phylum Chordata; class Amphibia; order Anura; family Limnodynastidae; genus Mixophyes; species Mixophyes fleayi. The sequence continues at coordinate 11,610,081 of NC_134407.1, read as the reverse complement.
CACCGGGAAGACTCTGGGAGGCTTATGGTGTGAAATATTATTTTTTTTCCACAGGAGGAACCACCCGGCATTGACCTTCTTAGGGCTGTTGTTCTCTATGGTAGGGGGACTATATACTTGTGTTCTTCCTGTTATACTGGAATCCAGCCTGGGCTGTCTAGCACTGGAGTTGAGGGGAGGATTTTTAATTTTAAGCAGTGTAGTGTACATAAGGACTGTTTAATTACAGGTGGAGAGCGCAATGACAAATGCGTTTTTACGCAAACTAGAATGTACTAGGTAAATGATAGCTAGAATCTGATTGGCTGCAATGGTCAACACCTCTACTTTTCCTTTTTTTAGAACATTTAGTAGATCTACCCCTATGAGTATTATGTAGAGCTGTTCTGATTCAAATAAACACATATTTGCAATGTTACTAAACATTATTTCTCAAAGGGCAGACATTTGAAATAGAACATGGTAACACACTTTATTAATCAGGAGACATCTACACGCTCGCATTATTGTGTCAAACCACCTGGAACGATGGAAGTGGTTAGGTTGACATACTCCATAGGGACTTGCAAATAATCAGTCTCTATAGTGTTTCACATTCCGAGGAAAAAAGAAAAAATCTTCTCCGCACAAATAAGCCCCATTATGTGTGAAACCCATACTTGCCGACTTTTCAAGGAAGCTGTCCAGGAGGGGGTTCGTTGAGGGGGCATGGCTACCAAATTGCGTTGTTAGGCCATGCCCATGTCAATTGTTGACAATTTTGGCCAATCACAGCAGGGGACGGGGCCACGATGACACAAATAGCTCCGCCCCCACCCACTTCACCAACAGAGATAGCTGGATCCAGGAGGTTTGCCTGCTTTCTCTGGAGTACGGGAGAACTCCCAAAAATTCGGAAGTCTCAAGGACATTCCGGGAGAGTAGGTAACTATGGTGAAACCTTATGTCTCTGGCTGTGGAATCTACAGTGGCGCACGCAGGGGGTGTTTCTGAGTCTCCAGAAACCCCCCCTGCGCTAACTCAGTGCCCACCATAGCGGCACTGTCCTATACAGCAGACGCGGCGCTGTCAAAGAAGCATCCGCGGCGTTGCTGTATTGTATACAGCACCGCCGCGGAAGCTTCCTTGGCAGCGCCGCGGCTGCTGTATAGGACAGCGCTGCCGAAACGGAGCTGCTGCGCATGCAGGGCGCATGCGCAGCAGCTCTCTCTCGTGGTTGTTTTTTTTTTTTTGGTCAGGGGGGGAAGCCCCCCTGACAATCTTGCGTGCGACCCTGATCTACCCAAGGACTGGCTGATGTCATGGTCAGACCACCCAGCGAATCAAATGCCTGCTATAGAAATGGCATTTCCCAGAAGTCTGTTCTCCTGCAGAAATACTTGACACTTACCATTTTAAGAAATGTTATGCAGCCGACACCCCTCCAGGTACACAGCTTTAAATGTATCCATTTATCCTCATTACCACAAATCTCTATATTATCTGCACTTCCCTTTTCTGCTTTTATCTGTGTTTACAGACTAGTCCAATCCTGGACAATCTGTGACTCTGCAAGTGTTGTGAAAATACAACCCCCAGCATCCTTTGTCAGTCAATAGCCAGTTGATAGATGGCAGGGTATGCTGGGACTTGTAGTTTTACAGCACCTGGAGAGCCACAGATTGTCTAGCCCTGGATTAGTACTTTGCTGGTTACAGATTCAAGAAAAGAGAAGTTGCTTTTATTCAAATATTTGTTGATTTGTGTTTTGTTTCTATTATTTTTTGTGCAATTATACAGTTTTTATAACTTTGTTATATTATTTCTACTTTCGGTTAGATGTAGTTTATTATGTTATTTTGAAATGCTGCTATTTTGATGGTAGGAGGTCTGAACAAGTACCTACATATTTATATATAAATCTTTTGATGCGAGCCCTACACTATAAACTAAAACATTTTCATTAACAGCTGTGGCAGCAATGATCAAGAAACAAGGCTACATAAAAGTACTAATAAAAGAACAAAGCATGATAACGAAACAGTACATAGAGTAAAAATAATGTAAATGCTTTGAACGTTTTGTCCTTTGAAGATAACTATGTGCCCATTGTGTGGGTAACTTTATCTCAGGTGACATTCTGGGAACAACACTGCAAAACCTTGACCAACTAATCATTATGCCTTATGGGTGTGGAGAGCAGAACATGCTGACCATGGCGCCCATCGTATATGTGCTGGATTATCTAAAGTCCACGGAGCAACTGAGCCTGACACAAAAAGAAAAGGCCATAAGCTACCTGCAGAGCGGTGAGATGTATCTGTAGACACGTGTGGGTTCTATTGGTGTTGGGACTTTCTTTTGGAGACTTTGAAACTCTCTGGAGAAGCCTTTTCTGGTCAGCTAGACTGGCTAAATGATGGCTTCACCACATCTCTACATCTCCAATAAAAAAGACCTATCTTCAAGCTTCTGGAATGCTGTGGGAGGTGGAGTGGAGGATATTATAGAGAAGAATAAAAAAAAATTGAAAATAGGTCTGGCCGATTGCTTACAAGTTGGCCAACTGGACCTGAATCCCTCATATGCCACTGGTGCACTTGACAATGCAAGGGTATATTTAGGGGAGTCGGTGGGAGCCTAGTGCTCCGGAAGCCTCAGATAGGCACATTTCAACATGATGTGATCAGGGCCCCAGTGTGGTGGGACCATGCCCCTTTCAGCCAGCGCACTACTGCTAAGTGCATACTGTCCTGATTTGCTCAGTGGCCGTGTTAGTAAATAGCTTTAAACTGTGGCTATAATTTCATATTTTATTTCTAATTGAAGCTGGATGGGTCCCTCTTCCATTGTCAGAGCCCCATGTTTATATCCCCATGTTTATATGTGTTTTGTTCACCATTGGTTGGTTCATGGGGACCCTAACAATCTTTTGCTATGGGTCCCACAAATATATAGTTGCACTGCTGGTCCCAGTTCTCCAGACAAGCTTCTGATTTGTGAATTTTCAGAGCCAGACTCTTATCACTCCATACTAGGGGGTAAATGTATGAAGCTCCAGGTTCTTCAACACCCGCGAGTTCGGAGTCTTCAGCGCTTAAATTTAAAGCGGCGCTGCCTTGTAAAGGGAAACTTCCCTTTACAAGGCAGCACCGCTTTAAATTTAAGCGCTGAAGACGCCGAACTCGCGGGTGTTGAAGAACCCGGAGCTTCATACATTTACCCCTAGGTCTTCACTTCACTCTGACAGATAATGTAAATAGCACCATTATTGCAAAGAGAACGAGACAAAGACATAGAAGATCAGTTTTGAAACATGTTTGATCAATCGCCAATTATTGTACATTACAAATAGGAAATATTCAGGCTGTATTAAGGATGTTAGAATTTTCACAACCAGAAGGGGTAGTGATAGTTGTGATTGTAAGTGATAGTTGTCTTTTAACATTAAACATAGTCTGTGTCCCTAGGCTATCAGAGGGAGCTGTTCTACAAACACTATGATGGTTCGTTCAGTGCCTTCGGAGAGGCGGATGGTACAGGGAGTACTTGGTAAGATTCACATCTGGAACCAATACCTGGTTCACTCTTATTGTTACCTGTTTTTTCAATTTCTCCCTTTCTTTATCAAACATGAATTCCTACTTTCACAATGTCTACTTATTGTGGTTCAGTTCCCTACTGTAGACATCCTCACAATTGCTCATTAAGTTCCACCTTCCTGACGGAAAAATCCAGTGATTTCTCCAGCACGTAATAAAGAGGAAGCATTTTACCATGTACACCGAGGAAGGCTTTTATCCAAGCAAACCATTGTTCGTTTTGTGTATTGCCTATATACATTTTATGTACTACAATACCATCACTATGTTTGAAAGCCAAATTGCAAGGATGTGAGGACTTTGCCAAATATCGAAAAATAATACTACATTTTTCATGCTCTATTTGTAGCTATACTTGGCTAAAATCAATGGATTTTAAGTTCCCATTTTAGTGTCTCCTATATGAATTTCATTTTCTACATCACTCATGGCTTCTTGTCCCCAGGCTCACTGCATTCGTGATGAAGTGTTTCTACCAGGCTAGGAGTTACACATATATTGATGAAGACGTCCTGAAACAGACAGTGACTTGGCTTGGTAACCACCAGCAGTCTGACGGCTGTTTTACTAGCACCGGGAACCTCTTTCACACACTCATGAAGGTACAGAAAGGAGGGTCTCACTGTATGTGGTCTAGAGCCTGTTGAGTGACACAAATACAAATTAGTCACAGTATATGTTCCTCAAATGTCACAAAGCTGGAACTTGACCATGGTGCTATCATGCCCAACTGTTCTCTAAAAAATATATTTTTAAAGCATTGAAAAATGCTGCATACTGAAACACAACAGTGAATGGGAAAACAGCATTCCCTTACAGCTATTGGGGGATTGTAGTTTCACAAAACCTGGATAGCCACAGGTTGGCGAGACCTACACTAGTTACAAGTAAGCAAGTGCAAGTTTCAGGAGTCGAAATGGAGAAATACATTTAATGTCACACTGGGAAGTGCTGTAGTCGTCAACACCAGAAAGATCGAAAAAGTTTCCATTGCGATTTTCTTCTACTGACAATCGCTATTGCAAATACTGAGCATTTTAACTGCCAAATTCAGAAAAATTTTATATGTAGCATGCGGAGGGGGAAAAAAATCAGCAGCAAACTTATTACTTAATAACGGTGCGTGTGCTTTGCAGATTTATTTAAATCAATGATGTCTGCCATTTTCCAGTAGCCTTTTATTCACTGGGCTAATGAGTCAGTTGATCACTAGAAGAAAACACTGACAAGACATCCTCTATATCAGGCCTGGATAACTGGGGGCTCCCCTGGTTTTGTGAAACTACAAGCCCCATCGTGCTTTGCCAGTTGGTAGCCAGCCCATAGCTGGTATGGAATGTTGGGACGTGTAGTTTCACAACATATGGAGAGCCACAAGTTTTAATGGAAGTCTGTTTGAAATTATTTGCATATTTTGTGACTGCCTTCCTCTTACCTGCTGATATATTTCTAGAAATCTGGGAATAGAGGTTTATGGGACAGATACAGAGAGAATGGTTCTCTTGTTGCAGAATTTACTTACCAAGCGTTAGTAATACCTGGAGGTTATATAATGTGGCCCAACAAAAATATAATTTTACATTGATCTCTTAATATTAACAATAAACATATACAAATGGGATCTATATTTTTGCTTATTGTTCCTTTAATAACACAGACCTATGACACATAAAAATAGGTTTAACGTGTACATGTGGTTTTTCCTCAGGGTGGTGTGGAGGATGACCTGTCGCTTTCTGCCTACATCACTTCCGCCCTACTTGAAGGTGGGGCCCCTGGGATTGTGAGTACATTACAAACCCCTATTTATGGCTCTTGATCTATCGTTTATTATATAATACATACAATCACGGCTGGACTTTATTAAAGACTGAAGAGTAGATTTATCAAAGCTTCTAAAATAGAAAAGAGGAGGTGTTGGCCATAACAACCAATCAGATTCCAATAATAATCCTCTACAGTGTACTAGATAAATGATAGTGAGAATATGATTAATTGCTATACCAACCATTTTAGAATATTTGATAAGTCTATCCCTTAGTTTAAAAGTTAATAAAAACTAGAGATACTCAGGCTCGATTCCTCGTGAACCGAACACACCCGAACTTACGAGATCCGAGCTCGGCTCGGTACTGTCGTGCGCCCTCAGAATTGAAAACAATGCAAAACATCATCATTATGTCGTCGGATCTCGCGAGTTTTGGATTCCTTTTTAAGATCCAACATAATGGTGGGAGGGAGGGAGGCCGGACCCCCATTTTTCTTTTCTGCCACTGCTGTGTGCCAATGTGTCCTAGATGTGCTAGGAACTGCCGTGTGTTTGTGTCATTGCTCTGTCGCTTACCATCCAGCCAGGTCGCTGCAGTATTTGTCCGAAAGTGTATGAAAATAATATTGTGATCTGTGAGGTGGTCAAAATTGACTGCAAATGACTTGAAATTAGTGTTATTGAGGTTAATAATAATGTAGCATATTTTAGGATTTTTTTCTAAAAAATACAAAACCAAAACCAAAACACGAAGCTAATCCAGATTGAAAACCAAAACCAAAACCAGTTCACAGGGGTCAGTGAGCATCTCTAGTGAAAACTACCTTTAACTATGAAAATATCGCTATGCGTGAGCCCCGTGCCACCTCTCCAACAAGGGACCAGACTACAATGCCGCCAATTAATAAGATAGTGATCACTTTCTTTCTGATCATATATCCTAATCAACGTCAGTTGGTTGCTATAGGCAACATCTCCACTTTTTCAAACCCACAGTTTAGTATATATACCCCCTGGTGTGCAATGATTGAACCTACTTGACTGAAGCTTCGAGCTCTCTTCATCATCATCATCATCATCATCATCATCATTTATTTATATAGTGCCAACATATTCCGTAGCGCTTTACCATTGGGGACAAATATAATAAACTAATAAACAAACTGGGTAAAACAGACAAAGAGGTGAGAAGGCCCTGCTCACAAGCTTACAATCTATGGGACAATGGGAGATTGACACATGAGGTTAAGTCTACATTTTGCATTTTGGCCCAGCCAGACTGCAAAGGTAAAAGTGACTCAAAGGTCTATATGAACCCGTCACACAACAATGTTGGTCAGGGGGCAGCCGTCCCGCGTGAAACTGTGTAACAGGCTAAAGGTAGCGAGGTTAAGAGGGTGGCAGAGGAATATTATAAGCTTGTCTGAAGAGGTAGGTTTTCAGAGAACGCTTGAAAGTTTGTAGACCAGAGGAGAGTCTTACTGTGCGAGGGAGAGAATTCCATAGAGTGGGTACAGCCCGAAAAAAGTCCTGTAACCGGGAATGGGAGGATGTAATGAGGGTGGATGAGAGACGGAGATCTTGTGCAGAACGGAGTTGCCGAGTTGGGAGATATTTTGAGACAAGAGAGGAGATGTATGTTGGTGCAGCTTTGTTGATGACCTTGTATTATTATTATTAATTATTATTAATATTTATTTATAAGGCGCTACAAGGCATCCGCAGCGCCGTACAGAGACAAACAAAATCACAATACAATGGGAGACAGCACAGTACAGTAAACACAGCAACTCAGTACGCTCAATGCACAGCTAGAGAGGGCGGGGAAAGGGGAGGGAGGATCCGAAAACGACGGGGCCCAAGAAGGGGGGCGCGGAAGACAGGGAGACCCCCAGGGGGGAGGAGGGAGCGAAAGTGGACGTGGGGTGGAGGACCTTTGAGGAGGAGGGCTAAGTAGCTGGAGAGCAGAGTTAGAAGTGGTGGAAACAGGAGGAGAGATGGCCCTGCTCAGAGGAGCGTACAATCTAAGGGGAGGGGTGGACAGACAGAGAGACGCAGGGGTGAGAGGGAGAGTAGGGGGACAGAGGCAGAAGATAAGGTAGGAAGTTAAGTGGGAGACAGAAAGGCTTTAAGAAAAAGGTGGGTTTTTAGGGCCCGTTTGAAGCCGGACAGATTAGGGGAAGTTCTGATGGAGGGAGGGAGCTTGTTCCAGTGGAGGGGGGCAGCGCGGGCGAAGTCTTGGATACGCGCGTGGGAGGAGGTTATAAGGGGGGAAGAGAGGCGACGGTCAGAGGCAGAACGGAGAGGGCGGGATGGAGCATGAATAGAGAGGAGGGTGGAAATGTAGGGCGCAGTGGAGTTGGCGAGGGCCTTGTAGGTGAGTGTGAGGAGCTTAAAGAGGATTCTGAAGGGGAATGGGAGCCAGTGAAGGGCTAGGTAGAGGGGGGAGACAAAAGAGGAGCGGCGAGAGAGGAAAATAAGCCTAGCTGCAGCGTTAAGGACGGATCGAAGGGGATCGAGATGAGAGTGGGGGAGGCCAGTGAGGAGGAGGTTGCAGTAGTCCAGGCGGGAGATGATCAGAGAGTGGATAAGGCATTTGGTGGCATCTTGGGAGAGGAAGGGCCGGATGCGAGCGATGTTGCGCAGCTGGAAGCGGCAGGATTTAGCAAGAGAGAGGATGTGGGGGCCAAAGGAGAGAGAGGAGTCGAGGATGACACCAAGGCAGCGAAGTTGGGGGACAGGTGAGATAGAGGTATTGTTGACAGTGATGGAGAGGTCAGAAGGGGATGGGGTATGAGAGGGAGGAAAAACTATGAGCTCAGTTTTGGCAAGGTTAAGTTTGAGGAATCGAGAGGACATCCAGGAGGAGATGGCAGAGAGGCAGGCGGACACCCTAGAGAGGAGGGAGGGAGAGAGATCAGGAGAGGAGAGGTATAGTTGAGTGTCATCAGCGTAAAGGTGGTAGCTGAAGCCGAAGGAGCTGATGAGTTCACCCAGGGAGGAGGTGTATAGAGAGAAGAGTAAGGGTCCCAGAACAGAGCCCTGAGGGACCCCAACTGGAAGGGTGGATGGGGGGGAGAGAGACCCAGAGGTGGTGACAGAGAAGGAACGGTGAGTAAGGTAAGAGGTGAACCAGGACAGGACTGGGCCGGAGAGGCCGAAAGACTGGAGGGTGTGAAGGAGGAGGGGGTGGTCAACGGTGTCAAAGGCTGCAGAGAGGTCAAGGAGGATGAGAAGGGAGAAGTGGCCCCTGGCTTTTGCAGAGAGGAGGTCATTGGTGACTTTAGCCAGGGCAGTTTCAGTGGAGTGGAGGGGGCGGAAACCAGACTGGAGAGGATCAAGGAGGGAGTATTCAGAAAGGTAGGAGGTGAGACGGCTGCAGACGAGCCTCTCAAGAATTTTGGAGGCAAAAGGGAGAAGAGATATGGGGCGATAGTTCGAGAGAGAAGTGGGGTCGAGATTAGGTTTCTTAAGAATGGGGGATACGAGAGCATGTTTGAAGGAGGAGGGGAAGATGCCAGTGGAGAGGGAGAGATTAAAGAGGTGAGCGAGGTGGGAGCAGGTGGTGGGGGAAAGGGAGCGAAGAAGGTGGGAGGGGATGGGATCCAGGGGGCAGGTAGTGGGGGGGGAGGATAAAATGAGAGAGTGGACTTCCTCGCCGGTGGTGGGGCGGAAGGAGTGGAGGGGAAGGTGGTTGGGGGGGGAGGACAGAAGAGTGGGAGGGGTGGAAGAGAGAGTGGAGGAGGAGATTTCAAGTCGGATGGCCTCGATTTTAGAGGAGAAGAAGGAGGCGAAATCAGAGGCAGTCAGGGAGGAGGGGGTGGGGGGGAGGGGAGGGGGCCAGGAGAGTGCTGAAGGTGGCAAAGAGGCGGCGGGGGTTAGAGGACTGGGAAGAGATGAGGGATTTAAAGAAAGATTGTTTAGCGAGTGAGAGGGCAGAGCTGTAGGATGAAAGGATGAATTTAAAGTGGAGGAAGTCAGCCAGGGAGCGGGATTTTCTCCAGTGACGTTCGGCGGAACGGGAGCATTTTTGGAGGAAGCGGGTAAATTTGGAGTGCCAGGGTTGGGGTTTGGAGCAGCGGGGGTGGACGGAGTGGGCAGGGGCGACCGCGTCCAGAGCGGAGGTGAGGGTGTGATTGTAGAGGGAGACCGCCTGGTTGGGGCAGGCCTGGGAGGAAAGGGGAGAAAGGAGGGTATCGAGAGAGGAGGACAGAGAGGCATGGTCAAGAGCATCGAGGTTGCGTATGGACAGAGTAGGTTTGGGCAGGGGGGGGGGAGCAGGAGAAGAGGAGAGAGAGAAGGAGAGGAGATGGTGGTCGGATAGAGGAAAGGGAGAGATGGAGAAGTCGGAGAGATTACATAGGTAGGAGAAGACAAGATCAAGGGAGTGACCAAGGCAGTGGGTAGAGGAGGAGGTCCATTGGGTGAGACCAAGGGAGGAAGAGAGGGTGAGCAGTTTGCTGGAAGCAGGGTAGGTGGGGTTGTCGATGGGGATATTAAAGTCACCGAGAATGATCGAGGGGAGATCGGAGGAGAGGTAGTGAGGAAGCCAGCTAGCAAAGTTGTCAAGGAAGAGGGAGGTGGGGCCAGGGGGGCGGTAGATGACAGTGACGCGGAGATGGATGGGGTAGAAGAGGCGGATGGAGTGAGCTTCAAAAGAGGAGAAGGAGAGGGAGGGTTCAGGGGGAATGACACGAAAAGTACAGGTGGAGGAGAGGAGGAGGCCAACTCCACCGCCAGGGCGGGCACCAGGCCTGGCGGAGTGGGTGAAGGAGAGGCCACCATAGGAGAGGGCAGCGGGGGAAGTAGTATCAGAATCGGAGAGCCAGGTTTCAGTAACGGCAAGAAGGTTAAAGGAGTTGGATAGAAAGAGGTCGTGGATAGCAGTCAGCTTGTTGCGGACGGATCTGGCATTCCAGAGGGCACAGAAGAAAGGGGGAGAGGAGAGGGGGGAAATGGGGATGAGGTTAGCAAGATGAGCAGCGCGCGGGGGATGGCGGGGAGGAACGGGAGAGGTAGGGCGGGGGGAGAGTATGGGTATGGAGTGAGAGCGGGGAGGCATAGTAGGGAGAGAGAGTAACAGAACAGTGAGATAGTGGGGACAGTGAAAAACAGGTAAGAACAAAGGCAGGAAGACAATGAAAAGGTGGAAGATAATAACGAATTAGGGCGTGGAGGGCATGGAACAACAGTACAGTGAGATAATAAGGACAATGAAGACAGGTAAGAATGATAGCAGAACAGTAAGATAATAAGGACAGCGGATAACAGGTAAGAATAAGCAGGGAGACAATAGCAAGATGGAGGACAATAACCAAATAGGGCGTGGAAGGCAAAGAATAATAGAAGGAGAGGTAATAAGGACAATGGAAATAGGCAAGAATAATAACAGGTAAAACTAGTTGCTGGTAAATATAAAATCAGGAAAAACAAGATAAAGGCATATAAATAGTAGAATAATAACAGGTAAAAAGTAGAAACTTGTAAATGTACAATCAGGAAAAACAAAATAATGGCATATAAAATAATGTTTTATATGCAGTTGATGCAGTTAAGCCAGGGATTCAGCAGGAGAAGGGCTAACTGACAAGCCGGGTCGGTACACAGTAGATCAGTTGCTGCAGATAAGCCAGGGATTCAGCAGGAGAAGGGCTAATTGCCAAGCCGGGTCGGTACACAGTAGATCAGTCGGTGCAGATAAGCCAGGGATTCAGCAGGAGAAGGGCTAATTGCCAAGCCGGGTCGGTACACAGTAGATCAGTCGGTGCAGATAAGCCAGGGATTCAGCAGGAGAAGGGCCAAACGACAAGCCGGGTCGGCACACAGTAGACCAGCTGATGCAGACAAGCCAGGGATTCAGCAGGAGAAGGGTTAATTGACAAGCCGGGTCGGTACACAGTAGATCAGTTGATGCAGATAAGCCAGGGATTCAGCAGGAGAAGGGTTAATTGACAAGCCGGGTCGACTAACCTTGTAGGTTAGTATAAGTATTTTATATTGGATTCGGTACAAAACAGGCAGCCAGTGTAGAGACATACAGAGTGATTCAACAGAGGAAGAACGATTTGCAAGGAAAATCAGTCTTGCCGCAGCGTGCAAAATAGATTGTAGAGGTTTAAGTCTGTTTTTGGGAAGACCAGTAAGGAGGGAATTGCAATAGTCAATGCGGGAGATGATGAGTGCATGAATCAAGGTTGAGCAAGGTTCTTAATTATCATCTTATTATTTTTCGGGCAGTAACCTGACTAATATCATCATAATTTTATTTTTATGACACCACAGAATCCCCAACGCTGCACAATCAACAAAAACTGATCAGAGCAAAGTACAGATAAGAGATAAGAGAAACAACAGAATCAGTCAAATTCAATGAAAGAGACTATAGAGAAAGAAATTACAAAAGAAGACACAACTAGGAGAAAGGAAACATTACAAAGAGGAGATAGGAGGTAGAGAGGGCCAAACCTGTCAGAGTTAACATTCAAGAGGATTAGTGAATTAAACAAGGACAAAAGGGGTGGAGGGAAAAGAGTGGAATGGGGACAGGTATTTGTAATATTAATGAATACATTGATTTGTTCTTGTTATAGAGTAAATCCTCCTTATGTAGCTAAGCCAGTCATTATTTGCATTAATAACTTGGCAATTTTGGATACATTTGGATACTACTTGTATTTCTCTCCTTCACTTTTATTTTGGTATTTTATGTATTGTCAATTTTTGACTTGGATGTTGTTGAGGTTTTCATTTAGTTCATTTTGTTTTATGGTACTTTTATGCTCATATTTATAATTTATTGTGTTTAGTATTTATATATGTTATGTATTCATCTATTTATCCATATTTTAAGTCTGTTTTCTTCAAATCTACAAAAGAAATATATCACCTATAAAAGGAATGTCGGACAAACACAATATTATTGGACTTGTTTGTAGATATGATTCACTGTGAAATTATACTATGTAGGGAACGTGACTGAAAATATATTTCTGAACCTACCAGGACATCATTCTGAATCGTGCCTTATCCTGTTTGAAAGGTAAAGTGAGTTCGTCGTCGAACCCCTACACCATGGCTCTCCTGGCATACACCTTCGCACTGGCCAATGACGCTCAAATCAGGCAGATGCTTCTGGATAAGCTGTTCCCACTGGCAGTTTCCTCCGGTAATGTAAATCAGGGGGAGGGCAGAATACAGGAAAGGTTAAACAATTTATTCACAATTGAATAAAGAGATTGTTCATGTTGTCCGAGATAATCCACTCTAGCTTGAATAATGTGAATAGCAATAATTCTTGTGTTTTACAGTAGGCATATGTTTTGGGGAGCAAAGGTGAATTTTACCCACTGTTGTGTTAATGACTTTTTGTAATTTTACATTGTCTAAATTAACATAGGAAAATATTCCAACCATTTAGGGAGCTGTTCAGGGTAGAATAGGCTTATAACAGTATATGCTGTACATCAGCAAAGGCGTTGGGAAACTATGGTATATATCCACCGATAGCCTCCTGAGGCAGGATGAAAAATATGTCCAGTTTAATGAACAGCTAAGAGACCTGAGAAAACAAATGGGTGTGTCACTGGTCCCTGCAGATGAAGATTTGGAAGATGAAGACGAGGAGTTCCCCGTCACCCAGAGCACTTATATAAAACACAGTTGGAGGTGGTAAACCCAGTGAAAAACAAAGTATGTGGTCACAGGTATGAGAGAGAAGCAATTGAAAGGATGATTGAAAACAAACTTCAGAACTTATAGCACATGTAGGTAACAGTGGCACACAGCAGTAGCTGAAAGGAAAAGTGGTGCAAGATGGAATTGTCCTTGGGAAACTCCCACCCACCATTATAATGGATCTTAAAAAGGACATGCACATTTTAACAAACCAAGCACTTCAGCTACAAGGAGTGCCACTTTTGTTGCTGAAGTGCTTGGTTTGTTTGCCCCCCCCCCCCTATCTCCCCCACAAAACAAGGTAACAATTAGCTTAAGGCAGCTAAGGTAACAGTGCTGTCTATTAACTCTATAGTGGCAAGAGCTGTCCTCATCTTCAGCCTAATCCTCACCCTCATCAGTGTGTACATCATCCTAACACAATATTAATTCAACCCCGCAGGAAACCACCATTACAGAAGTCTCTGTAACATAAATGTCAAAAACAAAAAATGTAAAAAAAAAGCTTTTACCTTTTTAAAGAAAAAACACACATCTTTTATAAAGGTGAAACTTTACTGTAGAAAAACATAAAATTGCCAACATGTCATTTTACCCAAATATTAATGTCACACGCCGGTGCCATAAACAGGTACCGGTGCTGTTACCTTCATCTGGTAAGCGGTGATTGAACTTACTATTTTGTTCTAAGACATCACTATTACTCAGGTGCTCCTTATTTTTGTTTTGGACCTCCTTTCCATTCTGATTGGTTTCTGGTAGTTGGAACAACTATTTAAACCTCCCATGATTCTCTGTTCCTTGCCTGTTCTTCGTGTTACCCACTCAGTACTAGGAATTGGCTTCCATAGGTCTGACCTACCTATTATCTGTTTATCGTCTGGAACCCGCTGGACTCTTTGCCGCTATGGTCCCTCTCACCTGGATTCATTATTGTAGCTGAACTTTGCTCCGCTGCTGACCCGCTAGTGTGCCATCAATGTGTACTGCCTGTTACACCTGCGTCTACTGCTGCAGCTCAAACTCAATACCGCTACTGCCTCGTTATTGGGTCCACTCCTGAGTTACCTGTCATCTGTAGTTCCACGTCTGGCTTCACAGAACTTTGCTCCGCTGCTAACACGCAAGTGTACCATCAATGTGAACTGCCTGTTACAACTGTGTCTACTGCTGCAGCTCAAGTTCCTCACTTCCGTTTGCCTGACTCAATACCGCTACTGCCTCGTTATTGGATCCACTCCTGAGCTACCTGTCATCTGTAGTTCCACGTCTGGCTTCACAGAACTTTACTTCGCTGCTAACGCGCAAGTGTACCATCAATGTGAACTGCCTGTTACAACTGTGTCTACTGCTGCAGCTCAAGTTCCTCACTTCCGTTTGCCTGACACAACACCGTTATTGTCTCGTTGTTGGATCTACTCCAGAGTTACCTGTCACCTGTAGTTCCACGCCTGGTTCAACTGAACTTCATCTCGCTGTTAATCTGCAAGTGAATCATTACTGTGAACTGCCTGTTACACCTGTGTCCACTGCTGCAGCTCAAGTTCCTAACGTCTGCTCGCTTGGTCATACACTGCTATTTCCTCACCGTTGGATCTACTGCTGAGTTATCGGTCACCTGTAGTTCCATGCACGGCTCAGCTACACTTCACTTCTCCGCTACTTCTAGGTAACAGACTGCCTGATAGACTTGTATTCATCTCTGCCGTTTGGGATTGATATTAGTTGCTTAATGGTCTCAATGCCTTGTCTTCGCTATATTGGTAATACTGCTATGCCGGTGACTCACCTGCTACATTGAATCATCTATGTTTACGGATCAGCTAGTTCTATATTCTCATTCCACTTGAACTGTTGCTGTATCAGTGATTCGCCTGTTATGCTGTGTGTTACCCTATTGGATCTAGCATTCTCCCGCACTTATCTAAGCGTTGAACTGTTGTTCTAACTTTCAGCCTGCAGTTGTCAAGGGTTACCAACTCTGAAGTAGCGTGTAGTGCTTCATCTCCTCTTCAGATGAAGGTGCCTTGTGCTCAGTCTATTATCATCTCAAGTTATTTCATCACTCATTATCGCAGTATCTATTTAACTTACTTTGCAGCATTCTCTGAGTTTACAGCTATTACTTGCCAGTATTACCGTTGCCTCTGATACCCGTGAGCTATGAACTTTTAATTAATGTATTGGAATTCTTCTATTTATCCATTGTATCTAAACTCCACCACTCTCTGCCAGCTCTCGTCTAGGAGACCGCGACCTGAGGGATAGGAGCAGAAAAGTCCATATTCCCTTGCGGAGATCCCTGGCGAAGACCTCCTACCTGTTAGACTCCGCACTCCTGGGCGAGTTCCATCTCAGCAGAGATAGGGATCTATTAATTCATTCAGAGTGGTGACAATTAATAAGCATTCCAGCATCAGCTAGCTTCCTTCTCTCAGCTAGATCCCAGCACCTGCACTCACGGAGAACCGAGTCCGAGCATCTCTAGATAATAGGAACACACATTATTTACACTGTTGATTGTAGATTATACCTCAGGTTCCATTCTTCTGACATCCGGTTGATACTTTTTCTCCTAGAAGGCGCCCTGTACTGGACGTACAACCTCCAAACTACTGGGGAATTTCAGCCAGTGTCAGCCGCTATTGAGATGTCCTCTTACGTTTTGCTGGCACTGATCACAAGCCCGTCATTGACAGCAGAAGAGATTCTTAAAGCCTCTCAGATTGTCAGCTGGCTGATTAAACAGCAGAATTCCAATGGTGGTTTCTCATCCACCCAGGTACCACCATCAGCAGTGTGTACAGATTACAAACTTGTGAACTTGCACTTACCAGAGTTTAATCTGCACATTTTTATCTTCCCTGCTTAGGATACAGTTGTAGCTATTCAAGCACTAGCTAAATACACCAAAGTCACCTTCATCCCTGAATCCAGCTTGTCAGTGACGGTCTCAGCAGGACAAGTGTCTCTGAAACAGTTTACGGTGGGTAAAACCAACCGGCTCCTTCTCCAGACAGCACAGCTGCCAAACATCCCTGGGGAATACACTCTACGCATTACTGGAACTGGCTGTGTCTACATCCAGGTGAGGCAATCTCCACTTCCCTGTCTGCCTGTCAGTCACACCCCTTTTGTTTTTTAATACGGTCTAAAATAATCGTCATGTCAGTCAATTGGTCTCCGATAAGATGGTCGCCACCCTGCCCAGTATTAAACTTCTTGTCTTACCCTGTGCATTTAATTCAGCTCTAACCTCATCCGGCAGATATTTTTCTTGTTGTACATAACAGAGCTCTGCCCTAATGTTTGCAAATCTAGCAGTGGATCCAAGAGCAATTAAAATCACTCTACTTGATAATATAAACACATAGCAGAAGAAGGAAGCCGGAATGATAACTTGCGGAAAATTTGGAGGTGAACATGTGCAATCCAGCAAATTATTTGCCATGACCAAGTGGAAAACCGATTTAATAAAAATGGTGATCTTAACTGGTATATTGTATATATTCTAAATATACATACATACATATTGGAAGTGGCACGCGAGTATTCTATAAGTTATTTTTGCATTTAAGAAACGCTGACTTTCCGTATGAATACACATCCTGGGCCTGAGCTATTAAGTAGAGCAAAGCAAAAAAAAAAAAAAGGAGTAAATTTGTTCCTGGGCAAACCATATTGCAATGCAAGGGGTGCAATTTTGCACGTAAGGAAAATACTGGCTGTTTTTTTAAGTAGCACACAAATACTTGAGAGCTTTATCTTTACACTGAAATGTAAAGTTGATCTAGGACATCACCTACCCTAACTATAAATCTGTCCCCACAACAAGGTGCAAATTTACTCCTGTTTTTTTGTTTTACTTTCCTTAACGACTCAGGCCCCCTGTGTTTAAAAGATCTTCATAATCTCAACAGCTTCCACTTGAGCCTGAGACAAGGACCCAAGCTTACTCATATACATGATGTCACCAACAGGAGACTAGACTGCTTGGGCAACCCTGTGTATACACAAAATAAAGTTTTTTAATTAATATAAATGGATGACCACTTAATTAATACTATCCAGTAGAATAGTAGGTACAGCAGGTTAATAGCTACTGAAAGTAATAACTGTAATTGTTGGATGGAAAAAGCTAAATTATCAATAACAACCACAATATATTGTATATACACACACAGGTACATGTGCACAATACACATTATATATATCTACCAACTCTTCATGCTGGGAAAAATTTGAGAAGGGGCCATTGTCATGTGTTACAGGGCGTGGCCACACTCCACCAAGAAATGCCATTGCTTCCCGTCCCCTTCCCAAAGAAGAGCCTTTGAA
Organism: Mixophyes fleayi; assembly: GCF_038048845.1. NCBI lineage: Eukaryota > Metazoa > Chordata > Amphibia > Anura > Limnodynastidae > Mixophyes > Mixophyes fleayi. The sequence continues at coordinate 11,592,720 of NC_134407.1, read as the reverse complement.
AGCTGGACACATGATTGGCAGGTGCACGTGGCACCTATTCCCTGCTGCTATGCTATGTTATACAGAGCAGCAGTGAACAGGACATACCGCCTACCTATGTGGCCTTATTGGGACAAAGCTGTCCTGCCTAAATGTGAGAAAATTATGCAAGGCTGTAGGAGCACTTAGACAAAACTAAAACACAGGCAAAATGTTATATAAAAAAATTAAAGTGATATTTACATGTAATATTTACTGTAACTATATTCACAAAAAAATAAAGTTTTTATTAGTAGTACAGCCCATAGAGCTACTAAACAATGACAGAGGTATTGGGTTCTTCTGATATTAGATTTATTTGTATTATTTTTAGTAACAGAAGAAAACAGCCCAAAAGAACCAACAACCCATAATATGTAACATTTTCCCTTTTTACAAAGTTCTCCCATATTTCCTTCCGCAATTCATTAGCACTTTCAGATCTTGTTGAATCTTCTAACTTCAGACCCTTCTTCCTAACAGAGCGTCGTAAAATACAACGAGTTGCCAGTTGCCAAACCGGCGGCTTTTAGTATTTCAGCCAAGATCAATTGCGGCGACGATACAACAGCAACGACACTTGTCATATCCGCCAGGTACTGCTAAGAAGGACATTTTTGTACATTTCTGCAAATAGCAACAGAATGTATATTGTTTTTTTCTAATATATATATATATAAATACGGCTCCTTTCGTTCAAGATGATAAATACAGCAATTTTGCTTAGTTTGTATTTTCTGGCTCAAACTACCTAGAAATATATTCATTGTGAACATATTTAGTCTAATTTTAGTTGGTTGAGAGCCGCACTGTTTTTTCCTCAAAATGTGAGAATTTATGATGGATAATGTTTAATCCTCTAATAAAAACGGTCTCAAACAGCGTTTCTAAATGTTTTGCTAAATGTTAGTTAATTAAATAGCCCTTAAAGTGTGTTCCATTTCATTTTTACTAAGTATTAATGTGTATACATTTATATCAAGTAACCCCTAATCTGTATACATGTATTCAAAGTTCCTCAGATCTAAGTTGATACCAAATCACTCATTATGCATTTAAAGGTTTTAAAATACCATTAATGTTGTGTTTTATTAATTACTAACTAATGCATTCTTATATTGAAAAACAAATAAAGTGTACTGTGCGCTATCGGTACATTATACAACAACAATAACATTTCATTAATTATACTTAAGCCTATAGCACTTGGTATTCAAAGGTGGTCTCCCATCCAAGTACTAACCCAAGTCAATCCTGCTTAGCTTCCAAAATTAGACAAGACCAGTGCCTTATCTGTGTGGAACTTGTATGTTCTCCCCGTGTTTGCGTGGGTTTCCTCCGGGTGCTCTGGTTTCCTCCCACACTCCAAAAACATACTGCTAGGTTAATTGGCTGCTATCAAAATTGACCTTAGTCTCTCTCTGTCTGTGTTTGTGTATGTTAGGGAATTTAGACTGTACGCTCCAATGGGGGCAGAGACTGATGTGAGTGAGTTCTCTGTACAGCGCTGCGGAATAAGTGGCGCTATATAAATAAATGGTGATGATGATGAAGATTAGGCTTGATCAGAGTGGTGTAGCTATAGGCATAGCTTTACACAATCTCCTTTTTAAAGTGATGTGTGCCTTCTTCTTAATAGAAGAGGTGTACTTTCTTCTTATAAAGGTGTATCACTTCCTCTTTTTCAGTTGTTTAGGTTTAAGAGTTAGCACAGTTTGCACTATGATCTTTTTTTGTATGTTTCTTTATATGTAACACTGGAGGAAAAGAGGAAGTGACACCTTTATAAGAAGAAAGCACAAATCAGGGCAATATTTGTTTGCTTGTTTATATTGTAACACTGGATAAAAAAAGGAAGTGACAGACTCCTATTAAGAAGAAGGCACACATCACTTTAAAATAGAGATGGTCACTGACCCCCATGTTTTGGTTTTGGATTCGGTTTTGGATCTGGATTACCGTCGTGTTTTGGTTTTGGTTTTGGTTTTGCAAAACCGCCATTGCGTGTTTTGGTTTTGGTTTTGTTTTGCTATTTTTTTTGGAAAATCCATGTTTTTGGGCCTAAATTAACCCAATTTAGTGCTCCAACTGTTTTAGAGACAAGTAATCTAATTGTTGAGGTAATAAATCATCCAAAAAAACAGTTTAATTCTTCGTTGGTAGGCCTATTCTACACACAAAACAGATTGTCTTCCTCTCCATCTATGCATATTGGCAATGCAGCCATCGTCTTTGAATGTATATTACACCCTACACTTATAGTTAAATATGTAAAGAAATGGAAAAAGCCAGTTTGGTTTCTGTCTCTCAAGGCCCCCCTCCACTTGTATAAAATACCAAAAAATTCAGCCATTATAGACTGTACAATATTAATTGACATGGAGAAAGCCAGTTTGGTTTCTGTCTCTCTAGGCCCCCCTCCACTTGTATAAAATACTAAAAAATTCAGCCATTATAGACTGTACAATATTAATTGACATGGAGAAAGACAGTTTGGTTTCTGTCTCTCTAGGCCCCCCTCCACTTGTATAAAATACCAAAAAATTCAGCCATTATAGACTGTACAATATTAATTGACATGGAAAAAGCCAGTTTGGTTTCTGTCCCTCTAGGCCCCCCTCCACTTGTATAAAATACCCAAAAATTCAGCCATTATAGACTGTACAATATTATGAAAAATGGACAAAGCCAGTTTAGGGTCACTCTGTCTATGACACCCTACCCTTAAGGATAAATTGCCCTAACAGCAGCCTTTCAAGATGGTATGTGATATGGAAATGCCACAAGTCCCTTTCCTCCTTGGGGGTAGATTGCACCCTACACTTACATAGAAAGTTTTAAAAAGATGTTATCGGCATCATCTTCAGCTTAATCCTCACCCTCATCAGTGTGTACGTCATCATCACAGACTATCAATTCATCGCCGCTTGAATCCGCCATTAGAGAACAGTCAGTGCTTGGATGTCTTGGATGGTGAAGGCCTTCCTCGTGGAAGATGTAGTTCATTTTTATAAACATCATTTTCTCCACATTTTTGGGAAGTAACCTTCTACGGCGATCACTGACTAAGTTCCCTGCTGTGCTGAACACTCGTTCAGAGTACACACTGGAGGGTGGGCAGCTTAGGTATTGCAAAGCAAGTTTGTACATGGGTTTCCAAATGGCCTGCTTTTCTTCCCAGTAAAGAAAAGGGACTGTCTGACATTTCCATATCAACTACCTCTTGAAAGTAATCCTCCACCATCCTTTGCATGTTTATACTCATATTGGATGGAGTTATGGGCAAAGTGACACATTTTTTTGAAAAATCCTTCAAACCAGCCCAGATGTTAAATTGTTCTGGTCTGCCCCCTGTGTCTTCCCTGCTTCTTTTTTGGAAATTTAATTTTTTACGAGCAACAGCTTGAGAAAGTGAAGGAGGACACGTCGTCAAGCCGAGGCCCAGTTCAGCGGCCAACTTGCTGAGCAATAGCTCCTTGCAAAAGTTCACATCTCGCTCATTTACAAGTAAAGACTCAATGTAGGTTTTAAACCTTGGATCAAGCACAGTGGCCAAAATGTACTGATCCGAGTTCAAGATCTTAATAACTCGAGGATCATTGTGAAGCGAATTAAGTACTTGATCGACAAGGCCAACATACTTTGCTGAATTGCTTGCTTTCAGCTCCTCCTTCATTTTCTCAAGCTGCTTTTCCAATAGTCTAATTAAAGGAATGACTTGGCTCAAACTAGCAGAGTCTGCACTGACCTCACATGTCACAACTTCAAATGGTTTCAGCACCTTGCACAGCACTGAAAGGATTCCCCACTGTGCAAGAGTGAAATACATCCCCCCTCCTTTCCCAATGTCATGACTTGTGCAATATGCTTGGATGGCTTTGCGCTGTTCCTCCATCCTCTGAAGCATGTACAGGGTGGAATTCCACCGAGTTACCACCTCTTGCTTAAGTTGGTGGCAGGGCAAGTTAAACTGCTCTTGGAGCTGCTGTAATCTCCTACATGCTGTGGCTGAATGCCTGAAATGGCCTGAAATTTTATGGGCCACCGAAAGCATCTCCTGCACCTCACGGTTATTTCGTAGGAAGCTCTGCACCACCAAGTTGATGGTGTGAGCAAAACAGGGAATATGTTGGAAATCACCCAGCTGTAATGCTCGCACTATATTGTTGGCGTTATCTGAAATGACATACCCTGGGGAGAGTCCGAGTGGTATAAGCCATGCATCAATCACATCTCTCAGTTTGCGTAACAAATTGTCAGCCGTATGCCTGTTAGTGAAGCCGGTGATACAAAGAGTGGCCTGCCTGTGACAAATGTTACGTAGTGGTGTACATGCTGCTGCTGTTCCTGCTGGTGAAGGTGAATGACCAACCCAGTGGGCTGTCACAGTCATATAGTCTTTGGTTTGGCCACTTCCACTTGTCCATATATCTGTGGTTAAGTGAACAGTGGGCAGAATGGCATTTTTCAGCGCAATCTCTACATTTTTACACACTTTTTGGTATAGTTGTGGAATAGCTTTACGGGAGAAATGGTGTCGCGATGGAATTCTGTAACGCGGACACAAAACCTCAATTAACTGTGAAAAACCAGCTGCGTTTATTGTGGAGATTGGACGCAGATCTAACACTAACATTGCAGCCATGGCGTCTGTGATTCGCTTGGCGACTGGGTGACTGCTGTCATATTTGCTTCCCCTCGCAAATGATTGTTTCACAGTTAATTGCTGAAATGTAGGACTGCTCATTTTATTAACCTGCCTCTGGGATGACGATTCACCCCCAGCAGCAGCAACAGCAGCAGCAGGACTAACGCTTTCTTCAGAGGAATCAATAATAGTGCCGGAGTCATCCAGCCTTAAGTGGGATGCCGGGCTAACTCCGAGCGCTACTGAGGATATTGATGAGGATGGTGTGGTGGGTGTATTTTGTAGCCGTCGGTATGTCGGTGAGCGGAGGGTCTTAGCTGATGAGGGAGTGCTTGTATTCTTTTGGGAAGAACTTTCAGCTTTTCCCAACACTTTGCCATGAACTCTCGTTAAATGGCGTAACATAGACGAGGTTCCAAGATGGTTAAGGTCCCTCCCTCGACTGACTGTGGCTTGACATACACTACAAATGGCTATACAATTGTTGTCTGGATTTCGGTAGAAATAATTCCACACATAAGAAGTGGATTTTTTTGTTTTATGCCCAGGCATGACAATGGCCTTTTTCTTGTCACGTGCCAGAACTGCTGCCACTGGTGCAGGACTTACACAAACAACCTCATCCTCATCAACATCCTCATTAGCGCCCTCGTCGCCTACACAAATCTCCCCCTCATCCTCTTCTAATTCCAAAGTGGCATCCTCAATTTGGGTATCACCGGCTACACTCGGGCTATTAAGGCACACATCAGCAGAATGCTCACGATTAGACATCCCACTGTTGGATGGACTCTCCACAGGGATTGTTGTCATTTGTGAATCAGAGCAAATATTCTCCTGTAATGCCTCACTGTTATCTTGCAGCTCGGCTTTGACGCGTAACAGTAGTTGTGCACCAATTGTAGGCTGGGTAACTTTTTGGGATCTGCCACTAATAGCCAAAGGTGAAGGCCTCATTCTCTCTTTGCCACTGCGTGTGTAGAATGGCATGCTTGCAATTTTTTTTTTATCGTCACTTAACTTTTGCTCAGTTACACTTCTTTTTCGCTTCAATACAGTAATTTTTTTTTTGGTTTTTGTTTTTTGCACTAATTTGAAAACACTCTGTTGTTTGACATCGCCTTGGCCAGATGACGTACTGGGAACACTAACATCAGGACTGGTGACAGAACCTGGTTGCTCATTCAGATCATATGTGGACTGCTTTGAATCCATTCTGAGCGCAAACCACTGGGGAGTGCTAAAAATTATTTAGTAGATACTGCTGACAGATATGACTTTTGACAGCCAGAAATATTAATGCACAATTAGGGAGGACACCCCAAAAGCACTGAGGAGTGCTAAAAATTATTTAGTAGATACTGCTGACAGATATGACTTTAGACAGCCAGAAATATTAATTCACAATTAGGGAGCACACCCCAAAAGCACTGAGGAGTGCTAAAAATTATTTAGTAGATACTGCTGACAGTTATGACTTTTGACAGCCAGAAATATTAATGCACAATTAGGGAGGACACCCCAAAAGCACTGAGGAGTGCTAAAAATTATTTAGTAGATACTGCTGACAGTTATGACTTTTGACAGCCAGAAATATTAATGCACAATTAGGGAGGACACCCCAAAAGCACTGAGGAGTGCTAAAAATTATTTAGTAGATACTGCTGACAGTTATGACTTTTGACAGCCAGAAATATTAATGCACAATTAGGGAGGACACCCCAAAAGCACTGAGGAGTGCTAAAAATTATTTAGTAGATACTGCTGACAGTTATGACTTTTGACAGCCAGAAATATTAATGCACAATTAGGGAGGACACCCCAAAAGCACTGAGGAGTGCTAAAAATTATTTAGTAGATACTGCTGACAGATATGACTTTTGACAGCCAGAAATATTAATGCACAATTAGGGAGGACACCCCAAAAGCACTGAGGAGTGCTAAAAATTATTTAGTAGATACTGCTGACAGATATGACTTTTGACAGCCAGAAATATTAATGCACAATTAGGGAGGACACCCCAAAAGCACTGAGGAGTGCTAAAAATTATTTAGTAGATACTGCTGACAGATATGACTTTTGACAGCCAGAAATATTAATGCACAATTAGGGAGGACACCCCAAAATCACTGAGGAGTGCTAAAAATTATTTAGTAGATACTGCTGACAGTTATGACTTTTGACTAGAGATGGTCACTGACCCCCGTGTTTTGGTTTTGGATTCGGTTTTGGATCTGGATTACCGTCGTGTTTTGGTTTTGGTTTTGGTTTTGCAAAACCGCCATTGCGTGTTTTGGTTTTGGTTTTGGTTTTGTTTGGTTTTGTTTTGCTATTTTGTTGGAAAATACATGTTTTTGTGCCTAAAATAACCCAATTTAGTGCTCCAACTGTTTTAGAGATAAGTAATCTAATTGTTGAGGTAATAAATCATCCAAAAAAACAATTTAATTCTTCGTTGGTAGGCCTTCATTTATTCTACACACAAAACAGATTGTCTTCCTCTCCATCTATGCATATTGGCAATGCAGCCATCGTCTTTGGATGTATATTACACCCTACACTCATAGTTAAATATGTAAAGAAATGGAAAAAGACAGTTTGCTTTCTGTCTCTATAGGCCCCCCTCCACTTTTTTAAAAAAACAAAAAATTCAGCCATTATAGACTGTACAATATTAATTGACATGGAGAAAGCCAGTTTGGTTTCTGTCTCTCTAGGCCCCCCTCCACTTGCATAAAATACCAAAAAATCCAGCCGTTATAGACTGTACAATATTAATTGACATGGAGAAAGCCAGTTTGGTTTCTGTCTCTCTAGGCCCCCCTCCACTTGTATAAAATACTAATAAATTCAGCCGTTATATACTGTACAATATAAATTGAAATGGACAAAGGCAGTTTGGTATCTGTCTGCATCAGATCCTCTCTCCACTAGGAGTAAAATAGAAAACTATTCAGCCGTTATATAATCTAGAATATAAATAGAAATTGAGAAAGGCAATTTGGTATCTGTCTGCATCATAATCATCAACATCATCATTAGCGCCCTCGTCGCCTACATAAATCTCCCCCTCATCCTCTTCTAATTCCAAAGTGGCATCCTCAATTTGGGTATCACCGGCTACACTTGGGCTATTAAGGCATACATCAGCAGAATGCTCACGATTAGACATCCCACTGTTGGATGGACTCTCCACAGGGATTGTTGTCATTTGTGAATCAGAGCAAATATTCTCCTGTAATGCCTCACTGTTATCTTGCAGCTCGGCTTTGACGTGTAACAGTAGTTGTGCACCAATTGTAGGCTGGGTAACTTTTTGGGATCTGCCACTAATAGCCAAAGGTGAAGGCCTCATTCTCTCTTTGCCACTGCGTGTGTAGAATGGCATGCTTGCAATTTTTTTTTTATCGTCACTTAACTTTTGCTCAGTTACACTTCTTTTTCGCTTCAATACAGTAAAAAAATTTTTTGTTTTTGTTTTTTGCACTAATTTGAAAACACTCTGTTGTTTGACATCGCCTTGGCCAGATGACGTACTGGGAACACTAACATCAGGACTGGTGACAGAACCTGGTTGCTCATTCAGATCATATGTGGACTGCTTTGAATCCATTCTGAGCGCAAACCACTGAGGAGTGCTAAAAATTATTTAGTAGATACTGCTGACAGATATGACTTTTGACAGCCAGAAATATTAATGCACAATTAGGGAGGACACCCCAAAAGCACTGAGGAGTGCTAAAAATTATTTAGTAGATACTGCTGACAGATATGACTTTTGACAGCCAGAAATATTAATGCACAATTAGGGAGGACACCCCAAAAGCACTGAGGAGTGCTAAAAATTATTTAGTAGATACTGCTGACAGATATGACTTTTGACAGCCAGAAATATTAATGCACAATTAGGGAGGACACCCCAAAAGCACTGAGGAGTGCTAAAAATTATTTAGTAGATACTGCTGACATATATGACTTTTGACAGCCAGAAATATTAATGCACAATTAGGGAGGACACCCCAAAAGCACTGAGGAGTGCTAAAAATTATTTAGTAGATACTGCTGACAGATATGACTTTTGACAGCCAGAAATATTAATGCACAATTAGGGAGGACACCCCAAAAGCACTGAGGAGTGCTAAAAATTATTTAGTAGATACTGCTGACAGATATGACTTTTGACAGCCAGAAATATTAATGCACAATTAGGGAGGACACCCCAAAAGCACTGAGGAGTGCTAAAAATTATTTAGTAGATACTGCTGACAGATATGACTTTTGACAGCCAGAAATATTAATGCACAATTAGGGAGGACACCCCAAAAGCACTGAGGAGTGCTAAAAATTATTTAGTAGATACTGCTGACAGTTATGACTTTTGACAGCCAGAAATATTAATGCACAATTAGGGAGGACACCCCAAAAGCACTAAGGAGTGCTAAAAATTATTTAGTAGATACTGCTGACAGATATGACTTTTGACAGCCAGAAATATTAATGCACAATTAGGGAGGACACCCCAAAAGCACTGAGGAGTGCTAAAAATTATTTAGTAGATACTGCTGACAGATATGACTTTTGACAGCCAGAAATATTAATGCACAATTAGGGAGGACACCCCAAAAGCACTGAGGAGTGCTAAAAATTATTTAGTAGATACTGCTGACAGATATGACTTTTGACAGCCAGAAATATTAATGCACAATTAGGGAGGACACCCCAAAAGCACTGAGGAGTGCTAAAAATTATTTAGTAGATACTGCTGACAGATATGACTTTTGACAGCCAGAAATATTTATGCACAATTATGGGGGACACCCCAAAAGCGCTGGGGAGTGCCAAATATGAAGAAAAAATAATAAACCTCTATCCTCCTCTCTGCACTAGCGATTTTGGTTAGAGCAATTGCAAGAACAATATTGTATTCTCTGTCCCTGCTCTAATTAGCCTATGACTACACCCTGCTCTCTCCCTCTGTCAAATGGCGATGGATTGCTGTGGAGGCGTGTATTTATAAAGTTGAAGTATCGCGAGAACCGAGCCCCGAGATCCGACGACGTCACAATGACGTTCGGCCTCGATTTGGATTCGGAACGGGCGGGAGAGTACCGAGCTGCTCAGCTCGGTACTCGGATACCCAAAGTTCGGGTGGGTTCGGTTCTCGGAGAACCAGACCCGCCCATCTCTACTTTAAAAGGACATTGTGTTAAGATATGTCTACAGCTGCACCACCCTGATCAAACCCAATCTTTCCTGATCTTGGAAGCTAAGCAGGTTTGGGCTGGGTTAATACTTGGATGGGAGACCACCTGGAGATGCCAAATGTTGTAGGCTTAAGTATAATTAATTAACTTTTATTGTTGTTGTATAATGTACCAATAGCGCACAGTACAGTTTATTTGTTTTTTGGATATTTTGTAATATTGGTTAAATTGGATGTAAACCTAAGTTGTATATTGCTGCAAGGTAGAGCAGGGGAATCTAAAACATTCATTAATTATTCTTTTATTGAGCCATATTTAACTGAAGAACCCCATTGACAATACCTGAGGGCTCCCATTGGGATATATAAATCACAGGCTGAGATTTTGGGTTTAAAATGATTTCAATTTTGAATACTTACCTAATAATAAAAACTCTGCTTTATAAACTATACAGTCTTCTAGAAGCATAAAATGAATCGATTATACTCTATATATGGACCAAGCATTGTTATCTTAAATGATGTCAGGTTATCTTTAACTAAAGTTATTAAACTAAAATCAAGGAATACAGCTTACAATATATTTTCACAGATAACTATATCAGATAGCAGCTGTGGATAACTAGTGCTCCATCTGAAACTTTAATTAAAGCATTCTAGGGCTGAAGAATGCACATATATTTGGGTTGGTACATTTGGTACTCACCAGGTTTCATGTTCAGTTTTAACCTATGGAAAAATTAGAAAATATCAATAGTATTAAATAAATATAATGATTTGACAGCTCTTTTCATTTTTTGTATGGACAGGGTGCTAAATAACTTTAAATCGCCTTGGGGGGGAACCAATATAGATGGGTCTACAAGAAGCAGTAAGAGGTACCACACTGGCAATTAAAATGGGTTATGTTCCCTAGTAGACCCATCCCTCAAATCTGGGCATGTGCATTCAGACGTCAGCACCGTTGGTATTATTAATGGCTCCCTTCCCCTATAAATACTAGGCTCTGGCTTCTCTAGACTCTGACTTTGGAATCTCCCTTGGGCTCAGTTGTCTGTTTGTGGTATTTTATCTCTGGCTTCTTGACTACTCTCCGGGATTAACCCTTTGTATCTCGCTTCCCGAATGCCTCGACCTCAGACTGTCTGACAGCTTGTATTCACTCGTTCCTTCATTGGTAGCTAGCTTGGAGAACTGCAAACTGCGCATCTCTTGCAGCAAAACATCACCATCTGTTTATTTATATAGCGCCACTAATTCCGCAGCGCTGTACAGAGAATTAATTCACATAAACAAAGCCTATTCCTCCTTTCGGGGGGGTCCCTGTCAAAGACCAGAAGCGCTGTAGACTCTGCATGTCCAAGTTTGGCTGTGTCAATACCAGCATGTAGCCATCTGCTATACCAAGTTCATGACAGTACTTATGATAAACAATGTGCAAGGGCAACTTGCTACCCTATTGCTGGGTCATTGTGGCTATTGGGGTTTACTTCTAGAGCAAGGAGATGACCTTTAATCCATTTTGATTGAATTTCCTGACTATCAAAATTGACCTATATAGAATCTTGTGCTCTTTGTGCAACCTAACACATTTGAATCATTTTTCACCTGGTTTCATCTAACTTTTTGCTTGTTTTAACCACTTAGAATGCTAATAAAAAGTGATCACATGACAGCAGATCAGACTATTCCACATGAAACTATGAAACTGCGGATTGCTAAGATTTCTGCAGTATTTGTACTTCCTAACTGAAAGTCTGGAAATTAAGGTCTCTTCAAAAACTTTAATAATTTATGCTGAATGGGGCTATTTTAATAAGTAGGACAAAGGACAATTGCCCTTTCCCCTCCATTAAAAGCTGAAATAGTTCATGTTTAGAAAAATGATTCAACCAAGGCAATCCTAAATTCTCTAGGGTCAAATAACATAGTAACCTGAAACATCTCACCAGTCTTAATTCTTACCCATATGGTCTGAAAATGACCCTAATTCCCATATCTAAAACTACTCCAAGTATTAAACTTAAACCCAGTTTAAGTGCAAGCCCTAATTCGGACAACAAATCAGCTATAAAATTATTCTAAGACTTAACAGTTCCAGAAACAGTGGTTTCCTTACTTCTCATGTGTTACAAATGGGCATGTGGCTACCGACGTGATCTATGCTCGGAGCCCACTAACGTATTTAGGCAGTCGTAAAACTGTTTATATTACTAGTAGTTGACTGTTTATTGGATCTTTCTACAGTTACATCGGGAGTCGAACTGCCTCCAATATGGTCCTTATTGAGGTTGAAATGCTGTCAGGGTTCCAACCATCTGAGAACACAGCCAAAAAGGTAAAAGATTTCAAGATATAAGATGAGCCCCCATGTCGATTTGGTCCATGTTCCCCCCACCTAATGCCTTTTTAACCTAATCCAGGACATTCTGAAACAAGTCCTAAAAAACCGCAAATATGTGTTTGTGATTTCATTCATAGTAAAGCGTGGAGGAACTCTTTGTCCAGCCATGGGTTAAAACCTGAAACGGGGAGACTACATTACTTTATCTCTTTAATTGTTTGTAAATTCTTCTGCTCGAATCATGAAGTATTTATGGATGTGTAGTTATAGATGAGTGCCCAATATCAATTTATGGCACAGGTCCTAACAGTTAAAGCCCTTGAAATCTCTCTGGTATTTATTTGTAACAAGGCAGAACACCTCAGTTCCACCTGTCCAAAGTGGAAGAATTCTACATCCTTCACTGGAGGGCCAGCTACACTCCAATCTTCTCCAGCTGTCCTTTATGTTGCTGGACCCCAAGTGAGCCGGAATGACAACCTGCAAGCAGTCACTGTCGGTTAAAACACATGGGCGTTGATGTTAGCTTGGTGCACTCGCAGTTGGTGGGGTCAGTAGATATCATTACAGGAAAAGCTGTGTCTGTGCAAGGTGTGGCAGGAATACACCAAGGCTTTATCTTGACTGGGGTGCTGGAAGAAGTCTAAGAGAAGTAATGGTATCAGACAATATTCCTGTAAATGTGTCACTTGGGACTGATTTAGGCAGGATGCTATCTCAAGATGTCTCTAATGATGGTGTTGTTGACTCTGCTGAGAATAACCATAGTTTTTCCCAGGTACCAGGATGTGACAGGAAAAATGTATGCTCAATTTTACCTGAAACGTGTAAACTGTCTGTATCCGAGGAGGTAGGGGATGTAACTCCTTCTTCAGTGCCAGTAGTGACAAGCAGGCAAACAGTGTAGGCCAAGCCATCAGAATTAGGCCCTAAGGGGGATGGAGGGGGGCTGCCACCAGAAGGTAACACTGACATAGAGTCCTCCTAAGGGGGAGGAGTAGGGGCTGCCTGCCCATGGTACTACTGACACAAAATCATTCCCTGAGGTGAAGGTAAGGGGACTGCCAGAAGGCAAGTCTGACACAAAATAATTTTCCCTAACCCCCCTTTCTCCAGCTCCTGCAGTTATAGATGAGTCTGATGACAATGTGGTTAATTGTACGGTATTGCCATCAAACGCTGTCTTTTTATTGGCTCCCTGTCCTAAGGTAGGGCAGTGGGCAATATTGCTATCAATGTTGCGTGTGATACTGATTTAGGTAAAATGCTTGTTCAATCTGTGCCAGATGAGGCTGTTATTAAGTCTGATGTGTTCAGTGCTGTGATTGGCGTAGGGGTATAGAATCTGTCCCATAAGGAAAATATCTCACACACAAGCGAGATTAGTGAGCTGGTAATGGTTAATACACGGTCACTTAAAATACTCAGCAGTCATAGGGCAGACAAGGGGGGGGAAAGACCCTGAGTGGTACAGTTTAATGGGTAAAAGCGCCCAAAGAGAGAGATCTGATAATCCCCACTGTACCTCAGTGGATTCCAGAGGAATTAACTTATTAACCTCAGCTGTAAACTGCTGACCCAATAGGTAGAATATCCTGCTTTCATCTAATTTACATGGAGGCAGGAAACATGAGCCCTGGATAGAGTGCAGCGCTGTGGGTGTGACAAAAATTGTATATGACTCCCAGACCACAGGAAAATAAAAATACTCAGGTGGAGTCTGACCGTCCAGCAGCACACTTTTACTGTCCAGCACACAAAGGAGAGCAACATGGAAACACAGAGAGACTATCAAAATGAAAGCATTGTGCCAGGTGAGCAGGGAAAACCATCATGCAGATGACAGTTTACCTGCCACTCTCTAGAATGGGGAGATCTCTTATGCAAGCTACTTACAAGTCCTATAAAACTGCAAATATGTGTTTGTGATTTAATTCATAGTATTAGCTTGGTGTGGCTCAGAGGAACTCTGTGTCCATGCATGGGTTAAAACTTGAAAGGGGAGACTAAATTGTTTTATCTCTTTGACTGTTTCTGAATTCCTCTATCCATTAGGTATTTATGGAATGATAGTTCCAGACACGTAGTTACAGATGAATGCCCAATATCAATTTATGGCACAGGTCGTAAAAACTAAAGCCCTTGAAATCTCTCTCTAATGTTATATCAGAGTCTATAATATCCAAGATTAGAGTAAGTTCATCTGTTTCATTGTTTCTCTGCAGCTTCTGAAAGAGCCTCTGGTCAGGAAAGTTGATGTCCATATTGATTCTGTCACCATTTACCTAGATGAGGTCAGTAGACACAAGATTATGTTAATGCTTCTAAATAAAAATAATAATTTCATCTGACAACTGGTGTTGAAACAAAGTTTGCTAAAAAATTACATTTATGACTCAACATGCAGCACTCAGGGGTCCTCTGATGGTCAAGGCATGTATTATTTATAGAACAAGAATAACTCAAGACAGTATAATCCCTAAAACAGTGGTTCTTGAGCTGTATATGGTCCTCGCTGGTGAGTCTCTATAGAGGCTCACTGTTCTCACCATGGTCGGGAGTAGTGTTGAGTTGAATTTTATTGCAGAGACAGGAAAGGAGTATTGGGTGAGTAGGGAGGATGAAGTGTAGTTTGAAGAACAGTATGTAGGGCAACAAGGTAAGCAAACAAAAAGGAGGGGTGGTGGTATACAAAGAACACAGACCAGACTCCATGCATTCCAAAATCCACAGAAGAGAATACTGAGGGCAAAACAAGTAAGATTACAGAATTAGCGATGGGACGAGGGTCTGTCCTCAATGAACCAAATAGTGTTTATGGAAGAGCTTTACAGTAGGTCTAGACGGTGCTGGGCCGAACTGTGTAATGAGGGGCACCTTGGCTCATTAGTAGACAGAAGCTAACCACCAGCTGAAAGAATAAACATAAGTGAAAGGTAGGTGGAGTACTGGACCAGGAATACATAGCTTGTTCATATAATGTATCATCATCTTACCAGGATGTTTTCTTTCATCCAAAATCTTTAGCCCACAATACTTCTTTTACTGTCTTTTTGGGTTTATGTGTATCTAATTCATTAGATTAATTCATTTCTAGTCTGTCAGTCTATCTCATGTTTGTTTAACACATGTCTATCTCAAGTCTATCTATCTCACCTATGATGACCTGTTTGGATACAAGCATAGGACCTTTGCTTCAGAGCCTCACAATTATATTAGGACTTCCATGACACCAGTACTCTAGCACCACAAATGATACACCTGCTAAAAGGCACATCTGTGGTTACATCCACATCTAATTGTGCCGTAGTTAAGTGAACACGCCCTTACTGCATTGGACTTACTCTTTCCAGCCTCTGTTCCACCTCATTTAGAGTCGGACAGGTGTATATCCAACTCTAAATAAGGCTTTTCATGGACAGTTCTTGTGTAATGATCCATATTATTTGTGACATAACACATAGATGCCAAATAGTCCCAGTTTTAAGAAATGCGTTCCCATTTTTTCAGTATTGACAAACTACGCAACTAAAACTCTTTTTTGAATCATCGATGCAATTCTTACCATGTATTTCTCTGAGCATTATAAGCTAACACTTACTAAGGAGAAGTATTTAAAGCACAAAGATGTATGTTATAGTAGAAAAAAGAAACATGGCACAATAGGGACTGTCGTGCCCCAAAGTCCGCCAACACAGTATTTGTCTGTGATGCGTTTAGATACAGCAGACAAGTGTCCCTGGTAACTATTATAAAGTGTCGGCATCTATGATAATAATCCCTTTGTTGTCCTCATCTTCTCTCTTACCCTGCAGCTTGGAAAAACATCACACAATTTCTACATTGATATAGAGCATGAAATTGAAATTAGTGATCTGCAACCAGCAAATGTAAAAATATATGACTACTATCTGACAGGTAAGAAATGGGTCAACATTCGGTGAAGTGTAATCAGGGGATTAATATGACAAACACACAACAACTGTCCAATACTGCTAAAGATTAGGCTACATTCAGATTTGAATATTGGTAGGGTATAAGGAAGTGAAATTGGGGTCCACAGATTGCTGGAGTATTATCATAAAAATGGGGGCAAAAATGTACAAACAAAGAAAGCCAGATGTTATAGGTGATTATCTGACATTGACCCACAAGGTAATAGAAAGTGATAAAGGACTCACACCTGTCACGTTTCAAGGCAAAATCACAGCCAAGGAGCCCTTCAATATGGTGGAAAACATGATATTTATTGCAGATACGCTTTCAGAGAATGCAGTAAGGTACAAACCGGATGATGTTGATATAGCACATGGATTGCAAGGAGATACTGAAGGCAGGTAACAGGAACACAGCAGTTGCAGGTGAACAGGTAGTTAGTAGAGATACCTGAGAACAGGTGCACCAGGAGCACTACAAGGAACATGTAGCAACAACAGGGAACAGCTCAGCGCAGCAGCATGGAACATCAACAACAGCAGAAACAACAATAACCAGCAATGTATGCTGGGAGTAACAGGTGCTGGAGATAATTAATGAGGAGGTTAAACCCTAGAACTAACAAGGATTGCACAATAGCAGCACCTCTGGTGAATAGAAGTACTGCCACTATATATATATATATATATATATATATATATATATATATCATCATTTATTTATATAACGCCACTAATTCCGCAGCGCTGTACAGAGAACTCATTCACATCAGTCCCTGCCCCATTGAAGCTTACAGTCTAGATTCCCTAATATAGACACACGCTCACACACAGACACACACAGACGGAGAGGGAGAGACTAGGGTCAATTTTGATAGCAATTAACCTACCAGTATGTTTTTGGAGTGTGGGAGGAAACCAGAGCACCTGGAGGAAACCCTCGCAAACACAGGGAGAACATACAAACTCCACACAGATAAGACCATGGTCGGGAATTGAACTCATGACCCCAGTGCTGTGAGGCAGAGGTGCTAACCACCACTAGGCCACTGTGCTGCCCTATATATATATATGCAGCATGCCATGCAAAGTGCTTGCAGGCAGATCCTGACTACACCAGGTCTATAATCTCATCATTTGCTGAGAGAAGGTTGCTGTGGTGATGTCTGTCAACGTATGCAATGTTGTGCTGTATATGTGGAGAGCAATTACAATTTTGTGATAGGACACTGGAGAATGGTTCACAGTATGGCGTTGTTTAAATAAAACCGATCTGCATGGAAAAATTTGTCAGAAGGAAAACCTTCCTATGACCTAATGACTAAAGTCAAGGTCTGTTCCAAACATTTCTTGTTTATCTAAGTATTTTTTTGAAAACCTCTAAGTGCTTTCGACTGATGAAACAAAAATTTCATTTTTTGACCCCAACCGCTTGGGAGTAGATTTATCAAGCCATCTAAAAAGGAAAAGTGGAGGTGTTGCCCATAGCAACAAAGCAGATTCTAGCTATCATTTATCTAGTACATCATAGAAAATGATAACTAAAGACTGATTGGTTGCTATGGGTCTGATTGGTTGCTATCTCTACTTTTCATTTTTAGCAGGTATAGTATTACTGCCCCTTAGCTGGCTACAAGAAACAATTGGAAGCTGTGATTTCTGCCAAAGGAGGAATTAACAAGTACGGACTAAAAGGGTCACCAAACCTTCCGCATGCCACAATCACTGTTTGTTTGTTTTTTAATTTGTTAAATTCAGCAAGTAAATAGTAAATTTAAATAGTAACTTTGGATTAAAATGTGAATAAATACATCATGTTTCAGTGTGTACCCTGGAGAGGTTGTGTTTATCATGCTTAACTTAAAGAGTCCGTGAAACAAACCATTTGTCCGGGGTTGTCCGAACATTCAAAAGTAACTATAATAGAAAATATTATGTATACCATATGTATCCTTACAATTATCTCACTACGAGTTTTGCTATAATTGGGCAGAGACTATTAAGTGAAGTTTCATCAGTTAGTGTTGGGCTATGATGAGATGGGATACAATGGTAATGAATATATTTATGATAATAGCAATACTGCTGACACAATTTTATGTTATGTATATTTGCTGTGTCATACATCATACAATGTTCTTACATTTATTTTGCCACAGAGGAAAATGCTGCAGTCACCTACAGCCCATGTGCACTAGGTAAAAAATTATTCCTAAAGAAGATTTAATTATTGTACATGAGAACATGAAACAAAAAATGTAGAGATAGAACATTGTTTGGCTAGAGAAGGTAGGGAGGTGGTGGGGATGGTAATTTGGAAAAGGGGCATAGTAGTGATGGTAATTGTGAGATGGTATAGGGTAGTTATGGTAATTGGGAGGTGGGGCATCATAGTTATAGTAATTGGGAGCTGGTGCATAGGCGTATTGAAAATTGGGAAGTGGGGCATAGAAGTATTGGAAAGTGGGGCATAGTAATGGTATTTCTGAGGAAGGGCATGGTAGCAATGGTAATTGGGAGGTGGGACATAGCTATGGTGATTGGGAGTTATGGCATAGAAGTAATGGTAATTGGAAGGGGGAGCAACTTATTTATAGTACATGGGAGGTGGAACATAGTGGTAGTGGATTTTTGGATGTGGTAAGAAACATTATTATAAAGTAAAATCAAGATTGTATGATGATATGCAACTATGCACAACGTTTTAAATAGTTATATGGAGATTTTTAAGCATGCAGGTTACCATGACCAGACTACTATATAGATAGGTTAACATATATTTCTTCTTATTCATATTTCTTACATTCACACCAGGCTGTTGTTCCTCTCCTAGGTTATGGTAAATAGAAGATGAACCCTGGAGCCGTTTTGCTGTTTCCGCTTATTTGCATGGAGCGCTATAAAACACAAGAAGAATGTTAATATTCTGCAACAAACATCAGCAATATATTTACTAAACTGTTTGACATAGAGGAGATGTTGCCTAATGCAACATCAATCAGATTCTAGTTATCATTTTGGGGTATGTACTAAATAAATGACAGCTAGAATCTGATTGCTTGCTACAGGCAACATCTTTACTTTTTCAAACCCGCAGTTTAGTAAATATACCCCCAGGAGTACTATGGACCTTCTGTGAGACATTGTGACAATGACCAAGTACCTGTGCATTCATTCTGTGACTCTAGTGGTGAAAGCTGTCTCTAGGTAATTGTGCAGTGCTTTGTGGGCTTTATGCAGAAGTACCGTACGTTGTGGTGAGCGGAGGTCGATAACCATCCTCAAAGTTAACACCAGCACGTTCCCAGTGTCTTATATGTTCAATTAAAACTTTCATTTCATCCATTGGAAACATTTGGGTTTTTTTGTAAAAAGTTTTAAAACTTGCTAAAAAGAGTTCTTTAAAAACTGGTGGAGTATTTATTGTGGTTGTGGCTGTCTATAATGGAAATGCTTAAGACAATAAAGACTTAGGCCCTGATTCGTTAAGAAACGTAAATGCCAAAACGTGACTTATTTTCCATTTCATTGCTCTGCGCATGCTCAGAAACTGACTATACGCCAGTGAACGCAAGTGCACCCTATTCATCCTTAAATGACACCTCCGACAGCCTAGGATTTCATGGGTGCAGTGGGGGAGAGAAGGGGCCTAAGCATGTAGCCAATGTACTGTAAGGGCGAGCCAAGGTCAAGCGCACACAGCTGTGTCCGATTCAAGTTCTGGGCAGCTCTCAGATATATGATTTTCACCCATATCACTTGCACCAGCTGCAGGGAAGCTGTAAGTGCTGACTGATAGTGATGACAGTCATGTTTGAATGTCAGAACATGTGTTTGCTATCAAGAGCAACTGTAAAAATGCATTTCATGAACAGTAGGCATTAATATCCTATAAATGCTTTCATAATATCATGTTAAAAAAATTGTTGGTTTTCATTCATGATTATGCTATTGACAGGAGTTAATGAATAATTTTATTTTGTATCTTTATTTTCTAATGGGACTTTCTATATACATATGCATTGTGCATATTCTGCAATGTGTTGTGTCTGTGTCTACGCTGTATAGGTAGAGTGTACTTAGACCCATATTCAACTATAAATGTTTCTTCAGATCCTCTTCTTGATGAATACGGGTGTACCTGCTTGCATTTTCCATCTGTTTAAAAAAAAACACAAATTGTGCTCCCTTTGCGTTACTTAATGAATCAGACCCTTAGATAAATCACTTGCCCGTCCAGGAGCTATTGCCACTTTGAGGAATCCGTCTACAACAGAGTCTGTGGCAGGCCTCCCCCATGGCGTCATCTTACCAATGTCCTCAGATTTGAACAGAGGTTGGCTATAGATAGAGGACTCACTACAGCCTCCGCTTGAAGATGACAAGAGCTTCAGGACTGGTGAATTCTATATATTCTCTACTAGAAAGTGAATATAGGAAAGAGTTAAAGATAGGATAGGGTTTAACAGTACATAAAACCTCTATAAAACAGCACCTATAACCTACACCTTGCACCAGGGGCGGGCTGGCCTGGGGGGCAGGGGGGCAGCGCCCCCCCGGGCCGCTCGGTCAGACCGCTACTTGGGCCGGCCGCCCCCCCCCCCCCCCCCGGATGCAAAATACAGCACTTCCCCAGCGGCCGCAACTGATGACATCAGATGCGGCCGCGTCAGCGCACAGGCGGCCGCATCACATGACAGGGGGTGCGGCCGCGTCATTGATGACGCGGCCGCATCCCTTTTCATGAGATGCGGCCGCCTGTGTGCCTCCCGGGCTTCCCTCTCCCAGCCCGCGCCTGCCTTGCACCACCAAAAAAATCCCACAATTATTTCAGATGTATGTCCTACAGCTTCTACTATTAAGGCATCTAAATAAATTTCAACGCAGCCGAGGTCATTTACAAAATGCACAAAAAAACATCCTTAATTGTCCTCCCAGCACCGTAAGGTGCAGGCCTCCAGAAACTAAACATAAAGCGCGCCTCAATGTGCGTAAAGACAGAAAAATCATTAGAGGTGCAGAAGTTTAATCTTCACATCAAAGTCCAATTTCCTATCCCAAATAAGCTTTTCACCTAAAATAATGCTCAGTCTACATCTGACTAATGTTAATTGTCACGAACACGCTCCCAGGTGCCATGACTTTGGGGGTGTTTGCTGTATGAGGTCACACGATTCCAGCCCACAGTCTCTCTCTACCTATCACACAGGTTATAGACGTACTGCATTGCCCCCAAACAACGCTCACATACTTCAGGTTTGCCACCACCTATTGAATACGGGCAATAGGACCCCAATCTACTGTCCTGCACTGGCACACAAGGCTTCTAGCTGCTCACAAACTAGCAAGACCCACACCAGCGAACAAAGCGTTAACTCTTCACACCTCCAGGCTGTTACAGAAATGTAAATGCAAGCACACACAGCTTGTTAATCAAATGTATCAACATATCTCCCACTTGCATTCAAAGGGTTAACTTGGCCGACCTATATTCTTCTTAACAGGCTAATGGATTCGTTAGAGTATCAAGGACGCAACATATTAAACTATAGCTTTACTATACAAAAGTACAGGGCATACAAAAATAATGAATAAACGATTAATACATTGACATAACAAGCAAAGCAGTTTAAAATAAAAGGGGTTATATTCAGAGTTGCACTTACGTGAATTGCTTTTTCTGGCCAAGGGAAATTGGACAGCTTATCAATGTGAATTGATTTCCCAAAAAGTCTGTCAATTTTCTGTAACTGGTTTCAGCTTTTTAAAGACACTTCCACACCTCCCCCTACCCCCGGGGGGTTGTGGCCTGTGACACTTTTTCAATCACCATTTGCATGTTGTCTGAATTTGCTACTCAATTCTACTATGTGACCTAACTTTTCTGTGGAGTGTCACACAGACCCAATTTTATTATTAATAAATCCCTTATGACTTTGTCCATCTTTTGATACCAAACATGATGAAATTGTGACAATGTGACATACCTTTTCCAAAGAAATGTGATTTTAGCTGTTCCCAGATACCACCCGTACTTGTCATTCCCAACCCTGGTGTGATTTCTGCTCCTCAGTATGGAGTGAGAAGACATTTTCCTTTGAAGCTCATATTTCTATATACCTGTATAGGCCTTCAAAATGCTGCCTTGGGCTGCAAGCATGTCAAGCTGTGACCGACCAAACAACAAGTCTATACAGATGTCCAAAAACTAACTTGTGTCAGGATATATCTCACAGCAAGAGTTCTTTGAAGCTGCCATAGGTGACACTCCTATCTTCTCACACTGGAATATGCAAATCCGCATACAACATACTTTCTGCCTTCAAATTATACAATTTAATAGCTGAACTTATCAATGGATTCATTTGATATAACATATTTACACTGCAGTTATGATTTATCCCTTATTCTCCACAATTATGTGATGGGTTAACCCTTGTAAATAACTGTAAGTTCTCTATGTTCATGACATTAATGATAAAAGTGTGGGGACATGGGGACTGACTTTGCTACAGGTGTCAATTGTGTGTGTGAAGCATTTTATTATATGGCTTGGAGTACAACTGGAAATGGACTTCTCCTCCAAAATGCAACATGAAGGCACAAAATGTGTCCTGCTAAAAGCATAGTATGAGGCCAGGTCCCAGCAGTGCAAGACTCAAATTCCTTTTGCAGAGTTGAAATTGCCAGACACTCCTCCAGTATAGCACAGAGCAGCCCTCTAAGTGAGCCCCCTTCACCTCTTTATTACATTATTACATTTCAGTAATTCAGTAACTGAAATCTTATTATTGCACAGGTGCCTACTCCATGCCTCACTAGAATCACCTTCACTCTGTCCATCTCCTCCACCCTGGTTATGCAAATTGCTGACTCTCCACAATGCAGTCATCCTGCTCTGTGAACCGATGCTCCCCTGCAGAAATCTAGGAGCACTTCTACACAACGAGGTGCGAGGCAGGTCAGAAGGTGCTTTAGGGTTGTGGAACGGCTGGTATGCAAATTATAATGCACGTGAGTTTCCAAATATTCTCATCAATTAAAAGAGACAATCACCAAAACACACGTAAAATAGAGTTCACGTTCATAGCTCAGATTATCTCTGACAGTTATCCAAAGACACAGCTCCAGTTCCTTGGTGTTGGAATTTATATTTATATTATGATACAGACCTGTCAACTTGTTTTTTTTCTGCTCACACTGTAATACTTGTGAGTAAGTCAGTGACAACGAAGGGTTAAATTAGCCGCCACAGATGTTATATGCAGCAAACACTGTAAGTTGAAGGCACTCTGCAAATATATATACCTGTGTATTTTTTGTATATCATTTTTATTGTTATAATTAACAGTTTTTGTAAAGTACTAATTCACAAGTCTTTTGATACATTTGTTCAAAGTTTATTCATGTTAGTCTTACACCTGACTTTATAGCTCTGTGTCATTTTTCTCAGTAATAATCCACCTCTGATAGATACTAATGTCAAATACATCAGTAGCTTTACTAGCACTTTAAAGTGCCTTGATTTTGCAAAGGTGGATCTGGATATAAAAGGCTTATGTCTGATATCCTCTTATTCAACTATTACCTTAAAGTAACGACACAAGACTTGAAAATTAAATAATTTATTTAACTATGGTGAAGGATAAAGCAGTCAGTCCGACGCGTGCCAGGCAAATACCAACTGTCCTAGCCTATCCTTCGGACTTATCATCTGGGTCGCAACCAAACCCCTGGGTTCAATTGGGGGATAAACCAAAACAACCCCGGGCAAATATATCTACCTGGATGGGGCACGATGTCCTGATTCGACAGAACCCGCCCATCCTCTGGGCTATACGGAAAGCAACCACGGGGCAACCCACAGGGGCGGTACCTGAACCGAGACTAATAGCCGATTCACTCGAAGAGAGGCGGGTTCAACATGCCCAATACCGTAAATATGCGCCCAAACAACCACTGGCCGTTGACTGAACTGCGTTTTCCGGCCAATACTCCATCCATCTTCGCGGACAGGCATGACCGCCGCCAGAAACTTATAGCCATCCTGAAAAGTATCCAGCCGATTCCTCATGTTCCCAGGAACCAAACGAAGCAGGGAGGGTGGGTGGGCAACATCCAGATCTGCAAGGCTGAATAAAACTTCGCCCATCCAACTTATAGCCTCTGAACCCCTCCCCTATGACACCAGATGGGCATACCAAAATAGTTAACTATTAACACTCCAGAGAATAACTCAGTTAAAGATACAGCAAAGCTTTTATTATCCTTCGTTCCTATACAGATCTCAGTTCTTAGTCTGCCCAGATCACAAAAAGGTGCATGCAGAGGCGGACCTAGCGAGCTATCGGCCCTGGAGCAGAGTGTCGGGGAGGAGGGAACCAACCCTGCTTCTGCCATGCAGCAGGCCTCATTATTTCCGATGCACGGCACCTGCCGCACAAGTGGTGCATACCTACATTAAAGAGTACAAACGTTTTTCGGTTGAGAGCTTTTGGAGCCATAATAGAACTAGGGAGTGCTGATCTCTGGGAGATACATGTGGGTCTTTGCACCGATGTTGTCCGCCTAAAGTGGGGGGATGCCTGTGATAGACCGCTGCCACATTGGGCAGTAGAACTGTAAGTGATTTGTGACTGATTGGTGTTTTTATTGTTATGTATTATTTTACTTTGTGGTTTTAGTGTTTTATGTTATGTTATACAGTAAATTATGATTGTATAATAAAATATAGTTTAGCATACAATTTAGCTGTCTGCTTAAATTAAGTGGACTCATATTAAAGAAAGTACCAAGGGGACACACCTACACCACACTGCCAGTGAAGCAAAAGTGAAACTGAAAGATTGTATCACCGGAACGGACATCAGAGAATTCCCTTGTTCTGTTGCAACTTTGTTCATTTCTGCTTCTTACTCTCAAGGTTCTAAAACAATATTGTTCTGACACATTATAATGGAATTATAATAATATAATAATTATTATCCTTTATTTTTACAACTAATTTTTAGTTTATAATTATTACTATTAACAACAAAATTTATCTTACACATCACACCGGAGTTTTCAACACTAGAGAATAACCTATCAATGAGATTTCAAGTGATTAATTAAGAATTATGTAATAAAACTATATTTCCTAAAAGAGAAATGAAGGTTCTATCTACAACAACTCACAAGACTTGTTCATTCATAAATTTAATTTCATTAAAAAAAATCAGACACAAAAAAATAAGAAATATCAGAACAGTGGACCTTTCTTTATTTTTTACTAATTGTTACAGTTTTGAATTATTATCATTTTGGGGGTCTCAAAGTTGCAAAACAAAACACAGCCATTTTTTACAGTTTGTAATAAAAAAAAAACCCACAATGAACAACACTGTAAAAACTTTTCAAAATAACTTCCTTCTGTTTCCTTGAACCATAAATAAAGACTAACGACTGTTTCAATGTAACAAATACACCAAATTGTATAAAGTTCTTAATTTCAAAATATGTCTTTAAATATCAGATAAGGATTTATCTAAAACAGAGGTGCCCAACATGTGGGTTGTCAGATATGAAATACATTCTATTAGGAATCACATATTTTTGGGTCCCAGATTAAAAGTGACAAGGAATAGCAACAGTAAAAAATGTATAATTTACACAGCAAAGAAAAAGATCCAATTGGCGCACCATATGTCTAATTGAAGGATAAAATGAATATATAAAAGTATAGTGATAAAACATCAATTTTTAAATTTGATCAGTAGTGCAGCTGGAATATGGGGTGTGTAAGGCCCCACTAAATAAAGGCAAACTATAAATAAAGAAAAAAATTATTACAGCGTTGTAACTGGTCAAAATATAACCATGCCAAACATGATGCTAAAAAGGTATATTAGATAAAATATATTTATATATAAACAGTATCACATCTAAAAAGATAAGCCAGGGAACTACCTGAGCAGCTTTTGTTAATATTTATTCCTCGACAATCACTCACTGCTTGTCTGAGCTGAGCCTCTGACGTATCCCACGAGGAGGGGCAGTTATCCTCACCTTGAACATATTCAATATTACCATCATCAAACTTAGTCCTTAGATAGCCTTTATACTGCTATCATGTTATATGATAACAAGAAAAACATGTTGTAAACCAATTCATCGTGGCGCTAATAATTTTATAAAGCGCTCATCAAATACACACCAGCGCTCTAGAAGGCACCTCATTAGTAAGATAATTAAGGAGATACCACTAGATCCTCAGTAGATTCTGGTGGATATATGAGAGGTTACACATGCCGATTCATTGTATATTCCATAGTATTCTACCTGAACTCTATACAGGAATCACCCATTGATATTATCCTTGTATGATATTATAGAAGTATAACGGTAGTAGAATCCCAGTTTTAACTTCACAATTTCACTACAATTATTTCGCTAATTTTATACTATTTTACCTTTTCTGAATTAAAGTTATGTTTTACTTCATCTACTATGATTATATTTTGATCTGGGAAATACAGTGCATCTCCTAATTAATTTCTAGCCCTCTTACCTTTCGTATTCAGAAATAGGTAATGGTAGCACCCCTCTCTGTTATTATAGAGAATTTTCTGTTAATGATTATTAAAGAGGGAAATTTTCCTATAATCTGTGCGATAGAATAAATATCCCTTTCTCTTCAATTAAATCAAAACACTCATGTTTAATAGTCAGGCCTGAGATTAAATTAATATTATTCACATTTAATTAATACACATATTTCCCTCCTACTATTCCTGACAGCATTCACATTTCATAAATATTCATAAATAGACCTTCTTCTACCCCAGCTGGGTCCCAAATTCAATTAAAAGCACCCAATCCACCCCAGTATTAATTTAACGGTCCCATCACCCCACTTTAAATTAATAGGCACCATCATAACGCCACCATTAAATAACCCCCACCATCGCAATCATCCCAGAAATAAATGAAAGGCAAGCACCTTTAAATTAATAGCCCCTACCCCCATTAAAATAATGTCCCCCATTTATAAATGAATAGGCCCTATTCCCGTTAAATGACTAGCCCCTATCCCCATTAAATAGCACCAGAAATAGTGGCTGACTGGCAAATTTTATCCCGGGGGGAAGAGGTGAGACTCCTATCAAACTCCTAATAGGAAAATATTAAAGGGAAAAAAAGCAGGTAGCCTAGTGACCCAACTCAAGCAGATGACCCCCAGCCCCTCAGTCCACCTGTAAATTAATAGCCCCTATACCAATTGAATCAATATCCTCACCAGTACATTAATAGCTCCTATCCTCTTTACATAATAGAGGATACACAAAGAGGATAAAAGCAGAGAGGATGGAGAGAGACAAGGCAAGGGGGCGGACAGAGGCTCAGGGGCTGAGGGGAAAACAGAGTAGAGGAGAGGTAGGCAGAGGAGAGGGGGAGTACAAAAACTCACAGTAGCTGGACTGGAGTAGCTGGGGGCTGCACCAATGAGCAGGAGCACCTTGGAAAGATTGCTCTTTAACCCCTGACAATGGAACAGCCTCAGGGACTGCAGGAGGCAGAGTCTTAACTTAAAAGTTTAGCGCATACTTGCCAACTCGCCCAGAATGTCTGGGAGACTCCCGAAATTTGGGTCAGTCTCACGGACTCCCGGGAGAGCTGGCAAATCTCCCGCATCCTGCACCTGGCACCCCAAAATGATGCGATTCGCGGTCAATCACGTAATTTTGCCCCCCCCGCAACAAAACGGCACTTCCGCTGCTGGGGGCGGAGCCAAAATGACGCGATTGGCCGTGCCCTGCCCCCTTCCGCCCTCCAGACACCTCCCTCTCCTGGAAAAAGCAAGGAGAAAGTAAGTAAGTATGGTTTAGCGTCTGGGGTGAGCAAGAAAAATGTCGCACCCCTTGACCTAAAATATTCATAAATTGTGTCCCACCATCAGCGTTGCACCCTGGGTGGTTGCCCCTGTCTCACAGCCCTAGTTACGGCCCAGACGGGAGAGTCCAGTTTAATCGTGGTGTGGGAAAGTGGGGATGCAAGCCTACGAGCATAACTTACTTACCTCTCTGTCTGTAATACCCGGTCTTATTTTATTAATGTGCTTGTTCCAAATTTGTAAAGTGCTATGGAGTATGCTGGTGCTATTTAAAGCAATAATAATAATAATAATAATAAAAAACATATGTTTGTGAGGTCATGCACTGCAGACCCCAGATCTCATTGCCATGATTCCCCAATTTCAGAAGTTGGGAGGTATGGATAACTCCCACACCTGTCTCCCAGCTTTCTCTCTCTTTAGGCATGACTGGCTGCTCTACATATAATATTAAAATATGAAATAAATTTGCATAACTACAAGCTCTGCATGATAGACAACTGCACGGGCCACGCCCCTCAGGCCATCAGGCCACATCCATAAACACTTCCACGTCATTGTGGTATAGGAGGGAATAACACCCATTTGCCCCTACTATGCCCCTGGAAACTACTGGCTCTGTCTCCTGTCCCCCAAAATTGGGTTAGCCAAAGGGTGAAAGGTCAGAGTGCTTTCATGTGCTTCCTATTAAAAAAAATAGGAAAGCCAAAAACGTCTTTGCCCAAATGTACAGTATTATGGATTGTATCTGAAATGTTGCGCTGCTTTGGCTATGCTAAGGAGCTTAAATTGTGTTTATAACTGCGTCAGCCTCATCCAGCTGGAAAATGACCCCGGCCTCATGCATTGTTCTTTCATTCTGCAGCTAAGAACTGATATAAATCATGACAAGTCTCTAACTAAATAAAAGGGTGACGTTTAAAACAATAGTTCCTGTAATATCAGTCACAATGTCCCAAGGTCATACTATGCGCCAATACACGTGAACAAACACCCTCCATCTGTGCGTTATTAGTAACCGCTGAGCTTTGATTTATTCTCTGATTTATTCGGAGAGGCAACCAGGTTATAATCCAGTGCAACAGGTCATGGTTATACACAGGGAACTCTTCCTGTGGCACAATTACATAGCTCATCGATCACGTGTGCATAATTTCCCCCCCAATTACCACTCGAGGTTCACCCTACATAACCAACTTTTTTTGTTTTACTTTGTTTATTATAAGTGCACCAAATTTAATGTTAAACTTTTTGCAGGGTGTTTGTAAAGATTACATATTGGAATAAGGCTTTCTGTAAAGAACAACTGTGAAAAAATAAAAGCAAGGTATATACTTTCCCTGATTCTGCCTATGGCTAACTAAGCCAGAGATGTCAGGTGGTGATACAATGATTAAAATGCAGACTGCAGATCTCTGGTGGTGATATAAATATTATTATTATAGATTTGGAAGTTACCACAGTGCTCCACAGCGCCATACGGTGGTTAAATAGGATATACATACAACAGAGAACATACAAGGTATACAATATAAATGCAGACAAGAAAAGAAAGGGTTGGGAGGGCCCTACTCGTGAGCAGGGCTGCCAAGAGGAATTCAGGGCCCGGGTACAACAAACTCATGGGGCCCCCCCATAGTTGAGTAAGCCCTAAAAAATTTTTGCGCCGCCTAACGGCGCCGCAAAAAACACGACGCGGGTTTGGTCATACATTCAGGGGCGTGTCAATGCGCCATTGGGGCGTGGCTAGCCTAACGACGGTGCAAAAATTTTCGGGAATGTGGTCATACATTTGGGGCCGTGGCAATGCACCGTTGGGCGCATAGCTAGCACATCAAAATCACTAGGTCCTGAATTCACCACAGCGTCACATATGTCCAAGCACTCCTGACTTTTAAGACATCCAGCACCACAGTGTAGTATACAAAGAATGCAGTGTGTACACAAACAGTTCAGTCTTGGCCTGCGCCCACTGGGCTCACCAAACATTGGCATTGTCCCTACTAGAATCACAACATTTCACACACTATGCTGCTCTGTCCTACCTGTTCTTCTCACTTTCTCCACCCGAGGCTGCTGGTTTCTTTAGTTGTGGCTTGCCTGGATCTTGGAATGTAGAAGGACCTATTTGGGAAAAAAATGGCTACATTTAGAAAATTTCAGTCAGACGCAGCGTTAAATCAATAGCACCCACGATTAATAATTAGGCCTTCCTCCAGCCCCAACATTAAAATAATAGAATTCACATGTAATAAATAAACCTATTTCCCGTCATGCAAACAGCCTAGCAATACCTATTTCCCGCAACCATCACTGCCATTAAATAATTCATAGTCACATTTAATAAATAGACCTCATCCTCCCCAAACTCACCTCCACATTCAATAGGCCCCAAATCACCCCATCTTAAATTAATAATCCCCACTATTAAATTGCCTCACCATCACCCTACAAACAAAATAGCGCCCATTAATTAGCCACCACCTACCGCACACACACTACATTGCAACAAGCCCCATCACAACTACACTGCGCCCTCCATGCTGCTTTCCCCCCTTTTTATTCACTCTGTGCCTCTTTGCCCCTTTTTTTTTATAACTCTGTGCCTCTCTGCCGCTGTTTTCCTCCTCTGTGCCTCTCTGCCCCTGTTTTCCTCCTCTGTGCCTCTCTGCCCCTCTTTTCCTCCTCTGTGCCTCTCTGCCCCTCTTTTCCTCCTCTGTGCCTCTCTGCCCCTCTTTTCCTCCTCTGTGCCTCTCTGCCCCTCTTTTCCTCCTCTGTGCCTCTCTTTTCCTCCTCTGTGCCCCTCTTTTCCTCCTCTGTGCCCCTCTTTTCCTCCTCTGTGCCCCTCTTTTCCTCCTCTGTGCCCCTCTTTTCCTCCTCTGTGCCCCTCTTTTCCTCCTCTGTGCCTCTCTTTTCCTCCTCTGTGCCTCTCTTTTCCTCCTCTGTGCCTCTCTTTTCCTCCTCTGTGCCCCCTTTTCCTCCTCTGTGCCTCTCTTTTCCTCCTCTGTGCCCCTCTTTTCCTCCTCTGTGCCCCTCTTTTCCTCCTCTGTGCCCCTCTTTTCCTCCTCTGTGCCCCTCTTTTCCTCCTCTGTGCCTCTCTTTTCCTCCTCTGTGCCCCTCTTTTCCTCCTCTGTGCCTCTCTTTTCCTCCTCTGTGCCTCTCTTTTCCTCCTCTGTGCCTCTCTTTTCCTCCTCTGTCCCTCTCTTTTCCTCCTCTGTGCCTCTCAGTTTCTTTCCTTACCTTTTGTCAGCTTCTTTCTTTTCTTCTCTTCTCTTCTGTCTTCTCTTCTTTCTTCTTCTTTGGTCTTGTCAGGCTGCGGCGCTCCTCACTGACTGACTGCCGGGCGTGACTTGATGACGTCACGCCCGACAGTCAGTGTGAATGGAGAAGACAGGAGAGGAGGGACGCGGCGCCGCGGTCACGTGAGTATTGATTTTTTTTTTTTTTTTTTATTTCTTATAGCTCCCCCCACCAACGCCCCCCCCCCCCTCCCCCTACCCCGCGGGAATTTTTTTTTAAAAAAAATAAAAATACGCAAAATACAAAAAAATAAAATAAAAAAAAAAAATGACAAAAAATAGCAGCAAGGGCCCGGCCCGGGCCCCCTGGCATGGCCGGGCCCGGGTAAAATGTACCCGCTCCCCCCCCCTCTCGGCGGCCCTGCTCGTGAGTGAGCTTGCATTTTAATTGGAAGAGGGCACAGCGGAAACAAGATGAGCAAGTGTGGCTTAGATTGAAGACTGGGTAGTTAGGGGTGCATTAGTGTGGTAGAAGGGTAAGCTCTAATAGAGAGATGGGTTATCAGAGAGCGTTTAAATATTTGAAGCCTGTGGGAGAGTCTGATCGGGTATGTTATGGAATCCTATAAGTGGGGAGCAACATGGCAGAAGTTTTGTAGGTGTGAGTGGGAGGTGGTTACCAGAAATGAGACAAGGCGCAGGGCAGTGGTAGATCTAAGAGGGTAGGAATGAGAGCATTTTAATATTAGATTTGAGATGTATGAAGGTGTTTTTGTTGTTGAGGGCTTTGTAGATAAGGGTGAGTAAATTGAATTGGATTCTGGAGGACACAGGAAGCCAAGGGATCTACAATGTGGAGGAGCGAGAGAGAAAGATGAAATTTAAGTGAGGAGAGATGGGTGAGGGAATGCTAGCAGGGGGTTGCTGTAGTTAACGTGGGATATGATTTTAAAATGGATAAAAGTTTTAGTATACAAAATTGGATAAGAAAAGGACGTGATCTGGCAATATTCTTAAAGTGTAGGTGACAGGTTGAAGATGTGAGCTAGAGGTGGTCATCCAGAGGAGGAGAGGGAGCGGAGAAGCTGGGAGGTAATAGGGTCAAGGGGGCAGGTTGTAGGGTGAGATGATGAGATGAGTGCAGAGACTTCATCTTCTATTATAAGCGAGAATGAACTGAGGGTGGATTCAGGGCCGGTGCTAGGGTCCACGGCACCCTAGGCATTTTTAAAAAAGCGGCGCCCTTCCCCCCCGCAAAAATCGCCGCCCTCCTCCCTCCTCTCCTTACCTTGTCTCACCACCGCCGCCTCTATGCTCCGTCTCCTCCCCTCCACTCACTGACACTAGTAAGTGGAGGGGCGGAGACGGAGCAGAGAGGCAGCGGTGGTGACAAAATAGCCTCTTCCCCCCCTCCCCGTGCATCTGAATGCTGTGCGGCGGCCGTGACAGGTATGGTCAGCGGTCGCCGCACAGTTTTAAAGTGTTTTAGTATTCTGTGGCGCCCTCCGGAGCCCGGCGCCCTAGGCAAGTGCCTAACCTTGCCTAATGGGAGCGCCGGGCCTGGGTGGATTGGGAAGTGTAAAAGGTGAGCGGGGTGTGCAGGAATTGCTATGAGGAACTATCTTGTTGTATGTGTTGATTGTGCCTTTGTAGTAGATGGAAAAATCATGGGCTGTGAGGGAGAAAGGAGGAGGAGGTGCAGGTGGGCAGAGAAGTGAGTTGAAGGTAGCAAATAGGTGACAGGGTTGAAGGACTGGGTGGATATTACAGAGTTGATGTATGTTTATTTGGCAAGTGATACAACGTTGACTCCAGATTTCTTGTTAGATACAAAACAGACCCAAGATTCCTGGTGCTAATATAATGCAGAACTCAGATCTCTGGTGGTCATACAATGCAGACCCCAGTCCTCTGGCAGGGATACAATGCAGACCCCAGTCCTCTGGTGGTGAAACAATAATTACTGAAGATCTTTGGAGGTTCTACAGTACAGATTCCTATCTCTGCATAACAGAGCAGTAATAAGTATGTGTTGCATGAGGTCATGTTTCCATCGAGACAAGGCAAAATCTCCACCAAGAAGGCTATTGTTTCACCCAGAATGCTTGTGGCATCATGCTAAAGTATGGTGTCTGGTTTGGCGGTGAGACTAGGTATTAACTTGTTTTTCTTTTATTATCTTTCTTCTTTTTAATAATAATTTTACTTTATTATACCAGGGGAGACCATTTAGAGACAAGCAACATTCTGAGAGATTTCTTTCAATAATCTAATACTGGCTGATGCAGCAATTATTTTGCCCCTTCTACCTTGCTGTGCTTTGGCAAAAGCGCATGGCATTATTGAGATTTTAATTATGCACAATTGAGCCAGTGAAAGCCATCCTTCTATGGGTGTGTCTATGTTATTCAGAAAATCTTCGTTAGAATGTTCATGACAGGGCTAATTGTGTTGCCTGATCAGCATGCAGAGAGCCAGAGTATGTGGAGTAAAGCCCCCAGTAACACCACTGAAGACAGTCTATCAATTTGCTGTGAACCAGTGACACCTCTGAGAAAGCAGTCTATCATTTCACTAGTTAACCAGTGGCATCTATGAGAGTACAGCCTATCAATTCACTAGGAACCAGTGACATCACTGAGAATGCAGCCTATCTGTTCCCTAAGAACTAGTGACATCACTGAGACATTCACCAGAAACCAGTGGCATCACCAGGAAGGCAGCCTAACAATTTAGTGTAAATGTGTGACATAGATGGGACATGAGGCACTTTGGAGTAAAAACAAATTATTGAACATATAACTATTAACAGCATTTCATGTTCTTGGTATTTTCCATGTGTGAGAACATGTGGGACAAGTTCTGACCATATCAAAAACATCAATTTTCCTATTGATCATAAAATCTTGAAAACATGGTTGGTGGAAGATAGCCGAGGAGAAGTTTGGGGCTTCTGTGCTAGACTCTGGATAATTCTGAGTTACTGGTACATTGCTGGCCATCTGCTTGACACAGTCATGCTCTACAGATCACCATCTCTGTGGAGCACTGCCAGTGTTATATTGTTATATATCTTATAAACAATAGAAGCAGTGAAGGGTAAGAGATTCTGTAGGCGCCTATCTGGTTTATAATGTGGCAGTATTCTGGATATAAACATGAGGGACAGGCTTCGGCTGGTTTTAGAAGGACATAAATAGGAACACTTGACACCAACGTTGAAACAGAAGATCTGACTAGTGGGAGGACTAAGCTGTAGGAGAGAGACGTTGTGGAATAGTGAATAGTGTCTGCAGACTGAGGAGAAGAGGTGACGTGTGTCAGATAGAAGAGGAAGATGCCCAGGCTCCTGGATTATCACATACACAGAGGTTGTACTCTGGGTCTACTTTTCCTACATTTTCTGCTAGGAGCATCAAATGCAGAGTCAAGCGCGTAAGTAACTCATGGGTACTGGATCTAGGGCGCTGTCTTGTACAGGATCTTTCCTGCCTCAGTGTTTAAGTTTTATATTGATTGTTATGAGTCCTAATTTTAATGAGTAACACGTTTGTCATATCTAACCTTTATCTCAATTCCTTACTTTAAATTTACACCATAATTTATTTTAAAAATGTTTAATACACCTATATTATTTAATGTAAATGTTCAGGTTACCCCACCACCTTAAATATGAGTGTGCGTCCCCATGGACCACCTCCTTTGCATTGTTGGGATCTATGATTTTATGGAAGTGATGGGCAACCTGATTGCACTTAAGGCAACATGTGCATCCCTTTAACATTCATAAGTGCCACAAATTACCCTTAATCTCAGAAATAAGTTAAGACAATGTATTTTTTCAAAGTGTTTCGAAGTGTTACAGTCAAGTTGTTATGAGTGTTACATTCTATAGCAAACAAGTCTTTAACATTCAAAGTAACTTCTGGGTGACCAGATTTTCTACCAGCTGTTAATTGTTAGGCTGGAACAGGCAGAATTCTACAGAGAGGTTTCAAACCATCATCAGGTTGTGATTGTTGTTCTCATTCTGCCCCATGACAGAGAATGTCTGTTCCTATGTGTAAGTGGCACCAAATATAGACAACTTTGCAGCAAACTGGTGAATAAAACTACTTACAAATTCTCCACCTTGATCTAATGCAATAGGAAGGAATCATGTAGCTCTTTCCTACAGATGAAGGAAGGAGACCATATTGTGCAGACTGCACAGCCCTCCTCCTCTAATGTCACATGTGCTGTTAGCGGGATAAGCCCCTCTAGCTACTCCTTGATTTAATATCTTATCATATATTTCAACAGTCATGCAATATATCACCTCTATTTTGTCAGTTAACTGCTTCTGACCCCTTTATCTGTCACAAACCACCCTCTGTGCATACGTGACTTGGAAGCTTACTGTAAGGGAACACACAGGATTTCAGTCCAAATCTCACACTCACCTCTTTCCCTAAGCCTACAGATTTGCTAAATCTCCCCAAACAGCCCTTACACAATCACACCCACTTCGGTCTTGCCACCATCTATTGAATACGGGCAATAAGACCCCAATATTCTGTTTCACTCTGGCACGCAATGAGCACTCCTTGTTACACACAGTAAGGCACCAGCAATCAAAGGGTTAACCCTTAACCCCTTCAGGCTCTATGACACAAATGTACATGCAGGCACACACTGGGCTTGGTATACAAATGTATTCGCAATTCACACCTCAGCAATGAAAGGTTTTAGCATGATCAAGCAATCTTTTGTCTTCTACACAGGCAATGGATTCGTTTAGAGCAATAAGGACAGAACTATTAAATTGTTTGATTTAATATACAAAAGGTACAATGCTTACAGATAATAAAAAAAAAATCCAATTAGATGAAGATTTGACATACAAATAAAAAATTGCAAACAGTTATAAAAACAAATGGGATGAAAGTACAGAGCATCACTTACATATAATAATCTGTATGCCTGGGAATAGGCAGAAAAAATGGAAAGTCCTTCAATTAGATTGACCTCCCTGCGTTGTGCAGAGGATGTTATGTGATGCAAATGAGGTCACATGATGGGGAAGATACGTGCTCCGGGTAAACAAAAAGATCAAGTTCAGTTTTCAGGCATATAGCAGAGAATAAGATTTGGGGCTCATGAAGAAAAGAGCAGAGAAAAAGACTGAGGGCAAAAAGTACAATGGAGCTGTGGGCTCCAGGTAAAGTCACAGTTAGCCACCTACACTTCCTCTCCATTCTGCTGATGACCTTCACCTCTCCTCCTCTCTTATAACCACCTCACACTCCTGACTGCAAGACTTTGTCTGTGCTACCTTTGATACCTGACCAGACTCACCCACCATCTAATCTTTCAAGCAACCCTTCAAAACTTACCTTTTCACACTTGACTGGCTCCTCACACTACACCTATCCATTCCACTAATTTTCCTCGCCCCTCTGCTCTCACAAGCAGGCAGTGTCGGACTGGCCTGCCGGGGAGCCGGGGTATCCCCCGGGAGGCCCTGTTGCCTGATAACCCCGCCCTCTTTGTTGGTGAGGCAGAGCAGAGAATTACCGAGTTGCGGTCAGTCTACATATGAAACGGAGACTGTCAAACTAATCCCTGCCTACAGCCAGCACGTGAGAACACTTCCTGCTCCTGAGACAGAGAGAGGCAGAAATGCTTCACAGTGACACAGATCTCAGATTACTCCTTCTGCTGTAGTTGCAGGCGTCCTGTAGTCATAAAGTTGCCATCCTAACTGCAGTGTGAGTCCGTGTAATCAGTAAGTAATAAATCGTGCAAACTTCTCTAGAGCTCTCCACTGTGTGACCTCGGAGGGAGGGAGATAAATTAGAATGGCTTCATTGCAATATACGTCTTCAGTGCCTCTATAAAAGGATCCTATTGCAGCTGACCAATGAATGGATTCCTAATAAACTAGTAACCAAATTCACTGTTTATATCATGTTCCATGTTTATTTGTTTTCAATCAATTGTGGGACTCTATTCCCTATAGAAGCATATCTTAATCAGAATAAAACACATTCAGACAGTTAGGTCCTTATAGGATTGCATCTGCTATATGCTTTAATATTAATGTTTTGCTTTTGTCCTTTGTAGTGGCATTGGATTATTATTGAGTGTACATTTTGTGGGTAGATCATTTTTTAGAGTCCTGTTTTTATTTGCCAGTGTCTAGAGTGTAATTAGATTTATGTAATATTTTAAATGTGCATATATTTTTATGCTAATAATTTTGTGGTCTCCATAGTGCTTCATGGATATATTAATTTTTAGTCTATACCCTTATATTGTGGTTTTCATATGATGAATGGTTGATCTCTAGTACTGTAGTATAGCATTTGTTTTCTGTGTACACTATGAGGGGAGAGAACACTAACCACAAAGAATGGACAGCACACAAATAGCTGATGATGATTGATTGTATTCAATTCATCCCTCCCCTTTCCCTGTCTCCCCTGTTTCACACAGTGCCCTCCATGCTGCATTTGCTCCCCTTCACTTACTTTCCTATTGACTTCTTTCTTCTCTTCTGTCTTTTCCTTCGCGGCTCCTCACTGCAAATGTCCTCTTTTTCTTTATGGACCATACTAAGGTGCTATACGTTGTCCTCCATGGCCTGACCCCATCCCCTTTAATGACTGACCACAACCCCTCTTACAGTTGGCCACACCCCATTGTAGTGGGCCCCTACCGCTGCATTTCCCCCGGTGGGCCCTTCATGTCCCAGTCCGACACTGCAAGCAGGTCCCTCTCTTCCTTCCGTCTATTGTCCTCTTCTCATTGTTCCATTGTAAAGATTTCTTCATGTTCTAAGTTTTGTCTTCTGCTATTGTTTGTTCTCTTGTTCCAATATTTATTTGTATTTTGTTCTATTTGTGTATTGCTGACTATATGACGCTGCAGAATCTGTGGTGCCTCATAAATAAATGATGGTGACGATCACTGTTATATCATGTCCCTACAATATAGGGCCTGATTCATGAATTAACTGTAAGCCAAACACTATGCTTGCACTTCCTTCCGCTCTCATCAACTTGCCAGTTTATGCTGATGACATTACAGGTCCCAACACCAATGGCATTATGCTGAGACATCAAACATTATTGTCATGAAGAGGAACCATGGTGAGGTCAGGAGGTAGAGCTGACATAGCCCTCAGGTTGCAGTATGCTTGTACATCTTGTTAATATGGAGCGCTATGCTCTGTCTCCTATCTTGGGAGTGATGTCTCCTGTGATCTAGTGAAAACTGGAAGTTGGGTAGCCTCCAGCCATCCGTATCTCTCTACTGAGCATCCAGTGACAGTTGAACTGTGAAAGACGTGATAACTGGAGCGGCATCCTTTTGTGTTCTCTTGCTTATATTTAGAGATATAAAGTGACCAGAGGCACAAAAATATATATGAACAACCTGTTCTCTGACAATGCCCACAATATAAGCTTACTACCATCTGTATACATTAATGCACTATAACAGCGTTAAGTACATTAACTGCATAAGCTTGTCATACTGCCTGTCTGTTACAGTCCGTGTCATCTATGAGAAACTGTATATATGAATATATATCGTCTGTTACAACTAGTTCTGAGTTCTAAAAACTTCTAGTGGTTTAACACCTACCACCAATGTCGCTGACACCTTTTACATATAACAGCACAAGTGCCCAGATAATAGGTTTCTGCTAATACATCTGGCACGCTGTTGCGGGGACCTAATAAAAACATGAACCCGTGACAGGGCAGATAAGAGGATGCTGGGGGAGGAACACTCATAATTCAGGTACGGGGGAGGAAGGGAAGTGGAGGGTATCTTTTCAAAACATATACTACCAACTACTATAAAGGGGTTATTAGTCTTTTGATTAATTTATGTATTTAAAAAATTCAGGTAAGAAGCAATTATTCTTTTCTTATTGTTCTACTAAATATGTACCAATAGTTTATTTTACATGCATCAGCTCAACAATGTCAGCTTGTGTTGAATGAGAAATCTCTCAATTACAGGGATACATTGTGCTCACCTCAACACTAGGGTGCAAGAAGGGTGTGATAACAAATGAAAACACGATGAAACGGATTCTCTGCGCTCACCTTTGGCAATATATAAAAAAACACTTGGATATATTTGTTGCTATATTACTAATTTAAAATCATCATCATCAGCGCTTATTTGAAAACTCCATAGCGCCCAACCATCACTTTAACAAATTATGCAT
This sequence comes from Mixophyes fleayi, assembly GCF_038048845.1. Lineage (NCBI taxonomy): Eukaryota > Metazoa > Chordata > Amphibia > Anura > Limnodynastidae > Mixophyes > Mixophyes fleayi. The sequence continues at coordinate 11,553,236 of NC_134407.1, read as the reverse complement.
AAATACAGAGCAAGAATATGTAAGATTGGTGGAGAAGATGCCGACATGAGGAAGCTGCTAGTGGGAGGTTACAGTCTAAGGAGAGAAGGCCATGCTGGGACAATAGGAGCTAGTGGGAAGGGTTGGTTGCTGGTAGAATCCTAAGAGCATAGTATCAGGTGAAAGATTTAAGGTTGGGGGAGGGTCTGGTCTGGCATCGTAGGGAGCTCTGGGGAGCAGCACAGGATATGTCTTGTTGGCAGGAGTGAGAGTAAGTATTTTGAGTAGGCGAAGAGCAGGTTAAAGACAGATCTAAGAGGGCGAGAGGGAATGTAAATCGTGATGAACTCGGAGATGTAGATGAGGGCTTTGAAGGTGAGGGGTGAATAGCTAGAATTGGATTTTGGAGGTTATGGGAAGATGTTGTAGGGATTTGCAGAGTGGTACAGATGTTGAGTGGCGAAAGGGGAAGATCAACTATGGCGATACATTAAGAATGGATTTTAGAGGTGATAGATGGGTAAGGGGAATGTCAGATAAAAGAAGATTACAGTAGTCATGGCAGTAAAGAATAAGAGCAGGGATAAAGGTTCTGGTAATGACCTGAGTGAGAAAGAAGCATATTCTAGCAATGGTTTGAAGGAGGAGGAGATAATACGGCGGAAGGAACTGGGTGTGTGGAGTGAAGCTGAGGGAGGAGTTACATTTTACACCATAGCAGCAGGCATGGGGGACTAGGGGTGGCATGATACTGGCCCCCCTCACCTCCGGTCCTCATAGTGGCCACACCCCCTGCTGTTGCACTGCCCTGATGTCTGTGCATGCTGAGAACAGCAGAGTGGGGTCCTCCGGAGGGACACTTTCACGGGGCCCACCAGAATGTTGATGTTGATGACTGGTTCACTCCTGATTCAACCTATCAGCTGACTAGGAACTAGTGGCATTACTGAGGTATGAGGCATTTTGTGCAATCAACCAATTGTAGGTCGCCTAAGGGGCTTAAAATCTACATATATTTAATGAGGAGCTTTGTATCCATATAGATATCCTGGATAATTTATACACCTCTCTCTCCTCTAGGAATTATATGGTGCTGATCCCAGCAGAGTTACACTTCCCTTCCACAGAAACGGTCTGCCTGCTGTGGGACTATAGCAACGAGTGTGACTGTTCTGTAACGGTGACCTTGGAGGTTCAAGGTCAGGTGATCAACTTGTTTCCTTTTGAAAACCAGCCAACGTCTGCCTTTTCCTGTCGTACGTTTATGGTGAGTCGACTGTTTTGTGTTGAGTTACCCCAAAAAGTGCAAAAACAGAGAAAATTATATTATTAGTATACAGAGGGGTTAGACATGTCAGCTTTATCTACAGCTTCAGCAGCAGCCAAATTGAGCAGGGTGTATGCCTGCACCTTCTTTGATTTGTCTGAGAGTCCAGCACACGCCATTTCTTCTTGAATTTGAGCCATGGCGTCATCAAAAACAAGTGGATCTACGTGTCAGAGACCTTGTGCCATCACAGCCAACCTTCTGACACCATGTAGAACTGTCTGAGTTCAAATCAAAAGCAGAGGCTGGAGAGCTGTGAGAACATAGCTTTACTGTGTAGTATATACGGAGAACTGAAGATGGCTGCCAGGTATTTCCTGTCAGCCAGCACTTGGATTGGCAAGTGTACGGCAGTGATGTCACTTCCAACAAACACACATAGCGTACATCTACACATATAATAAGTGGTGTCCCCGTGATAAATAATTTTTGCCCCGGTTAGCAATCAAATATCATTGCCCATTAATATAATTATATTTTCATATTGCCCTCATAATATAATGATACAATAATACTGCCAGGCTGTCAGGAAAAAAAGTCACACAAAATACAAACATAAAAACAGCACAAGGCCATACAGCAATGGCGATGAAGGTGCAGACATTAGACAATAGGTAGATAAGGTCCTGCTCATGAGAGCTTGCAGTCTAGAGGGAGAGGGCAATGCAGAGACAATAGGAGCTAGTGGAACTCAGAGTGAAGATTTAGAAGCTGAAAGAACTTGCAGAGGGAATAGTATCAGGTAGGGATAGAATAGGCTATAGTAAAGGAGGTGGGTTTTGAGAGAGGGCTTGAAAGGTTAGACGTTGAGGGAGAGTCTGGTCAGGCTGGGTAAGGAGTTCCATAAGTGGGGGGCAGCACAGGAGAAGTTTTGGAGGCAGGAGTGAGAGATGGCTATGAAAGAGAAGGCGAGGCACAGGTCAAATGCAAATCTAAGGGGGCGAGAGGGAAAGTATCTTGTGACGAGTACGGAGATGTATGGGGTGGGGTTGTTGTGATGGCTTTGAAGATGAGGGTTAACTAGATTGAATAGCATTCTGGAGGTAATAGATCCCACTGTAGGGATTTTCAGAGTGGTGCAGCGGATGTTGCAGTAGTCAAGGTGGGAGATAATAAGAGTTGGGTGTTGGAAAGCAGCAATGACATGACAGATCTTCTGAAATATTTAGTGACCATGAATCAAGGAACAATTCAGTATGCTGCTGACTTTATAGCAAAGTTCATGATCTCTACCCCCAGGTTCCACCTCCTTACCAGGGCGTCTCCGAAGTTGCAACAGTTAAAATTTCCATTCAAGGAAATATCAATTTTGAAGAAAGTAAAAACGTCCTAATCCAGAGAATACCACGTGGCGTTGTGATCCAGACGGATAAACCCACTTATCGGCCAAGCGATACTGGTGAGGTGGGGAATAAGACAGGGGGAGGTGGAATGGGATGAAACACTTATATCTTGTTCCTCTCTCTTCCCCAGTTCACTTCCGCATGGTGACATTGAATGAAAATTTTTTATGTGCAAAGACGAAGGTAAATATGGAGTTAATGTGAGTTAAAAGAGGCTCTCCACCTACAGATAACTGATTTATTTTACTTGCTCTTCTACATTGTAACTAAATACATTGATTTGTCTTTTTGGTGTTCTTTGGTGTTCTTACCAGCCAGGTCATTAAACCACCCGGCAGAGTTTTTGTTTGTTGCTACCCTGAGATACAAGACAAATCTGCACCTATGTTTATTCCAGGCCAACACAAACACCTCTGGTGATATATATATATATATATATATATATATACATACATACAAGTTAACCCGTGCATGATACTCATGCATTCTAGTCAAATCAAGCTACTTAAGGTGTTAAAAAGGTTCTTGTCATGCATTTGGGCCATAGCCCAGGCCTCAACCACCAACCACTCCCCACTGTCACCCCCTGCAACCACCAACCACTCCCAACTGTCACTTCTCCTTCAAGAAATATATATATATATTTTTTAAATCTTTATAAACACTTTTAACAATTAACAAATTAAATTAACAAATTAAAAACATCTTAGTATACCAAATTTCAGCCCTTTCTGATTTTTTTTTCCACACACACTAAGGATTTAGTAGGTCAGTGTATAACTCCGCCCAGCAGGTGGCGCTGCAGCTTGGTTTTATTTTTTCCACACACACACAGACAGACTAACACACGCCACTAGACATTTATATTATATATATATATATATATATATATATATATATATATGTAGCTGAGGAGCACCCCAGAACATTAAAGCAAAGTACTTATTAAAAGCTGCAAGTAGCCTCTTATAACCCCATGGTTATAGTCATGTGAAGATAGATACATTTAAGGTAGGTGAATGAGAAGCACTTGGATAAACCAGCACAATGGAAACCACTAATTATTTGTTTAGAGCAAAGAAAAATAGACATTTAAAATGAATACAGTTTTTGGTCTCCAGAACATGCACCACATACTAGATTCATGTTCATGTTCCATCCTGATATTATGGTTGACCAGTCTCATCTGTCCATTTCTTCAGTCAAAACAAAGCAGTAAAGGAGCGATCTCTGATTCCAGGTGTTTACCATCTAGGACAGCAAAACCCTTACATTTAGATCCGATTGACAATTGCTCTCAATGCAAATTTCAGTATCTGTTATTAAAATGTATGCACTGTATGGAGAACTGCACAGTGCCATTTCTCTTGTTTGTCCCCCCCGGTTACAATTCTCAGTATCTGCCCTAATTATGTTAATATAAAAAAATGTACAGTACCATCTCTCTTGCTCAGGTGCGTTTCTCGTTATCTATTCACATTATTTATTTAAGGAAACCTGCATAGCATAATTTTTCTTGTTCTGTATGTGGTTATTATTATCATTTATTTATAAGGAGCCACCTGTGGTCCACAAAACCGTACATAGATGGTTTGACCCAAAAAAAAATGACACAGATAAAAGGCAAAACAAAATTACATAACTACAAACATCAAAATTACATATTTGCAGCCCACCAAAATATAATATATAATTACGTAAAGAAAAAGGGCCCCGTTCATGAGTGCATACATTCAAAGGCAGGGGTGGGCACACAAAGGGTGAGAAGCTGAGTGGGGGCACAGGTGGTGAGTTAGGAGAAGGCCCGGTAGGTTTTGGTTTGGAGATTGGTGGGTAGTCTAATTGGACATGGGAGTGCGTTCCTGAGGTGCGGAGCAGTGCAGGAGAAGTCCTGAAGGCGGGAGTGGGAAGAGGTTATCAGTGGAGAGGCGGTGGTGATTGGCAGAGTGGAGTGGGAGAGAGTGTGTTTAGATATGAGGTTGGAGATGTAGGGTGAAGAGAAGCTGTTGAGGTCTTTGTAGGTGAGGAGTTTGACCTGGATTCTGTAGATCGGGTACAGGGAGCCAGTGTAGTGGCTGGAAATGGGGGGCGTTGAGAGAAGAAAAAGAGATGGACAGCAACGTTGAGGATGGATTAAAGTGGGGAGAGACGGGTGTAAGGGAAGCCAGAGAGTAGAAGGTTAGTCAAGGTGAGAGATAACGAGAGAGTGGATTAGAGTTTAGTTACTTCCAAGGTGAGAATGGGCCTGATCAAGAGATATTAGGAAGGTGGAAGGGACAGGATTGGGAGAGGGACTTAAACATGGGGAAGAAGGAGAAGAGAAGTCAAGAATGACAGGCAGAGGACTTGAGGGACAGTTCTCAGTATTTGTTCTTATTCATGTATTCTGCATCTGCACAGTGCAACTTTTTTCATCATCCTGGATATTATATGCGTCCACAATCATGCTTTCTGGTGGCCAAATGGGTGTGGTCTACCAGTAATGGGGTGTGGAGTTGCCTAAAATGGGTTCAGCTTGAGTGGATCAGGCCATGGTTAGGACAAGCCATGGGTGTAGCGATTTAGCATTCCGGAATGTTGGTGGATGTGTGATAAAATTCTCAGTATTCTCTAATTGAAATTTGAATTCTCTTATACTGTACATGTGCAAAACTGTGCCGTGCATCTTCCACTGTACATTATGCTGTAAGTAGAAATTATAAGATCAAATCTTGAATTTGTCTCTTTTATTTCTTGCAGTATTTTCTTGTTGAGTTAAAGGTAAGTGATGTGATTTCATACCTGCTTAGAAGGATGGCACAAGTTTGCAAAAGCATCTACAGCACAGCAGATAATGAGATATGGGAAGGGATGTACCCCAGGTTCAAGGAAATGCATAAAACTATAATTGCTCAATAGCAATCTGTCACCTGTCTTTATTAATGGCTGTTTAAAGAAGGACAGATAACCACTCATTATCTTAACTGTATATCGAGCAGCACACTCCCTCCGGCCCTGGGCTCTCACCTTCCTTGGAGGGGGGCAATAGTCAGCATTATTGCCATTCTAAAGGGGCAGCTTAGCATAATAATCACCTGACCCATCAAATCCTCTCCTGAGCTTTTTCTACGTGGTTTGAATAGTCTTCAATTAATAAAACATTACCTGTCACCGGTATTTAAACCTTTGCACCGTTATATTTTAAAATCATAAATGGTTTCATGTTAAAATGTAACTAAACCAAATCAGTTAGAATACAATATATGTATATAACAGATAAAGCTAAGTTATAAAAGCCTGTTGTTCAATGTACTGTTGTTATTGTGGCATTTAATCAATTGACCATAGTTAATGAGCATAGAGGTTTCTGCACAAACGCCACACACTGACTCCACTTAAGTTTTTTTCACAAGTGCAAGAGTTCACACCTGCAGCACAAATTCTCTCTTGTGACATCACTTGCTCACTTTGCACTAATGCACTCAAGTTACAGGTAAGTGCACGGATTTGTAGACAAAGATCCCTTTGTCTTCGGGGATGCAAAAGTTTGAACGGCCTGATAGGAGGATTTGGGTGGCTCAGGGGTGCAAACACAAGCTTTTTCTGGTGCACCCGTGAACCTACAAAGCAAAGCACAGATTGATCTTTCAGGGAAAGTTCCAAAGACCGTGAAGTGGGTGGAGAAGTAGGTGCAATTGCGCAAAATAAAAAGCAATGTGAGGCTTCATTTTTTTGTAGTTCCGAATTGAGCATCAGTATGTGGCATTAAGGCTTAACTTTTATTTCAGTGTCAAAATGTCAGGAAATGACTTTTCTGTGCACAAATATACCTATTTTTCCATGTTCACACACACACACACACACACACACACACACACACACACACACAGGTGCACAAGCCAAGTGCATTGTTTTTTTATTTTAATTATATATCGCCAGCATACTCCATAGCACTTTACAATTGGGAATTAGCACAGCTATAAAACAACACTGGGTAATACAGACAGACAGAGAGGTAAGGGGGCCCTGCTCACAAGCTTACAGTCTATAGGAAAATAGGTGTTATATACATGAGGATAGTGCTCTACATAATGCATATTGGTCCAGCCAGAGAAAAAGGTCTTAGTGGGGTTATGTGATGCAGTCACACACAATGTTGGCTTGGGGATCAGATAAATTACAAAACATTACTGAGATCTATCTGCGCTCCCTCCAAATGCAGCTATGCTAATCTATACAGGATATACACTTCCTATAAAATTATTATGAAATGAAAAATTTATAGAAACTTCAGACGTTCTTACTGTTCTAACATAGATGGAGATAAATGGAAGGTAAAAAAAAATATATTTAAGTTCGTTGAAGATCAAATTCTTCTTGAATGAAATTCATTCTCCACATAGGAATCAAATAGAAAACAAATGATAAAGAGACAACATAGCGTAATATTGTTTGATATGAGAATTGTAACAAATAATAAACAATAAATAAAGAAGACAAATAAATAATGTTCCACCCCAGAGGATTTTAAGGAACTTTATTTATTTGTCTTCTCTATTTATTGTTTATCATTTGTTACAATTCTCATATTAAACATAATAAACAATATTTATCATTTGCTTTCTATGTGCTTCCTATGTGGAGAATGAATTTCATTCAAGAAGAATTTGATCTTCAACGAACTTAAGTATAATTTTTTTTACCTTCCATTTATCTCCATCTATGTTAGAACACTAAGGGCTAGATTTACTAAACGGCGGATTTGAAAAAGTGGAGATATTGCCTATGGCAACCAATCAGATTCTAGCTTTCAATTATTTAGTACATTCTACAAAATGACAGCTACAATCTGATTGGTTGCTATAGACAACATCTCCACTTTTTCAAACTCGCAGTTTAGTAAATATACCCCTAAGAGCGCTTGAAGTTTCTATAAATAGTTCATTGCAGATCAGATAGTTGTTTGAATTTAGAAGGAGAATAAGGGGTAGATGTATCAAATCTTACAAAAAAATGAAATTAAAATGATGCAGATCACCCAGCCTTCATTTGTTGAAGCTTCTCAATTTAGAATTAAAAAACTCTACCCAAAACTAAAAATGATTATTGAGTGGAGTTCATTGAGTTCAATTACAAAAACAAAGTTGTACTTACTGGATACGCTCTGTTTGTTGGATTGACTGGTGTCTTCGATGTTGCCTTGCCAGACGAGCATCCATTCAGGGGCCCATGACTGCCCGCTGTGCCTTTAAACTCCGTTCAAAACTATAATTTCTTATTTTGGATGGGGTTATCCTTTAAATTGTTACATTTTATCTTAATTGATCGTAATGCAATACCCAAATTATTCTATGGTTATCAGTAATAGCAAGAACTTTGTGCATTTCCATAGCTCACTAGAGCTTTTAGAACTATTGCTGGGAATTGCAGTTTCTCCGCAGCTAGAAAGCAACAGGTTGTACACTAGTGTTTTACATGAGTATGGTGTTGGACTGTACATTTCTGCACAAGAGTAATGAATAGTAGCGGTGGTTGGACACTTGAAGTCAATAACTTACAGGACAATGGTGAATATAATCATGTTGCAGTGGGGCATCAAGATGGTACAGGAATTAATGCTCTATCTATATTTATTTCTTGTCATTAAGGATCCTAAAAATAACCGAATCAATCAATGGCTGGATGTGAAGACCACAAAGTGCATTGCGGATCTGAGCTTCCAACTAACCTCCGAACCCATTCTCGGCACTTACACCATCAATGTGGAGAATGGACAGGCGTTACAAACCTTCCTGGTTCAAGAGGAGGGTGAGAATATATTATCATGTGTAGAGTTCACACTCTGCCTCTGACTGATGTTAACTTTTTATGTGCAAATATATTTCAAGGCTTGTTCAGTTACATTACACATGTCATAAGACATTGGGTAGCAATTGGTAATTTGATGCATAAATAAACACCCCACAGAACCTCTTCTATATGTGAAAGAACAATTGATCACATATTACTATTGTCGCCCTACACACTTTGCATTTTTGTTGTGTCTGTTACATTTTCTGTACCACCATATAGGCAAAAGATAAGCCCAATGTTTTGTTCTGCAAAATCAGATGGGTCTATTTATGGGTGATGGCTGGTGTTTGAGCCATTGCATAATTCCAGCCTTTGCAGAGCTGCTATTCATCACCATCATCATCATTTATTTATATGCGCCACCAAATCCGCAGCGCTGTACAGAGATTATTTTGCCATTCACGTCGGTCCCTGCCCCAATGTAGCTTACAGCCTAAATTCCTGAACACACACACACACACACACACACACACACACACACACAGACTAGGGTAAATTTGTTAGCAGCCAATTAACCTACCAGCATGTTTTTGGAGTGTGGGAGGAAACCGGAGCACCCGGAGGAAACCCACGCAAACACGGAGAGAACATACAAACTCCACACAGACAAGGCCAAGTTGCTGCCCCATTAATCAAACATTCAGAAATATAAAGTCAGGTCAGAGCCCATATTGACTTTAATTATGAGATAGAGAGGGATTGATTGGGTCTTGGTCTTCTTAATCCGTATCAACACGTCTACAGAAGATCTTATGAAAAGTGAGCCAATCATTGATGCTGCCATTGCAGTAATGGGACTGTGAGAGAAGATCAGGTGATGGGAGAGTACCATAGTACAAGAAGGCAACCTGTGACTCTCCTGTTGTGGAACTATAAGTATCAGCATGCCTTAACATCCTCTGTCTGACAATCTTGCTGACTTGTAGCCCCCACAGAATCTGGAGAACCACAAGTTCCCTTCCCCTGATCTACAGTCACCATGTAGCAGCTGAGGTCTTATTCTGTTCTGACTCTTATCTCTTTCTTTCAGTGCTTCCCCGATTTGAAGTGACTATTGAGAGACCAACTAAAATATTTGCTGTGGATCCTTCATTTATGCTGAAAGTTTGTGCCAGGTGAGAGTCTGATGAAAGGTTCAGGTAGGTGGCTCACTGGCCCCCCCTACAGGGAAGATGTGTTATGATCACTGTGTTTTGGAAATAAAACTTAGGAGTCACAGGAAAATGGCAATTTTACAAAAAGGAGCTGGGCAAACACAGGATTTGTAGAGGGGTGTTTCCACACCACGCCACCTATCCCCATAAAATAACTTGAGCAATGCTGTGTGCACTGCTGTTAGGTGCACACAGCACTCCCATTTCAAGCAGAGCCATGTGAAGTGGGGGCAGGGTCCAGCCACCTCAATTATACAGTGCCCCAGTCTTGGAGGGGGGGTTCCAGCCACTAGGAAACCCCCCTCGGTTTGCCCATGTAAGGGCTTATTGTTCCTGCTTTCAGGGCTGTTTCTAGCAGTCGTTTGCTCTATGCAGAATACATAGTTGTAGAAATACAAAAGGGATTTGTACATGTGGAGTTATAAAAAGGAGGCTAGCATGTTGGGACTTGTAGTTCCACAACAGATGACCATGCACAGGTTGTTCTTCTGCTGATTACTTTTAATTTAAATTTATCAAAGCTTCTGAAAAGAGAAAAATGGAGGTGTTGCCCCTAGCAACCAATCAGGGTTTAGCTATCATTTTCTATAATGTACTAGATAAATGATAGCTAGAATCATATTGGTTGCTATCATCACCACCATTTATTTATATAGCGCCACTGATTCCGCAGCGCTGTACAGAGAACTCACTCACATCAGTCCCTGCCCCATTGGGGCTTACAGTCTATATTCCCTAACATACACACACACACAGACAGAGACAGAGAGAGAGAGAGAGAGAGGGAGAGAGAGATAGAGACTATGGTCAATTTTTGATAGCAGCCAATTAACCTACTAGTATGGTTTTTGGTTGCTATAGACAACATCTCCATTTTTCCCTTTTAGAAGACTTTACCCCTTTATTATTGTCTAATTCTAGACCTTTTCTGAGCCCTAAACTCCTTATCTTCTGCAGCTTAAAAGAGATCTCTGTTTCTGCACAGAATTACTGTCAGTTACTGTCAGTTCCAGTTTGTTACCCATTATTTGCACCACTGTCAGTTTTTGGGAGTTATTACCAAGGAGCAATCAGATCTTTGTATTTATCACTCCACATATTCAAATACATTTTTGTGTTTTATGAACAATAAAGTTTCGCTTTGTGCATTTAAAATATATGTCATCTCATCCATTTATGACAGCGGTGTCTAATAGAAAATAAGAGGGGGAATTTAATTCTCAGCAGTATTTTTTTTAACACCACGGTAAGTGATTTTAAGGCGGTTTTCAGTCATTCTGGAGAACGTTAAATTTACCCATTATTCAAATCTATTTTAACGCACCGTTTTGTTAGCGAAAACAGTGGCATCGCGGACAAATAGATGGTCCATTAAAAGTATAGGTAGGGAGGGGGGGGGAGGGAAGAAGCGTTATTCAATTCTTTATTAACGCGGCGCTGCAAACTGTCAAATCGCCAGTTTTATCTCACACCTCTCATTTAAATTTAAAACGTAAGAAAACTATTGAAATCATGTAATACTGTAAAAAAAAGAGAAACATGATGTTTCTCAGTAATGTATAGCATGGAAAAGGTGAATTTTTTTTATACAAAAAGCATGTAAAAATAAAAAATTAATAAACGCTATAATCACTAATTAATATTTGTATGTATGTATGTACTAATATGTATGTACTAATGTGTTTTGTCATAATATAGATAGTTGTATAGTAAAAAAAAAGAAAAAAAAAAGTATACGAAAAAAAGTACTGTATGTAGATATTATAAAATAGAAGGTTGTGTAATGCAATACAAATGTATGCCAATGCAGTTTTTTTTTATTATAGATGACCGCGTTAAACCCTCCCCTCCACTCCCCTAAAAATTTGCAAGCACCAATGGTTAATGCGTGGGGGCAACTTTACCTGTCTTTAAATTGAATGGCGCGATTTTTTCCGCTGCAGTACCTTAAAACCGTGGGTCAAAACCTGCACCGATAGTTTTAATTTTTTAACGCTGCAAAAAAAAAGAAATACCGTGGTCAACTGAATTCCCCCCATAGTGTCCTAAAAGTTTGTTTTGGTTGGAAAGTATATTAGTGCCCCAGTGTCCATTGGAATGATTTCCCATTCAAACTCAGAGATGCAAATATTACCTTAACAAAAGATAATGGCGTCTTCGGCTGAGGGGTTTAAAATATATTCCAGCAAACTTCCAGTAGATCTTCTTGCTTTTTACTCCAATTAATTGGCGTATAATGCCTGTTTGATCCATTAATAACTAATAATATTAAGATTTGTGGTGCTAAACTTTGGGGTAAATTTATCAAGCTGCGAGTTTTAAAAACTCAAGCGATTTCCTATAGCAACCAATCAAATTCTAGTTATCATTTATTTAGTACATTCTACAAAATGAAAGCTAGAATCTAAATTGGTTCCTATAGGCAACATCTCCACTTTTTCAAAACTGCAGCTTAATATATTTACACCTTGGAGTTAGTGGGTTATAGGTGTTTCAAGTATTTCATGAAAACCAATTGACACTTTAAAGGATAACAGATTTTAATTGGGTTGCGTTCATTAAGGAAAAATGATTACTCCACTTGGGTTTGGAATTCCTCCGATCTGATGGGCCCCCCAGTGTTTTTAACAATCCAGTGACGCTATTTTCGATTCTTCTGTCACTTGTCTGTTTCAAAGAGGAGGTGGTGTTGTCAAAGCCCCGCCTCCATGTATGACCCATTCATGCAAATTAGAAATTCATGGAGGAGGAGAATTGACAACACATCTATATGGAGAAAGGCCCTATATGAAGAAAGTTCTTACAGACATTGGGAGGACCTGTCAGATTGGGAGACATTATTTTTTTTACCTTTTTTAACTTATTTAAACCTACCCTTTAAAACATGCTTAAACAACATGTAGTCCCCATCTATTGCTGATCTACAACATCTTGATGGAGCATTTAGAGGTGTTTTGTGAAAATATTAATTCTCTGCTCTCTTCTGATAATAGATTTCCACTAAGATAATGGGGGAAGTTTGAGCAAACCATTTGTTAGATGTGTCCCAGCCCTGATAATACAGTGTTATACTAATAGCACATTGTTCCGTTGTTTATGTGTGGAGCCATGGGTGACCCACTGTTCCTGCAGATTGTAAGGTAGATTTTGCTCTATGGGTTTAATGCCTCTGGCTGTGTCAAGGTAGACAAGTCCCGGTAAGTCTCCTTCAGATTTGGTTACTTGAATGCACATTAATAAATCACTCAGTTCTCTAAGTCTCTGATAGCTTTTGTATGGTAATCTTGGAAAATCATCAATTCTTTTGAATAGTGCACTTTCTATTACATTACATAACATTCATCAAGTCTATCCCAGATCAGAGGCCAGACTCTGAGAAGTTTATATTGATCAACAGACTCATTTCTAAGCCATTTAATTAAGAGGTCTATCTCCTTACTATATGAAAGATCTAAGCCTCGGATTGCATTTTGGAAGGTGGATCGCCAAGCTCTAAAGCTCTCAGGGTTATCATTAATCTTTGAAAGTCTTTGTGTTACTAACTCTCTTCGTGCAAGAAATTTAGCAAAGTCTAGTGTGTCCTGGTTGGCTCTAGGATATGCTGTTGGTGCAGGAACATAGGTAGTAACTGGTGCATGGGTGTACCTGCTAGGATTGTCTGTTTCCAGCCGGCTCGTGTCAAACCACTTTTGTGTGCAGGAGGGGCTGCTTTTTTCGTAGTTTGCAGATGCAAACTCTTGGCGTTAGGGAGGGTTGTCTCTCGTGGATTCACCTTGTGTGGGGCTCTCTTGCTTGTAAATTTGCGGTTTGTCGTTGACCTGTGGTTTCACTGCACAGCGTGTTTGACGTTCTTCTCTTATAAAGTCTGGCTGTATACCTCGCACGTCTGGAGGGTTGCTACTCGTTTTGGTCACTTTATGGACGTATTCTGTTGTGCATTGCAGTGGATCTTGGGATCCAATCTCTGAGTCAAGTACATTGACTGTTCCTTTTATATTAGGGCAATCTGCAGCCTCCAAAAATTCTGCTTCAGTTATGGCAGCTGTGGTTTCCTTTTCTACCCTAGTAAAAAGTGAAAAAGATACATATAAATAAGTGTCTAATAATAATAAAACAAATGAAAATATGTAACAAAGATTAAATGGAAAAATGAGTCCAATCCCCACCCTTCCCCTGGTAAAAATGCATTAAAACGGTGTCCTCCCCTATCTGATAGTTCCAAGTTGCTTATGTAAGGAAAACATGGATTGATGTCTATATTGTATTTATATTATATTGTGCATATAATGGTCTATATTGTATTTATATTATATTGTGCATATAATGGTCTATATTGTATTTATATTACATTGTGCAAATAATGGTAATAGTGTTTATGCCAGGGTTTCCCAAATCCAGTCCTCAGAGCCCCCTAACCATGTGTTCCAGGTCACAAGTCAAATAATTATATTATATATTATTTTTTCTGTATAATGCATTTAATACTCAATGATTACCTCCTCTTTTTCAGCTTAAAAATCATGTGTAGGAGCTAAGAAATAAAAAGTGTTTCAGTGTCAGCGTTCGACCAGTCTGTCTGTGAAGTGACACACCGTGGTCATCTGTCAATAATACATTTAATTTATTTGACAGAACCTTAGTGTGTGGACATTGGTTTCTGTACTTTATATATATATTTCCATGGTAACTGATACACCTTAAAAATGTGGGCATGGGATTGGTCATTGTGGTGTAAAAACTTTTCCCAGATGGTTTGTGCAAATTCTCAAGTTTCCATAATGAGTTAATGGGGCACAATAATGGACTGGACATTATAATAACACAAAAGATGAACGTGTTTATATTATGATTGCAGATATACTTATGGGAGAGGCGTGCATGGACATGTGACTGTAACACTTTGTCGTAAGGCAGGACCGCAGACATTCATAGCAAAGCAAGTGATCTGCACCACAGTGGAAGGAGAGGTGAGTACAAGTTATTACAGTTCTTGGGTAAACATTCCACAGTTTCTATTATTTACATTCCCCTTTTAGTTGAACAGTAGTTACATCCACAAGGTGGCGCTGTCTGAGGCACAGTTCACTTTACATGTACAGTAGCTTCATGTTGCTCTATGAACCAATCAGAGTTCTGAGAGCCCTCCAGGTGGCACTTTCATCAACTAGCTGGGGCCAATAGTTAGTGCCAGATAATGTGCCTGCTTTATATATTCCTTTATATAATGTGCTTTATATTGTGTATTATATGTGTATTATATATCCCTTTATATAATGTGCTTTACATTGTGTGTTATATGTGTATTGTGTATTATATGTGTATTATATATCCCTTTATATAATGTGCCTGCTTTATATATTACTGTCCCTACTGGAAGCCTTCCAACTTCCTACTTTATTACTCACCAAACTGGGGATCTGCTTTATATATTAGCAACTAGATCAGTGGACTATTTTTTATACTTGCCACCAGATTAAGGAAACTGCTTTATCAACTAACCCTCAGATTGGGCAACTGCTTTGTAAACTAGCCACCATATTGGGGTACTGTATTGTGTACTTACTGCCATATTGCGAGACTGTTAAAATATATTAGCCGCCAGACTGGGGTCCATTGATATTGCAGCCACTAGAAGGGGTAATTTATTTACTACCATATTACACCATATTAGGAGTCTGCTTTACATATTAGCAACCAGATTAGGGATCGGCGTTATGTACTAGCCACCATATCAGAAGTCTGCTTTAAATGTGAGATACTGGATTAAGTGACTTTTTATATACCTGCCACCAGATTTGAGAACCGCTTTATATACTAGGCACTAGATTGGATAAATGTTTTACAGACTAGCCACCAGACTAGAGTTTTCTTTTGAAACTAGCTACCAGACTGGGGGACTGCTTTGGGTACTAGTTACCAGACTGTGATATCTTTGTGTACAATTTACCAGCTTGGGAACTGCTTTGTATACTAGCCACAAGATTGGAACTTGTTTTATATGATAGCCACCAGAAGGGGTTAATGTAAGTTTCTGGTATGTTTTAAACTCCTGGCCTGTACTTCAGTGTCTGCTCCTTAGCCTTGGGGCTGTCTCTCCCTATGTTCTATTGTGTTACTGTCTCTTCCTTCTGGTCTGTCATCTGCTCTCTAACAAGACAAGTTGTAGTGAATTCCATACAATTTTCAGGGCTATATAAGGCCTTCTTAAAAACTAGAGATTGCAGAAGGAAGGGGGCCTTACCATAATCTGTTAGAAGACAGGCTCACCAGAGAAAAGGGTTGATTGCTGCAGAAATAGGCTACATGACTCTTCCTTCACAAGAGAGTGAAAGAAGGGAGTGGGATTCAGGGGTCTGTCTACATACTGCAATATGATAGTGTATTTTTTTCAATGTTATATCTGTGAATACGTACCAAATATATAGTACAGTCATTGCCAAAAGTTTTGAGAATGACACAAATATTGAGTATTGACCACAAGTTCTCAATGGGATTAAGGTCTGGGGAGTTTCCTGGGCATGGACCCAAAATTTCGATGTTTTGATCCCCGAGATAATTGGTTATCATTTTTGCCTTACGGCAAGGTGCTCCATCAAGCTAGAAAAGGCATTGTTCGTCACCAAACTGTTCTTGAATGGTTGGGAGAAGTTGCTCTTGGAGGCTGTTTTATTACCATTCTTTATTCATGGCTGTGTTCTTAGGCAAAATTATGAGTGAGCCCACTCCCTTGGCTGAGAAGCAACCCCACACATGAATGGTCTCAGGATGCTTTACTGTTGGCATGACACAGGACTGATGGTAGCGCTCACCTTTCCTTCTACGGACAAAATTTTTTCCAGATGCCCCAAACAATCTAGTCTTCAGCAGTCCATTCCCTGTACCTTTTGCAGAATATCAGTCTGCCCCTGATGTTTTTCCTGGAGAGAAGTGGCTTCTTTGCTGGCCTTCTTGACACCAGACTATCCTCCAAAAGTCCCAAAAGTCTTTGCCTCACTGTGTGTGCAGATGTACTCACACCTGCCTGCTGCCATTCCTGAGCAAGCTCTGCACTGGTGGTGCCCCAATCCCGCAGCTGAATCATCTTTAGGAGATGGTCCTTGCACTTGCTGGACGTTCTTGGGTGCCCTGGAGCTTTCTTCACAACTATTAAACCTCTCTTCTTGAAGTTCTTGATGATTCCATAAATGGCTGATTTAGGTGCATTCTTACTAGCAGCAATATCCTTACCTGTGAAGCCCTATTTGTGCACAGCAATGATGACTGCACATGTTTCCTTTCAGGTAAACATGGTTAACAGAGGAAGAACAATTATTTCAAGAACCACCTCCTTTTAAAGCCTCCATTCTGTTATTCTAACTCAATCAGCACGACAGAGTGATCTCCAGCCTTGTCCTCGTCAACACTCTCACTGGTGTTAACGAGAGAATCCCTGACCTGATGTAAGATGGCCCCTTTGTGGCAGGGCTGAAATGCAGTGGAAATTTTGTTTTTGGGATGAAGTTCATGTCATGGCAAAGAGGGACATTGAAATTAATTGCAATTCATGTGATCACTCTTCATGACATTCTTACATTATGATGACATTGCCATCATAAAGACTGAGGCAGCAGACTTTGTGAAAAATAATATTTGTGTCATTCTCAATTTTTTTTGGCCACTACTGTATATCAGTGAAATTGATAGCAGACTTCCTGTTCGCAGGAATTACCATCATCCTAATTGAAGTCTCAAAGTGGATAAAAAATAAATAGTATATGGTCTACTATTGCTAAACAAATCAGTTTATTGATACAAAATATAGTAATGCGTACATTAAAATTATAGCAAAACGGCTCATTTATGGTGCTGAACACTGTTATGGCCACCAGTGCGGCATAAACTTGTAGAACTTTAGCAGAAGAGGTCTTCACCTATAGCAGCCGCTTTTCCCGTAGAGACTGGTTATGCTCACAGGTACTCGAATGCCCCCAGGACATACACTCAGTGTAGTACAAGTTTATGTTCACACGGCAGCGCACAGGTACAGGAGGTACTACACGGAGTAGGGACAGGCCAGAGATCTGCAGACTGGACAGAGCACAGGTGGAGATGTCAGGTGCAAGCTGGGTCAGGGCCACAGGCAAAGGTTCAGAGTCCAGGTACAGGCAGAAGATCAGGGTCACAGGCAAAGGTTCAGAGTCCAGGAACGGGCAGAGATCATACACGGGAAAGCAATTAAAGGTTTTTAAACACCAACACAGCAAAGAATTAGGCAGCAATACTGTAACAGAACGCTATAACTGGCAGTGAGGCTCAGTCTCAGTCTGCCTTAAATAGTACTAAGGGCCAATCAGGGCAAAGCCCTGCAAGTGCTCCCAGGGCTTGCTTAATTAATTACTGGCACTACGGGCCAAAGAAAAGAGCAGAGTGCCCAGCTCCATAATAATAATTGGCTGAGTCTAACCAGCCCTGCGCACGCGCTCCCGGCTCTTTGACAGCTGGCTGGGCGTGGCGACAGGAAGCCTGAAGCGTCCCGGTTGTTGCCTAGGCAACTGGGACGAGGGAGCCAGAATTGATGCCCCGTTCGTCATGGAGACGGTTAGGACGCCCACCAACAAAGGACAGAGAGTCGCGACTGTTGACAAATACACTGTCAGTTCACCTTTGGCATCCCATGCTTACAGACTTTATCAGGGTAATATGAGCGGCATGTCAGACAATAGTCCAAGTGCAATAAAGAAACTGTAGATGGCGCCAAAATGTCTGTCAATGAATAGAAATTATTACTATCAGCATCGATCAACAATTATATCAGGTTTCACATAATCATCACTGCCCTAGACAGAGCTGTACTGTGACTAATGTAAATGAGACATTTTGTGAAGGAAATGTATAATTCAAATGTTATTTTTTTCTATATTCTTTTAATTCTTGCATTTTCCTTTTATTTTACTAGACAGATGATACCGGCTGCCTGGACACATCGGTCAATGTGAATCTCTTGCAACTCACAGATTCTGGGCTTTTTAATTACATTGTGGAAATAACAGCAGAAGCCACAGAGAGCGGCACAGGTGAGAGGGTCACGTGGAAGAATTTCTGACTAGCTTTTAAGTAGGGATGTGCACCGGCCACTTTTGGTGTCTCGTGTTTTGTGTTTTGGATTCGGATTTGCTTGAGGTTTTGGGTTCGGATTTGTTTCGCAAAACACATGACGAAAGGTTTTGGTTTGGATTTAAGGTTTTGGATTCGGATTTATTTTGAAAAAAACATAAAAAGTGCTAAAAACCAGTTTTGTGTTTTTTTTCCCTCCTACGCTATTATTAACCTCAATAACATTCAATAACAATCATTTCCACTAATTTCCAGTCTATTCTGAACACCTCACAATATTGTTTTTAGGCCAAAAGTTTGCACCGAGGTAGCTTGAGCACATAATGCCAAAAAAAGAGGTAGAAGATGGAATTGTTCTGGGCCCTCCCTCCCACCCCTCGCGAGATTCGACGCGAGACTTGGACGACAGAGCCTCGTTTTCCATTTTTTGCCCGCCGGAAATATCCGAACAGTGCTCGGATCCCGTTCGGATCCGCACTGTTCGGGTGGGCTCGGATTAGCGGAATCCGAGCCCGCTCATCTCTACTTTTAAGGAACAAGTCCACTCTCAGACATAGGACTTTGACAAAATCTATTCTACACAAACATGTAACATGGGACCTGTGAGTTTTAGTTTACAAGATACATAACTGAATGATCTCATGCGGAGTAATTATGTTTCGTTTGGTTACTTGTGGTTATAATATCCTGCAGTATGTAGGGCACAGGAAGATAGTGTATGTTTATCATATCTCACGTTTTTCCGGGCAAAAACAGGATGGAATAAACCCAATCCCCATTAATGAAAAATTGTATTTATCCACATAATTTAATTAGAAATTTTGCCCCTTAATCCATAAATAATGATTACCTCCGTAATTTAAATGTCAATGGTGCCTCCTCTTATGTTCTGAATGGCAAGGTAGCTCAAACAGGATGCTTGAGCTATCAAGCCAACCAGAAGCAGGTATATAAAAACTTGTCTTTTCTGTGTTGGTTTTAATGGCTGTTTTGACCAAACTGACGCCGGTTTAGCTGTTTTGAACTAGCCACACATCGCCAGGCATTTTACGTCACAACCTCAAACCGCCCTATAGTAAATGTGGTAGTTTGAAGCACTAAACCGCCGTCGATGTGTGCCAGTTTACAACCATCACCAAACACGATTTTTGGTAAATCTACCCCCAAGTGTCAGAGAGTGCGCTATAGGAAGAAACGTTTTTCATCACATGCAGTGTTGTCTGAAAGTGACAACGCATCAGAATGTTTTATTTACATCATTCCTCAAGTAGTAAATGACAAGTTTGTCCAAAACCTGAAATCCCCATGAAATACATCCCTGTTGATTTTCTCATAGATTGAGGTGCATGATAAGTGATATCAAATTTGCATGAAAAACTGTTCTTAAAAAAAAGTAAGCGACTCCTTTCATTAATTAGGATCTTTTGATGTCAAGGTAAAAAGAAATGAAAAAATGATCATTTCCTCATTCTTTGTGCCCAAACGTGCAACCGGCAATCTCTTAGGATTTAACACTGCATCAGACTTCGGGGCAAATGTATCAAGCTGAGCGTTTTCCGGCTGGTTTGAAAAGTGGAGATGTTGCATATAGCGACCAATCAGATTCTAGCTATCATTTTGTAGAATGTACTAAATAAATGATAACTAGAATCGGATTTTTCAAACCCGCCGGAAAACTCTCAGCTTAATACATTTACCCCCTTGGTCTTTATACACTTCTACTACTTATGAAGAGAAATCAATTCAAAGTGACAGATGTCTTAGAAAATATGATAATATTTTTAAAAGACTTGGAAAATTAAAAGACTGTTAATTGCATCTTCATAATGATAAATCTTTTATAGCATTTGATTTGCTATAAATCAACATCATCATCACCATTTATTTATATAGCGCCACTAATTCCCCAGCGCTGTACAGAGAATTCACTTACATCAGTCCCTGCCCCATTGGAGCTTACAGTCTAAATTCCCTAACATACACACACACACACACACACACACAGACTAGGGTCAATTTGTTAGCAGCCAATTAATCTACCAGTATGCTTTCGGAGTGTGGGAGGAAAACAAAGCACCCGGAGGAAATCCACGCAAACACGGGGAGAACATACAAACTCCTCACAGATAAGGCCATGGTTGGGAATTGAACTCATGACCCCAGTGCTGTGAGGCAGAAGTGCTAACCATTTAGCCACTGTGCTGCCCACGGTGGTGTAACAAGCAATCAAGTGACTGTAGACCTGATTCATTAAGGAACATAAATGCCGATATGTGCAGTATTTTGCTCCAAATTTGCGTTAAAACTCAGAAAAGGATAATATACCAGTGAACGCAAGTACACCCAATTCATGCACATATTAAATATACAGTAAGTCCGTGCCAAAGTTGAGTGCGTGCGTGCTAGTGATTCAAGTTCTGTGCATCACCAAGTTGCATGTGTTTCAATTGTATCACTTGCACCAGCTACAGGTCAGGTTTAAGTGGCGAGTGATAGTGATGACGGCTGTGTATGCAGCTAGAACATGTGTTTGTAATCATGGACAACTGTAAAAATACATTTTATGTACAGTAGACATTAATAACACCCTGATAAATGTATTTCATGGAAAAAATAATGAAAAAACCCCCCATTAAAAACCGACCTATATCATTAACAGGTGTTTTTCTATTTCATTACATTTTTTTAATCTCTGCGTTCTGCTTGGACTATATTGTACACATATGTATTGTTCACATCCTGTAATGCAGATCTGGCCAAGCTGTGGGTCTCCAGATCTGGTGAAACTAAAAACCCTGGTATGCTTTGCCAGTAGATAGCCAGTCTATAGCTGGCAGTGCATGCTGGGACTTGTAGTTTTACAACACCTGGAGAGCCACCGGTTGGCCAGGCCTCCTGTAGTGTGTCTCAATACATCCAGTTCCATATTTGCAGAGCGTATCTGCGCCCATATTCAACAAGAGGCGCTTCTTCAGATGGGGTTGTAGTTGAATATGAATGCCCAATTGACATGCGTTTTTTTAAAAAAAACGTACATTGCATTCGTTTTGCAGACTTTAATGAATCATGGCCATAAACTCTTATGAAACCTAAAATATTCATTAGTTCAATGACTTTAATGAGGATAACTTGTTTGCTCATGCAGATGAACTTGTCCTACTCTTCGTTGTTGACCTGTTCTAGTCTTGTTCTGGGTAACAACCTCCCATGGTCCAAAGACATTGAGTTGGACATCAGTAAATGAAGTTTTTGTGCTTAGTCGAGCAATTTGCATGTCTGCCATCTGTTGGTCTTATTGCCTTCCCCTTATTCATTGACATTTAACACCCTTTTCATAGTATGGAGGCAATCGGACCTACTACAATTGTACCTACTATCCACAATGCCGCAGTAAAATGAGAACTTTGATGCTTGACTTGCTCAAGGTAGTTACAGATGAGCAAAGAGCCTACAAGCTAATGCTAAGGAATGATAATGTTTTTATTTTACTTTGTTTTGAGCTTGGCCACCTGTCCTCAGCATTGTGTTCAGCCTTTATAGTGCTCAAATATTTTTAGTGAGTTGTCTTTAGGAATATAACCTTTTTTAATGACGTCAAACTGTTTTATTTTATACCCATTGAAGGATGATTTTTTTTTCCACCCAGCTTTGGTAAGGTCTATCTGCTGTCAGATTTGTTTTGCACAAGTACCAGCTATAATAGTCTTGTGGTTGGTTTGGTGTGTAGTGGAAGCGATGAATAGTAGGGACACCGTACACTATACTGCACACAAATAACATCCATTTGGAAAATTGTTCAAAGTAATGAGAGCTGAACTCAGTTTGTAGCGCAACATTAGTGATGAGGGTGTTTCTTTCAAGATGCTAAAACTAGTCAAACATACTGAAGAATACCAGTCTTCAGGAAGTTGCAGTTCATGTCATGTGAGATTATAGACAAAAAAACAGCTTTGCACCTCTGTACAGTGGAGAGGCTTTTGGTGCCAGCATGTCTGCAGCCTGATGCAACCTTCTACCTGTCAAGGGGTGATTAGTTTGCCGTTTCTTTGCTTCCCTGCTCCAGCCTCTATATTTCCCCTCATTCTCTTCAGCAACCTCTCCCTCCCCCATTTTCTACAGCTCTCCTATCTCCCCTATGATGTTATGTTATTACCTATTCTTCTTTTATCTACTTGTCTGCTTCTTCTTTCTTCTTTCTGCCCTCCTGCCTTCTCGGCTCCTCTCCACTGACACCGTCATGATGTCACGATGCTGCAGGGAACCCGGAGCTCTTGCGTCTTTTGCAGTCAGGTGCTGAAATGTGGCGCAGCCCTGTGGCAGAACCACATTCATATCACTTAGAGTCTGGTCTATGGGCACATGATGGACATACGTTACACCCCCACTGGGATTGTGCCCTGGGCGGTCACACCGTCCGCACCATACTCCTTATGGCCCTGTAAGTGCCTGTATACAGGTCTACCTCAGTAGCAAATAGGTGAACATGCCCTTATTGTTCTTCACCTAAGCTTGTCTGCCCCATTCCTCCCAGTTCTTCCTCTCCAGTAAGTGTAAGGTGTGACAAAATCTGCACACGCTCATATACGTACACATTGTCACAGATCAATGTAAAAATACAGCTAAGGAGCCATGGATAGGTGAAAAAACAAACAATGTTTATTGCTGGAGAGTATGAACAGTTGATGACATAATAGCTTGCAGAATTTACCAGATATACAGCAGTTGCAGGTAAATGGGAGGTGAGGAAATATTCAAGGCAGTAAGTACAGGGAAATGCACAGATAAGTCCCAGGTTCACATAAGGAACAGGTCAGCAGGTTGTATGTTAAAATAGATCTCCAGCAGCATAAATCCAGGAGCACAAACAGGAGGAAGTGACCACAGAGAATAACCTCAGGATGTGACAACAGGATGGGACAACAATAACCAGCAATGACTGCTGGGAGGAACAGGTATATATATGGGAAAAGAAAACACACCCAGGTGCATGGGATAATTGGAGAAAGTGTTAACCCCTAATGCAAACATGAAAGGCAAGATAGCAGCACCTCTGGTTATCAGAGGTACTGCTGCAAATACACACTAATAAAGTCAAAAGGCAGGAGCTGCCAAGCAAAGCAGTATGTACTGCAAGGGGCTTGCAGGCAGATCCTGACACACATTTGGAAATGCGGATTTTTTACGCAAATAAATCAAATGTATGTTCAAGTCCTAATTAGTCCCATAGTTTATTATTACTTATTTATATAGCAACAATCATATTACGCAGCTCTGTGAAAAGGATATTTAATTAATCACATCAGTTTCATGCCCATTGAAGCTAACGTCTACATTCCCTACCACATACACCAGGGTCTATTTTGTCAGAAGCCAATTAACACACATTTTCGGACTGTGGGAGGAAATCCCAGCAAACAATGGAAAACATACAAACTTCACTCTCAGAGGACTATGGTTGGAAACAAACTTATGACCTCTGTGCCACTGTGCTGCCCATGCATATTGTATACAGACTACAAAGCGGTTAAGATTCAAGAGAGTTAGATTAGACTTTTCTTTCCTTTCCATACACATTACCCCTTGTTTTCTCTATCACTAATCCAAACTGTGCTTTGTTTTGGGTATGTTTAGGGGTGCTCTTTTCTACATCCAAAACAATTCCTGTTTCATTTGCCGCTGGGAGCCTACGATTTGAAAAAATGGACTCTTATTACAAAACCGGACATTTGTACAGCATAACGGTGAGAGACGGCAGATCGTTAACAACTACATGCAAAAACTCTCTACAAAACTTCATTGGGGTCAATTATGTGGCCTATTTAAGGGTTGTATGATATCTACCAGGTAAAGATGGTGGAATGAGGTCATGTGATTTGTTATGTATCGGTCCATAGTATGTTATTGGTTCATGTGATGTCTGTCATGTCTAGTATAAATGGTTATACAATCTCATGTGATGTGTTTTGTGTCTGACCAGATAATGGTAGCGGGTCATGTGATGTGTTATGTGTCTGCAGGGGAGAGGAGAGGGAGGGGAAAGCAGGAACAAAATACCGGGGCACGGCCTGCCTGTGTAGAGGGAAGAGCCCCTAACCTGGTGTGAACACACACCCTTCAGTGGCTATGGAAGGAGCCCCAAGAAGTTGCTCTATCGGGGCCAGAAATTTCTCTTGGTGACCCTGTGTGTTTGCCCAGATTATGGTACATGGACGCATCATCTCTATGATATCTGCCTGGCGGTCCTGGCCTGAGCGTGTAGTGGGAGGTCATGTGACCTATGCAGGGCCGGATTAACCCGAGGTCTAACTGGGCTATAGCCCAGGGGCCTCGGGCACCCAGGGGGCCCTTCAAAGTTCTCAGCAGCAGCAGCACCCCCATCCCGATCAATGCTGCTGAGCACTGTCAGTGCAGTCATCCATCCCCGCCGCCGCTCAGTAATCTGCGAACTCTCGCGAGATCTCCTCAGTGAGGAGCTTACAGCGCGCCGCGGAAGGAGGACTGCACTGACAGGTAAGTGCTTGGGGGGGGGGTGGTCCTCACAGGGGGGTCCTCACGGGGGGCGGCTCACATTGGGGGCCTCACGGGGGAATGGAGGCCACCTTAGCCTAGGGGCCTCCATTCCCTTAATCCGGCCCTAGACCTATGTGTCTGTCTAGATTATGATTCATGGTCATGTGATGTCTGGTATAGCTGGGGTGCAGGCATGTTATAGATTATATAATAAATGTACTTGGTACAGATGATGACAAAGGGTCATGTGATGTCTATCATAACTGGTATATATGGTGATACAGGTTCTTGTGTATGTGAGGATGTGTGTAACATGTTTTGTTGTGTCGTGTAATTAATATTGTGTCTGCCACAGCTGGTAGTGCAGGATCGGAATGAGAATCCACTCCAATTTCAAATGGTTTATATAGAAATTGGAATTGAAGGCAAGAAAAATAAAGTACAAGGAAAAACTGACAACAAGGGACAAGCGCGCTTCAGTTTGGAAACAACAGATTGGACAGGGGAAGTCAAAATCCAAGTGAGGGCTCATAATAAGTGTTCTGTTTTGTCTCTCATTCCTGTCTTTCCACCTTTATCTCTCAATTTATTATCCCTATATTCTCTCTCAACCCTTTGCTCTCCATATATTTTCACTGTCCCTTTGCTCCCACCTCTCTCTCTCTCTCTATTTACCTTTCTTGCTTTATGTTCTCTTACCCGCTTCTCTCTGTCCCTTTGCCCTGTCTCTCTATTTCCCTTACACTCTCTCTTTTTCACCATATCATTTCATACTATTCTCTTACCTCTCTACTTCTCCCTTTATCTCCCTCTTTGTCTGACACCTTCCCCTGCTCTCTCTCTCCTTAACCCCCTTTCCCTCTCTCCCCTTACCCCTCTCTCTTCTTTTAGTCTGTCCCCCTCTCCCTCTCTCTCAGTCCCCTTTACCCCTACTCTCTTCATACATTTGTGAAGGGTGCCCCTAGTGGCCCAAAGATGCAATAACAGTCAGTATTTTCTGTCCCGGCTAGCTAGTGAGTACGGGCAACAAATACCAGAGGACCCCGCCTGAATACACGGGCGCTTAACACCATTACACGTGGGCAGATACTAGTGCGGTGGTGTGGTGCAATGCAAATGAAACTGGGCGCCAGTCCATTTCTGTTCAAAAACATAAATTGCAATCTTTACTTAAACTCCTCTTCCTCCAGCACAGTAAAGCATAACGGTTGCAAGAATATTCACACTTTAAACGCCTTCTCCTCCTGCACATTTCATTCAGCAGATGTTACGGATATCTTCTCATCTCACACACCTGCACATTACTTATCAGATGTAAAACCATTTGTTGTTCAACTCACATGCCCGATGTTACAGTGTGTAGTAGTCCCCACATGTGGGGCTTACATCTGAGGATTTTTCTAGAGTATTTATTTCCCTTACTCCTCAGGACTCTTCCGTTGCGCACACACTACAGAATTTCGACCAACTTTTTATGCCGAGCGATTTTACATGCGATCGATGGTCCGATCGCTCGGCCCATGGACTGCATACACACTAGCCTTGTTTAGGACGATTAAGGGAAGAGTGGATGTCCCTTTATCGACTTTTTACAGCCATGTTGTCGTGAGCAATGACTGTAATTTCGTACTCACTGTTGTGGATTGGTCGGAAGTTTATACACACTGCACAGCGGAAACGAGATTGGACCGAAAATATTAATCGGTACGACCAACCAAATGAGGCGACAATTGTCCATTTGGGCAGACTTTCGACCATCGTGTCACTCCACACACTGGCCCGACTTTTGAACGAGCGGTCGTATGTCGGCTGTTTCAGCCGATTATTGGACGAAAACAGTGTAGTGTGTACCCAGCTTTACATACCAGTCACTGCTGCTCCTTTCTCAGCACCAGAGTCAACCAGGCTGCCTGAGCTGCTAGCAGAAGTCAGCGTTAAACATTACCGTACTAACGATAATAACGCGGCCAATTGAATTCTCCTCATAGAGTGGCGTTTTTATTCTATTTGAGCAATGGGATCAGTTCACAACTATACATAAATTATTACACTGTTATACAGCAATTCCAAAAAGAAGTTAATTATAATATGTAATAAGTGCTGTCTCTCTTGGTGGATGAAATGGCGTCTTTGTTGAGGTCCCTCAGGCAATGTTGACATCTGGCTCTTTGGTTAATGAAAAGCAGTTAAATATTAAAGAGAAATATTACAATTAGTGAAGTCCTATTTAGTCATAAATTAATAAGGATTTAACAACAGATAATATAGCCACATTTTCCAAGACTCTAAACCTTTTGCTTAATACTTATCTTATTATTAAGATATTGAATATAGATTCTAGACTTTTTCAGAACGTTAATCAGGGGCTGGTTCCTATAAAAAAATACATTCCACACCTCAATGTTTACATATGACTTGTAAGTACAACACTAGTATGTGTTTATACTATATATATGTACAAATCTAGTTTTGCATATAGATTAGTTTTCACAAGTAATACATAAGACTTCAAAGTAACTAGTTTAACACAGAGAAAGATTGTCAAAATGAAAGGTATTTTATTCAATGTAGGAATCATAGGTTTTTGTTATCTTAATTATTAAGGATGAATATAACTTCATAGTAAAATAAAATGAACTGACAATTAAAGGTACAATCATATCGATTTTTTAAAAATTACATTATGATAGGCCTGTGGTTGATGGAAAACAGATGTCCTTGAGGGGAATTGATATTATTTGTGATTGCCATCTAGCCTGCTTTCTGCCAGATATTTGAAGAGACAATTATAAAACAAGGGATGCTGAGGAGAGTTTTGGTTCAGGTATGTGGTAGCTGGGCTTAGAATAAAGTAGATGGAGAAAGTATATGTGCAGTGCTGGAGCAAGAGGGTACCTGCCACTTGGAGGAGGCACAGTGCAGGTAAGAATGCCACACTGGGTACCACAGATTAATCTGGAGGCTCCGATGGTACTTCCCTGGGGCTGGAGAAGGTTGAGTCAGTTTGTCTCTAGGAGGGATAGTTGTCCAAGCATCAGGCCACTGGTGAGGTGGGGCCAAGCTAAGAGTGAGATTTTGGTGTGGATTGCTCAAAATGAAGGCAGAAGTTGTAGTAGTGGTGGGTTGGAGATGCAGTGGGGCACAATAAATGCTGTCATAGGTGATGGACAGTGAAAATTCTTTGTCCCCTTATAGTCTATCTCTCTCTCTCCCCCTTTCTCTCTCTCATTTACTCTATCCTTTCAAGCATGTGTTTTTTTTTTCTTTTTCTCTTGTTTGGGAATTTGAGGGGGAAGTTAAATAGTTTCTATCTAACAATAATTATATGTTTGTCTCATGTATTCTGGAATTCATTAACTATGTGAGTCCAAGTCCCATCACGACTGCAGGGAAACTATTCTGTCCTCTTACCCTCTCTCTCTCGCTCTCTTTCTCTGTCCCTTAACTCCTCTCTCACTCCCTTTCTTTTCTCTCTCCATCATCTCCCTCCTCACCTTATTCATTTCTCCATCCCCCATTCTCCTCTCTCTCTGCTCCCTTAGCCTCTCTATCTCTCCTTTTCTCCTCTCTCTCTGTCCCTTTAACCCCTCTCTTTCAGTTTCACTTCCCTCTCTGCCTCCTTACATTTCCCTTTCTGTATATAACTCACCCACACTATTGCTCTCTTTCTCTTTACTGTCTATTTTACTCCTTGTTTTTCCTTTCAGGGCTATGTGGACACTATTGTCAGTGGTGGACCTGTGGCTCCAGTGTATCCAAATGTAATTCAAGAAGTGAACCCTTATTACAGTGAGGCTAAGAGCTTTTTACAACTGGTCCCCATATTTGAAGTTATTCCCTGCAAAAGACCAGTGAACATACGTGTGGTGTATGAAATAAACCAACAAGATCTGAATGCAGATGACAAAACTGTGAAGTTCTATTATGTTGTAAGTGTCATAGTTACATTATTGTATACTTCAGGTTATGTTGTGTCTCTATATGTACATACAAATATGTATATATGCCTGAGAAAGCCGTGTCATTTGCGTGTAGTCAGGGGCAGGCGCAAATAGCAGATAATGATCATGGCACTAGTAAACTGCTTGTCATTGGCTGTTTGTGATTGCACCGATTCTGATTGGGCTTTCTTTGTCCTTCAGGCATATATTATGCTTTAGTGTGTGTGCTTTTTTTTCTTCTGGACAGGAAAGGGAGAGTTGTTTCTGCTTTATTATACCCAATTTGTGACCAACTGTGCCTCAGCTCAGAGTAACATTGTTAAATGTATGAAATCCATATAAGTTGTAGGGTTCCATCTGCTGGTTCAAATGTGGATACTCTTATTGCCAAGGTGGGATCATTAAAAATCTAAGAAGCAGGAACAGGACGTTCCTGCTTCTGAGTAGGTACAGGTTTTGGTCAGTATCTAAATATGCCAGTCTTATAGAAGAGAATTGTGAAGATAACAGGTTTTCTGGCCAAATCCTACCCACTTGACTCTGGCTGGCCACACACGGGTGCCTTCTTATGCCAGGGAAGTCAGTCCCTTCTAAGGTTCTTATTAGTCACTTAGGCACATGAAATTAGAAAAGTACAACAGTACATTTGTTGTAATAAAAACAGCACAAGAATATTATGTACACACTTTAAATAAATGCCAGACAGGTTTATCACATCGTCTGTCCCTTACCCCACTAGCTTAAGGAGCTACAGTCACCTGGATGTACTGACTTAAAGGCCCCTGGATCTCTCTCAGCTGCATATGTAGACTCTGGTAGAGAACGACAACTCAAAACCAGACCTTGCACCTTTCAGTAATCAAATCACAGAATGAACACCACCTCCCCCCCTGGAGTGGCTCCTTATATCTAGGGTCAAATCTCCACAGTGCTTTCCCCTTCCTTGGAAAACCCCTGGGTCTCTCTCTCTTTAAACATTGGTAGGTCCTGGATCAGGGGGTTGAAGGGGGGAGTGGAGGTGAGCTGTGCTTCCACAGAAGCCTCCTGCTGGTGCTCAGACAAAATGTCTGAACTAGTCCTATGGAGAACAATGGAAACTAATTGGCTTGCCCCACCTCCAAAGATAGGGTAGGGTAAAATGAACCCCTTTCACTACTTTGTGATGTCACAGGGTCCCCAGCTGTTCCATGCTTCCTGTAGAGGAAGGAGGGGGGAGAATGAATGCAGCTCCAGCCCCCCTCAACTGCATCCTGGACATCACCTGATCTTTACCCATAACCCACCCAGTTTTACTTTAAGGACAATGAATAACAACCTCACTGCCACATCACCAATATACAATAAACAATATACATATTTACAATGAGCTACAAGGTCCCCTTATCCACATGTAATTAGACACTGCAGTTGTAGTCTGTTGCGCTGGGGTATAAAAGCAAGGGCTATAAAAAGTACTTGCTATAATCCAACATTATGTGAGAAACGACTGACAGGCTGTTTAGGGTGTTATTACACTCGTCTTGTCACAAGAATAGATTTCTGGGTAATTATATTTATATGTCAGCTCCATAGCTTACCCCTCTAAGATTTTAGAACGTGACACAAACCCTTCCTACCAACAGCCTGCTCCGCCCTTATTTGGCACAGTCAGTGCGGGAAAGGGCTTTCTGTACAGCATGTAAACTGGTCTGAAATTAAAAATCCTGAGAGCATAGAAAGATAGCAGCTGAAAAAGAGGAGAGATAACTTATCAAAACAGTAACTCAAAAGTGTATATATTAGTTTCTAGCGAAAAACATTGTAGTAAATGAGATGAGATTGTTTATCGAAAAGAGCCCAATCTTATATGTGTTTCTTTTCCAGATTATTGGTAAAGATGGGATTCTTCTTCAGGGTGACATAACAATTCAATTGACAGGTAAAGATTGCAAGTGCGGATGATAACTTTATATACACAGTTGGCACGATGCCATCATTACATCATTACAATTGGACTCTAATGTTTAGTAATACATGTTTAGTCATGTGACATAATTGGTCAGATCCTATGTGATTTTTCCATGTCCATAACTAATGAGCCATATGTGTTAGATATGTCATAAGCCTCATACGGAAGTATCTATAAGGTTCTTTTGTACTCATACACAGTACAAAAATGCATTTTTTCCCTGTAAATAAAACAGAAGTACAGGAGGCCCTATATGTAGTTTAGTCTTTTTCTTTTAGGTGTTTAACTTTTACTGATGTCTAATTTTTTCTTTCCTTGCCTATGAACACAATATTTACTTATTTGATTAAAACGGTAATTCTGTAAGTTTAAATTAAATCCAAAATATTACTTACTTGGGGTCTGGCTGTCTACTCGATCTGGCGAGTACCCCAATGTCTGCCCCGATCCGGTGATGCTCTCCATGCTCTTTCCGAGGCGGTTATTTCCATACAGGTATCATGATGTTGATCAACAACACGCTACCGGCAGGAACAAAGATAGCATCACCGGACCAAACATTGGGGGACATTTTGGGTCAGGTTGAATGACAGAAGTGATGTATTGAATTAATAATAAGCTTATGGTACTCCAATGGGCAACGTGAAACACTTCAAGAGGCTTGCACATTTTAGTTAGCCTCGCTACTAATATGAAACAATACATTTAATCAAAGAAGAGACACCTATGTGTAATGACATATCTGTAAGCATTTAAACAAGTGTTAAAATCTATAACACACACATCTGACTATAAATCAGGAAGCTGGGGGCCACAGGTGAAGGCTCAGGGGCCGCATGTGGCCCCAGGGCCGACTGTTTTCCATCACTGCTTTAAGGTCTCTTAATAAAGACAGACAGTTACACTAATGGTTATGTTACATGTGGCTATTATATGATGCCTCAAAAACTCTCACACTTCCTCCCTTTACCCAGCTCTAAATGGAGCCCTAACAATCCCTATCACTTTCACACCCGAGTTTGGGATAGCTCCCAAGATGATTGGGTTTCTCATACTGAAGGGTGGAACCGTGGCTGCGGACAGACTGCTCTTCAACGTGGAAATGTGCTTTCCGAACAAGGTGAGACGTGACACATAAAGAGAATGCGAGAAGGCAGCTCAACAAAGGGTTAAAAGATTGATCCTTCGGCACAGAACTCACCTGCAATGCACCTGCTGTATGGCCGCATTGGATTTCATCCTGATATATGTTACATGACTGCAATTGATACTTTATTCATGCAGCAGCCACTTAGAAAGTAGACTAGCCGTGAAAAATAAAAATGTACCAGAGATTTACTAGAAAAAAAAAGATCCAAAAAATACCTTTAGCATTTTAATTAATAGCATATTTCATTTCGAATATTTATTATTTACATATTTATTTTGTGCTTTTTCTAAAGAAATAATGTTACAATTATTTATGTTACCTTTTATTAACTATTGCTGCAAATGCAACAGTTGTTTGTCTTTGTTAGCTGCTCATTTGATTTTAGCCGCACATAATTTTCTATTATGGTTTTTATTTTATTCAATTGCAAGTTAAGTACCTTTTAAGCATGTAACTGTGATTTTCGTTACCTATTCTCCTACAAATTATTTCTGTTTTACAAACAGAAATGGTTAGTCAGACACAGGCTCACAGACTCTCAGCATGTCATGTGATGGCAGACAGAGCTCAGAGGGGTGTTCCAAAGCCTCCATGCTCACTGCATCATGTGCATATGTCACAAAACTTACGTGCTCCAATTTGTGCTGCGGTTTTGCATGTTTGTTCAGCAGAAATGACTCTTTGAATCCTTAACCTGTAGGCCGGCTCCTTAGCCAGTCGTTGAATAATGATTTCATACTTGCCTACTTTCGGGCAGTGCAGTCCGGGAGAGGGGCGTGACTAGAGGGCGGGAGGGGGTGGGCAGCGGACAATCACATAATTTTGGCCCCGCCCACACAATCTAAATGGTGTTTTGCAGGCCAAAATGACGCGATTTACCGCAAATCGCGTTATTTTGCTATTTTTGGATTATGGGACTTACAATTATGCCCATTGGGTGACCTGGACTAATCGTTCACGATGGATTGGCATTCATAAGATGTCTGCTTGATACTTTGATTAACTTCAAGCAGATGAAGAATAAAATATTATTACCCATTAGTAGCACTAATCGCGGCAGGATAACAATGACTTTTCTTCATAGAAGCTCTTACTGCTATATTATTCGCTTTGTCTGCCATCTGTTGTGATTTTATGTATTATTGTTGTGAGTATTACTTAAACTTCCGGTTTCGGTTCATGAATTATGCCTCTCATGAAACGGCGAGTTTTATGCCGAGAAACGCGTTTGGATCATTTTAAACCCCGGGGTTATCTCTATTCTGCACAGTTCCAGGTGCTTTAGGTTCACTTGCTGGTTCATGGACGGATTGCCATTTCCTTTATTCAACAAACAGGTTTGAGGAACTGATCAACACCATACTCATTGTATCGAAATACTTCTCATTTATATCCTGTTTCAATAATATTTGAAAGTTGTTATGGACACAGAGCTGTGCTCATTGTCACCTGAGCCAATGGTTATATAATTATTATTGGACTATCTACATACTAGCTATGTGACATATGGACTTTGTCATATGGTATATAGATTCCTAACCAGCAACACTAGGAATTTGGACTGTGCTTATTTGTTTTCAAACTGTGATCCTTCACCCAATATTTCAACTGCTGCTAATTGATTCTATGATATAATATTTTTTATTTATGTATTAAATTGTATTATATTGGTTTTAAGTTTGCGCTCTTTTCATTTTCTTTATATTACCTCTGCCTTCCTATCACAGTAAATGTTCCACTCCCCCTCACAGAAAATGCTCTTCTCTCCCCACCTCCCTATCACAGTAAATGTTCCGCTCCCCCCTCACAGGAAACGCTCTGTTCTTCCCGCCTCCCTATCACAGCAAAATGCTCCTCTTCCCCCCCTCCCCATCACAGTAAATGCTCTGCTCCCCCCTCCCTATCACAGTAAATGCTCTGCTCCCCTACACCATCCCAGTAAATACTCTGCTCCCCCTCCCCATCACAGTAAATGCTCTGCTCCCCCTCCCCTTCACAGTAAATGCTCTGCTCCTCCTCCCCATCACAGTAAATGCTCTGCTCCCCCTCCCCATCACAGTAAATGCTCTGCTCACCCCTCCCTATCACAGTAAAATCTCCACTCCCCCCCCCTCACCATCCCAGTAAATGCTCTGCACCCCCCCATCAAAGTAAATGTTCCGCTCCCCCTTTCTCCTATTATATAAATGCCCAATAAGCTTACCTTGTTCTTAAAGCGATGCAGCAACTCCCAGGCACTGATAGACTGGGGGTGATGATGTCACCGCACCCCGCACTCCGGCCAGCGAGTCATCGTGCTTGGCAGAGCCTGGGAGTTGACGCATTGCGAGGGACAGTAAGGCAGTCGGTCACACTAATGGTCCCGGACAGTCTAGGGGGCCCGAACAGACGGAGGTGTGTGTCCAGGCCCCTCAGTCAGTCTGGGCCTCTTACAGCTGAACTGGCTGTACTGCCCTGATCGTGGCTTTGTCCAAGTCCTCGTCCCTCCAGGTCTTCAGCAACTTTCCCAGGAAGAAGTTTGTTATCTGATATTGCAAAGAGAATAATAAGGGATGTTTTTAAAGTCCAGCTGCCGCAGAGAAACAGTTGTTTGTATAGAGGATTCTTAGATGTACTGGTAATATATTCACACAAAACTCACAGTTTATTGATCTAGAAAGCTAGGGCCCAGTGAGGATTGAATGGCTTGCTCAAGGTCACAGGGAGATGAGGATTAGAACATGTATCTTCAGGAAGACTAACAGGGTTTTATTTGGCACAAAATTACTTCACCTGTAAGTTGGCTTCTTTGTCGTTCTCCCTTTGCAAGCCTTTGGGTAATGAGTATTAATTTCTGCTGTTGGACAGATGAATCATTTACGCTTCATAAAACAAATAAGAATTGGACCAGGAGTTGGCTAACTGTCTAGCATCTCAATCTATGTATCGGTGGCCCTAGTACACTCAATGGAGACCTTCGTGTGTGACCTGTTTTATAAATGGCTAAATAAAAATGTGTTTAAAAAAATCTTCCACATGGAGACATGTTTATATAAAATACCCTTATAATGTCTTGTAATATATTCACACTTAGCACTCAAATTGTACACAGGACGTTTGGAAAGCCGGGGCACAGGGGATCAAGTGACTTGTCCAAGGTCAATAGGAGCCAACACTGGGATTAGATTCCATGTCTTCAGGATACCTCTGTTAACCATGATTATCTGCAAGGAAACACGTGCAGTCATCGTTGCTTTGCACGAAAAGGGCTTCACAGGCAAGAATATTGCTGCTAATAAGATTGCACCTAAATCAACCATTTATCGGATTATAAGAACTTCAAAGACAGAGGTTCAATAATTGCGAAGAAGGCTTCAGGGAGCCAAGGAACATCCAGCAAGCTCCAGGACCATCTCCTAAAGATGATTCAGCTGCGGGATCGGGGCACCACCAGTGCAGAGCTTGCTCAGGAATGGCAGCAGGCAGGTGTGAGTGCATCTGCACGCACAGTGAGGCGAAGACTTTTGAAGGATGGCCCGGTGTCAAGAAGGCCAGCAAAGAAGGCATTTCTCACCAGGAAACCATAAGGGACAGACTGATAATCTGCATAAGGTACAGGGATTGGACTGCTGAGGACTGGGGTAAAGTCATTTTCTCTGATGAATCCCCTTTCAGATTGTTTGGGGCATCTGGAAAAACTCTTGTCCGGAGAAGAAGAGGTGAGCGCTACCATCAGTCCTGTGTCATTCCAACAGTAAAGCATCCTGAGACCATATATGTGTGGTTGCTTCTCGGCCAAGGGAGTGGACTCACTTACAATTTTGTCTAAGAACACAGCCATGAATAAAGAATGGTACCAAAACATCCTCCAAGAGCAACTTCTCCCAACCATCCAAGAACAGTTTGGTGATGAACAATGCCATTTCCAGCTTGATGGAGCTCCTTGCCATAAGGCAAAAGTGATAACTAAGTGGCTCGGGGATCAAAACATTGAAATTTTGGGTCCATGGCCAGGAACCTCCCCAGACCTTAATCCCATTGAGAACTTGTGGTCAATCCTCAAGACGTGGGTGGACAGACAAAAACCCACAAACTCTGATAAACTCCAAGCATTGATTAGGCAAGAATGGGCGGCCATCAGTCAGTATGTGGCCCAGAAGTTGATTGACAGCATGCCAGAGGTGAATTGTAGAGGTATTAAAAAAGAAGGGTCAGCACTGCAAA
Source organism: Mixophyes fleayi (assembly GCF_038048845.1). Classification (NCBI taxonomy): domain Eukaryota; kingdom Metazoa; phylum Chordata; class Amphibia; order Anura; family Limnodynastidae; genus Mixophyes; species Mixophyes fleayi. The sequence goes on along the minus strand of NC_134407.1, from coordinate 11,516,756 downwards.
TATTGACTCTTTGCATAAACTTAATGTAATTGTCAATAAAAGCCTTTGACACTTATGAAATGCTTATAATTTTACTTCAGTATAACATAACAACATCTGACAAAAAGATCTAAAAACACTGAAGCAGCAAACTTTGTGAAAACCAATATTTGTGTAGTTCTCAAAACTTTTGACCATGACTGTATGTGAACATATTTTCCGTTAAGCTCATTCTCTTCATTGAAGTCACGTTCACTTATTTTTCTGTAGGCTTCTCTGAAATTTTCAGCTTCAGAAGCCAGCCCAAAAGATCACATTAATCTCTACTTGGAATCCTCTGCTGGGTCTATGTGTGCCCTCCGTGCTGTGGATAAGAGTGTCCAGATCTCCTATGAGGATAAGGAGTTGACTACAGAATCTGTGAGTAGAACGTTTAGATGGAAGCAGTATGTGGGCGAGGATTAGGAGATTGATGTGCAAAATGTTGCGAGCTATAAACATGGAAGGAATTCGAGCTATATACTTCTTACTAAACTCCCTTTAATGCACAAAACAGAAATAGGTGCACAAATTCTGAGAACCTTTGATGGAAAAGTAATGACATTGGCCAATGCAAGGAGAAAATATGTCAAGAATGCCATGGTGGGTATGAGTTTAAGCAAAATATTGTTTAGATACTTGACACACTCTTTAATTTTTCCAGGTGTTTAAATTGTTCAAATACTCTACAAGAGGTGGCTATCCGGATAGTGTGCAGGAGCCGATATCAAACCCTTGTTGGTGGCCTAGGCCTTGGATATTAGACCAAGCTAGAATAATTGGACCAATTTACAGACCAGTGCAGGATGCTTTTGTGGATGTGTTCAGTTTATTCAAGGTATGTCCCAAACACAGTCTGTACCAATAGTATTCACTTGTCTGTTTCCACCACCCTCTCTTGCACTGCTCTGCCTTTCTTCTAGTTTTATCTACTTTCTGCACATTTTCCCCCAGTTTTCCTGTTTTTATGAACTTTCTTTTGATTTCTACTAAACAGGAAGTCGGTTTGAAGATCCTAACAAATACTCAAATAATGAAGCCACGGCTTGAGCGATTGTTTTGTCCCCTTATTCTTCATAGTAAGTGACCTTATCTGACCTTTCCTGGGAAAAGTGGGAGATGTGAGTACATCAGAGTGTAGTAGGCAATTGGGTTGGCTGATTTTTTCATGATGAGGGTGAGAATGGGCTGTTTATCAGTGTTCATGGAATGCTACAATATCAGGGAATTGTTCTTGGGAGTTGCTTTTCAATAGTGATGATAGTCTCCTGCAATTCAATTCACCGAACAAATCGTTCTGCCCATCAAAATTGTTGTGTCTGCCCAAAGTAACCCCCATACCCTTGGAGGCATAGTGTAATATTAAACACCTACCCATGTCCTTAGCTCCCCCCCCATCCTAATTGCAACTGGTACTGTGTAAGACCAAAGTATTAGTAAACATCCTCCCCCATCATGTGCTTGGAGGCCCCAGTTATCTCACCTCCAGCCATTGAAAGATGGGGCAGAGTACTGAAGGCATTTATGGACTGGGAAAAACATGGGCATTTCTGTGCTGGGCAGGGGACCCTCTGTTGCTGTGTGTGTGGGGCAAAGTTATGAACAGCAGTGGTGCCATTAGGGAATAGTGTGCTTTGGCAAACTGTAGCTCTTCAGTGTTTATGGAACTATCTGCTTGTATGCTGAGAATTGCAGTTCCACAACAGTTGGAGAGTGACATGTTACTATCCTGTAATGTGTGCTGGAATTGAGGAAAGGCTCTTAAAGAGACTCTATAATCTACTATATAAATGCCTAGTGGCGTGTGTGAAAAAAAAACAAAACAAGCTGCAGCGCCACCTGCTGGGCAGAGTTATACACTGACCTATATATTTCTTGAAGGAGAAGTGACAGGTGGGAGTGGTTGGTGGTTGCCGGGGGTGACAGTGGGGAGTTTTTAACACCTTAAGTAGCTTGATGAAGGATGTGGCGATGAAGATGAAGGATGAGGTGATGGAGAAAAATTATGAGGTGGTGACATGTGGGCAAAACCACGTTAAAAAAGGGCGCTTGCGTCGGGAAGTAACGCTCTTCCCCTGAGGAGGCCTGGCCTAGCCCCAAATGCATGACAAGAACCTTTTTAACACCTTAAGTAGCTTGATTTGACTAGAATGCATGAGTATCATGCACGGGTTAACTTGTGAAATAATTCAGTTATCGGTGAGTGGCACAAAAGCCCTCTAAAATGTTGTGATAAAAATAAGAATGTTTAGAAATGTAATTGTCCAAGTCTGATCTTCTGTTACTTGAAAACAATTGTATCACAATGTATATGAACGGATGAAATGAACATAATTGAACAATCTTTGCTGTGAATTCTCAATTACTCCAACACGCATTTAGAACATTTAGGGTATAGATTATTCTATAAAAAAAAATCTTTTAGAATTAGATTGGCTAAAATTCTTAAATGGATGCATTAATGGCCATTGAGATTTTAGATCTTATGAGAATTTTTTATTTGTTCTTTTTATTTTTAGAAGGTATGATACTAGAACCTGTCGGGGTAGCGGACAGGATTCCGATGGAAATACTACCTGAAGCTAAATCTCCCGTGTCAGCCAGCAATGATGTGGTTAGAAAGTTTTTCCCTGATACTTGGCTCTGGACTCTCATACTCATTGAGTAAGTAGAATCAAGGCACCTATAGCCTTCACTGCTAGAGTTATACCACGCGTTGAGCAATGGAAGCACAGATTTGTGTGATACAAGAGATTTCCCTCTTGTATAGTCCGTGATCATGACTGAACACAAGGTAGGTTCCTGGCCTTCTGCCCCAATTGAACACCCACACTTTGCAGTGATAATAATTTCGCCACAGCTTTTATTTAACAATTTTACAAACGTAACGGGAGGGGCTTTCCAAAGGGTCATGGATACCATGCCTAAACACCATCTTCCAGGATACAAATACCATATATTTCCACCTGTTCACCTGCCATTCAGTTCCGGTGGCAACCACACAAGTGCTAGTCCTGAGGCCCCACCCTCCTCTCAGCTCCTTCCCATTAGGAGCAAGTAATGTCTGTGACAGGATGGACCGCCTATACCACCCTGTCTGCTGTTGCTGAGAAGCAGCTAGGCTTACTTTGCCACTGTTTCCTTTCATTATCCCAAATGCGCCCTCTCACCACAGTAGGAGGGGTTTGCAAGTGCTGCCACCACTGGACTCCTTTACCGGCATCCAGTACTGGGTTTTTTCTGGGTAACTGTTGCTGCGAGTGTACCCCGTTATTGGTGTACCTGGGCTGGTACTCCTGACCTCTTCCTATGATCAGGGTTGCTGTGAATGGATCCCCCCTGGCCTATCACACTGACCAGAGCTGCTGGGTAGTGGGCAGAGTGATGGTGCTGAATGCTGGGTCCAAACCCCAGAAACAACTGAGAACGGCTTAGATTTTGGGTCTAATCTGTAGGTCACAGGATTTTCAGCATGGAAGATGTTCTCAAGCAGGTCTTTGAAGCAAGTGATGTTTATTAGCAGTTACACTGATTGAAGGTATCAGTGCTCAGGTCAGATGGAATCTGAAGAACAATCTCCAATAGAAGACAGGGCTTTTTATACAAATTTGGACACAGTCACACAGGCTGTTTTTAGAATAAGGATGCAATTTGTTTACCCAAACATGGATTTACATGCAATGCAAAGCTAACAATGTTTACAATTCTCTATTATGTGCTAAAACTTGATGCTTGCATTATCTGAGATATACAGGCTAAACAGGTGTTTGTCACTTCAGATAAAGACTTACTTAACATTTATTGCTATCAGCAAACAGACTTCCTATAGCAAACTTACAAAACCAAACAATGACATTTGCATGCAAAACACATCCCAATGTAACACGATAAGCATTTAAAATTATACATTGGTGCCTGTACCTCTGATTGAAATACATTTCTACAATAAATTATTTCTACATGATCCAGCCACAAATAAGTTATTTATCAGTGATCCAGTCACAATGACTTTATGTTATGGTTTTATATTTTGAATCTATATGCTGATAGATTGTTAGTGTGCAGGCAAGGCCTTCTTACCTCTCTGTCTGTTATACCCAGTATTGTTTTATTATTGTGTTTGTTCCCAATTGTAAAGAGTTACGAAACTTGCTGGTGTTATATAAATAAATGATAATGATGATGATGATGATTGATTTCTTCAAAAAGAAAAGAAGGTTCCATATGGATTTAGGAGTGGAATTAAATGGTAATGAGGGGTTTGGATAGTGGGTGTGTGTTTATTTTCCCCATCTTACATGCTGTTATGGATGTTCCCCTGGGCCCTGGCTGCCAAGGCATGCTGGCACTTGTAGTTCCACAGGTGTCAGCATGCTCTGGCACCCATGTGCATTCTGGTGCTTTTAGTTCCACAGCACTTAATTCATTTTTTACATTAGACTATGGCTCTGGCACCCTCCACCACAGGAGTGCCAGATTGAGATCCCATGCTCGTTGTTCTCCTGCTGAAATAATATGCAAGGCTATATAAGAGGGGGGTCTAGGGGAAACGCAGGATTTCTAAAGGGAGTTTTCCAAAAGTTGTATTTTGTAACAAAGCAAAATAACATACATAACACTTTCCACAATAAGCCTCCACCTACTACACATTATAAATGCCGCTGTGCCTTCTGAAAACTTATATCATTGCCAAATTTGCAGATACCGATCAGCCACAAGATTAAACCACTGACAAGTAAAGTGCATAACATTGATTATCTCATTACATTGGCATTTATCAAGGGGTGGCATATATTAGGCAACTACTAAAAAGTCAGTTCTTGACGTTAATGTGTTGGAAGCAGGAAACATGGCCGCCTCCAATGCAGGGTATCGCTTACGCAGCCTATGTAGCAAACTAATAACTGGGGGGGGGGGGGGCGCACACAGCAGATTAATGATCTGAACGACACCTAGGTTATCACACCAGAAGAAGGACTGCTTGCTGAAACCTAGGTGTCCACAACTCAACCACCACCACCACCAAATTGTCTCTCTCTTTCCTTCGGAACGGGAGATATGGCATTGAGGCCTGGGAAAACCTGCAGTTGTCCATTAAAATTTATGGCAAAATCCTAGAAATAGGGATAACCCAAAAGGCTGCAACAATCAGGCATAGTGCACCGCCCTTGTCGGCAGACAGCCGACAGAGCCTCAAAATCGTGTCATCCACTATGCCCAAGTAAAACAGATGAGTATAGAGACCCTTGGTCCTATAACGCGCAATTGCAACCCCCAGGGAGCAAAAATGTGCAATAACAGAAAACAAGGTGTCGGAACAGGCTAATCTATACTTACCACCAGAAAAATAGTCCAAGTAATGTGCGATTCCACAATGACCCGTCCTGAGCACGAAGGAACTGAAGCATTCGAAAATCAGGCAAGAAACGACACATCTCATGGGGAGACACTAGTCCACGTAGAACCCAACATCTAATGTAAAACCCAAGAACGGTAACGACTCGTGGTGCGGTGGAAGTAGATGAAAAGCAAAGTAAATCTCCACCTTAGCTAGCAAGACCCCCCAACCAAAACCCTTTAACCATCTCCAAGATGGACATAAATGACTGATAAGATACAGTACAGAACCATTCAGTAATAGCATTGTTAACTGAGGCACCCGTTAGAAATGACATGTTTCGTATCAACAGGAACGTCACCACCACTCTCTTAGGGACCAGTCATATGGGGCAAATTACAACATCCCAAAAAAGCGGATTCTAGGAAGAGCCACACCTGCGCCCAAATTATATCGCCCTGGTAACTTCCTCCACCAGCACCATCAGGAAACAAAGACAGCAAATATCAAATTCACACTGACAAGGTCTGAACTGACCCTGTGGTTGACAGGCGAAAACCATAACAAATCCCGGATACAAAATTTCAGCATATGCCTTATTGGAGTATTGGTCAAGCCATCTACCTAGACTGGCCAATCGACCTGGGGAACCCTCTTCACTAACCACGTAAGTGCTCCTGTCACTACTGCTTCTAGCAAGTTTGTCACAGGATTTGGCTGCATGATCCCTGCCACATTGCAGACATGCATGCAAGAACTTCTAGGCCGTCCCCGAAGACAGCGGGCATTGTTGCAGGTGTAGTACTAACCGCCCAAGAAAAATGGCTCGTCAGGCCTCCCTTGCACAGCTGGCCTACAAGTCGGGGCACCCGAGGCCTCAATCCACCCTCCAGGAAAACTGGCAGCCAAACCTCAACGTCCTCGAAGCCGAGAAGAAGATTCCGTTGCTCATCATATTTGGCCCAGAATTCATCCTCTTAATATAGCTATGTCCCAGGCCTGGACATCATGTACATGTCATGGATAATGTGTATATATGTGTATATATGTATACACAGCCATGTACTCATGAGGCCATGTTATAAATAACAGGCTGCAGAATGTAAATGTCGCTTAACTGGTTATGACAGGTCTTGAATCTGGACTTGCCAGTGCCCCCTCGTGCGAGCGCACGTGGACACAACTTACTGAGCACTCCCTGTAATGATAGAATCCAGAAGCAACCGCCAGATCCATTACACCACACGACGGCCGAGCCCGGACCATGGGACCAAGAAACCCTGCAATGGCGTGGTCATGCACAGCGGAGACACCTGCTGGAAGAGGAAACTTACCATACCAAATAAAACAAAGCATTGAAAATTAGTAAGCTAGGCACTTGCCAGGGGCAGGACAGTGTAGGACAGTGTAGGGGGAAGCAAAGGAAATAGATGTATGTAATCATTGTATGTTCATCCATGCTGCTACTACTACTCTGATCATTATTCTGTGAATTTCATCCCTGCAATCTGTGTTTAAAGTATGTTATAGGAAACTGTTATCTGTTTAAACTTAGGTTGGCACAGTCTTTTATTGCTGCCTAATTTATGATAGGTATCTGGCCTCCTCTATCCTTTCCCACAAATGTTTTCTTTTCCTTTGATTAGCTGACCAATTAGCACATCTGTAGTGTATTCCTAAATTAGACTGACTACATCTTAGCTTCATTCTATGGGGAGACGTATGTGGGGTTAGACGTGTGTGATTTCTACACTAAGTGGACGAAAATGCACAGTTAGACAACACAGTTGGACAAACATTGGACTACATTTGACTTGCTTTTACTCCCAGCAATAAGCAACATCTGCCACAGCCTATTTCTGCACTACTTGTCTATTTATATGGAATACTGCTAAGAGGTAATTCTTAAAATACCCTTGCTTTTTGCTTTTACCCCTTTTATCACAATGTTTCACAAATTGCTTTTCTTAGTCTCATTTCATGGCATGATCTTTAGGACTGTGTCATCTTTCACCCCTCCACCAACACACAAATTTGTTCATATTGCACCTGCATTACTCCACTCACCTCTATTTAACACCCATGAACTGTTGTCCTATTTATTATCTCTAACAAGTACAGCCTCCACCTGTCGCCAGAAAATAAAAGGCCACACATCTTACAATCCCCTTGCTTATCTTTCGCTCACTCTGCTTCTATTAGCTGGTGATATATCACCTAATCCAGGTCCCCCACACTCCTCACACACACATACATCAGAACACTACCGTTCTATAGCAAACCTCAAACACATCACCTGTCTCCCCTCTCTTCCCAAGTCCTTTAAATGTGCCCTTTGGAATGCACGCTCTGTTTGTAACAAACTTACCTCCGTTCATGATCTCTTCCTCTCAAAAAACCTCAACCTTCTGGCAATAACAGAAACATGGCTCATGCAATCAGACACTGCCTCACCTGCAGCACTTTCACATGGTGGCCTCCATCTCACCCACACCTCCAGACCTGAAGGCAGACAAGGAGGTGGGGTTGGACTACTTCTCTCCCCACAGTGCACATACACAGTTCTACCAAATGTGCCATCACTCACGTTCACATCTTTTGAAGTACATGCTATTCGCATTTTTAATCCATTCTCCCTACGTGTTGCGGTGATCTATCGTCCCCCTGGAGCACACCAACAATTTATTGAGGATTTCTCTGCATGGCTCCCTCACTTCTTATCTTCAGACATCCCCACCATCATCATGGGTGACTTCAACATCCCCATTGATAACCCACCTTCCAAAGCTGCTTCCAAACTACTCTCTCTAACATCCTCACTTGACCTCTCCCAGTGGATTGAATCATCTACTCATAAGGATGGCCACTGCCTTGATCTTGTTTTCTCTAGACTATGCTCAGTTTCTAATTTTATTAATACACCCTTCCCCCTCTCGGATCATCACCTTATCAGCTACACTCTCACCCCCACTGCTCTAACCTCTCTACTGTCTAACTCAACCAAGCCTCCTCATACTCGTAGAAATCTTAATTCTATTAATCTTCAACAATTTTCCACCTCTCTCCAACACCTTCTCTCCCCTATCTCTACATTCTCATCCCCTGAGATGGCAGTACCTCATTTTCACCTAACCTTAGCAATGGCCCTTGATCAAGTGGCTCCAGCGACACTTCATACTACACGTCGACTTCGATTTCAACCGTGGCACACCAAAGCAACACGAAATCTTCAAAAACTGTCCCGTAAAGCAGAACGTCACTGGCGTAAATCTCGAAGCTCTAATGACTTCTTCACATATACTTCTGTCTACCACTCCTATCGAAATGCTCTGGACACTGCAAAACAAACATACTTTCAATCTCTTATCTATGCTCAGGCTTCTAACCCCAAACGCCTTTTCAATACATTTAATCATCTTCTCAATCCTCCCACCCCGAACCCTCCATCTACTATCAGTGCTCAGGACCTTGCTTCCTACTTCAAGGACAAGATTGACAAGATCAGACTAGAAATGGTATCCTCTTCCTCAACAAGCCATCAGCTCATTTCCTTCCCTCTACCCTCTGACACCCTTTCTTCATTTGACCCCACAAATGAAGATGAAATTTCTACGCTCTTCTTATCTTCCTACTCTACCTCCTGTCCTCTTGATCCTATTCCCTCGCAAATTGGTAGATCCCTGTCTTCTGTGCTCATTTCACCTCTAACTCAAATCTGTAATCTCTCACTCTCTACTGGCATCTTTCCATCACTATACAAGCATGCAGTGATTACTCCTATTCTAAAAAAACAAAACTCCGACCCAAACTCTCTCTCAAATTACCGTCCCATCTCTCAGCTCCCTTGCCCCTCCAAGCTTCTAGAGAGACTTGCCTACACTCGCCTCACACGCTTTCTTTCCGCAAACAACCTGTTGGATCCTCTTCAGTCTGGCTTTCGTTCTCAACACTCCACAGAGACTGCGCTGACCAAGGTTGTTAATGATCTGATCACTGCTAAGACTGAACGCCATTACTCTCTCCTAATTCTCCTTGATCTCTCGGCTGCATTTGACACCGTTGACCACTCTCTTCTCATACAAACGCTGCAATCCCTAGGTCTTCAAGACACAGTTCTATCCTGGTTCTCATCTTACCTCTCTAATCGCTCTTTCACTGTTAATTTCTCTGGAGCCACCTCTGCTCCGCTTCCCCTATCAGTTGGAGTACCACAAGGCTCGGTGCTAGGTCCTCTGCTGTTCTCTATCTATACCGCTTCTCTTGGAAATCTAATAAGTTCCTTTGGCTTTCAGTATCATCTCTATGTGGATGATACCCAAATCTATCTATCCTCTCCTGATATCTCGACATCTGTGTTGTCCCGTGTAACTGACTGTCTTTCTGCCATTTCATCTTGGATGTCCTCTCGTCAACTCAAACTTAATCTTTCTAAAACAGAGTTAATAATATTCCCACCCGCCAACAAGAGCATACCTGACATTTCTATCTCTGTTGATAACATGACCATAAATCCCACCCCACAAGCTCGCTGCCTAGGTGTAATCCTTGATTCACGCCTATCCTTTGTTCCCCACATTGACTCTATATCTAAATCATGTTACATACATCTAAAGAACATTTCCAGAATCCGCACATATCTCACACAAGACACTGCTAAAACCTAAATTCATGCACTAATCATCTCCCGCATTGACTATTGCAATTCCCTCCTTACTGGTCTTCCCAAAAACAGACTCAAAATCAAAATAAAATCTATTTTGCATGCTTCGGCAAGACTGATTTTCCTTGCAAATAGCTATTCCTCTGTTGAATCACTCTGTATGTCTCTACACTGGCTGCCTGTCTTCTACCGAATCCAATATAAAATACTTTTACTAACCTACAAGGCCATCAACAAAGCTGCACCAACATACATCTCCTCTCTTGTCTCAAAATATCTCCCAACTCGGCAACTCCGTTCTGCAAAAGATCTGCGTCTCTCATCCACCCTCATTACATGCTCCCATTCCCGGTTACAGGACTTTTTTCGGGCTGCACCCACTCTATGGAACTCTCTCCCTCGCACAATAAGACTCTCCTCTGGTCTACAAACTTTCAAGCGTTCTCTGAAAACCTACCTATTCAGACAAGCTTATAATATTCCTCAACCACCATCTTAACCTCACTACCTTTAGCCTGTTACACAATTTCACACAAGACAACTACCCCCGGACCAACATTGTTGTGTGACAGGATCATTTAGCTTATGAGTCACCCTACCTTTGCAGTCTGGCTGGGCCAAGATGCAAAATGTATACTTAACCTCATGTGTCAATCTCCCATTGTCCCATAGATTGTAAGCTTGCGAGCAGGGCCTTCTCACCTCTTTGTCTGTTTTACCCAGTTTGTTTATTAGTTTATTACGTTTGTCCCCAATTGTAAAGCGCTACGGAATATGTTGGCGCTATATAAATAAATGATGATGATAAATGATGATGAATGGGTCAAAAACCTACACATAATCTGTGCAACCAGTGATTTGCAACAGAAAATAATAGCGCAGATGGAGGAGCATAGTGTAGAGGCGGAATAGGCAGGTAGTGTGCAAAATAGCCCAAGCAGGGAGTATCCAGTTGACCACACCAAATGTAAGTATAGTCCCAATGATGGCACACCCAGGTAGGCCTCAATAACACTGCAATTAATTAATTATGCAAAATGCTAGCTGTGTAATAGAACAGTCATAAAAGACTGCATCCAAACAGGCTGAGTCCAATTCAGTACCCAACCATATACGCACAAAATATACCAACTATGCAGTTCCCTTGGGATTTGTTGTATCATGGCATATATTTCCATTCACTGATACAAAGGTCCTCTGGCCGCACCATGCCACCAAGCATGGCCACAGTTGTGGGCCTCTACAGTTTGTGTATTTTATAATTTTATTATATATGTATTAATTTTTTTCTGTTCTGTTTTTAAAATCAGTATATTTTAATTGGCTTAAACTGTAATGCCCCACACCATGACACCAAACATTCGTGGCCATGAACCATCTGAGCCATCTCACCACAACAATGCCCCCCCAGCTAGGGGAGCAGAGGGAGCTGCACCATGCCCCATTGCCAAATAATGAGGCTAAAAAGGGGGTCCCTCATGAGAATACCAACTGTAGCTGGTGGAGCAGTGAGGGGCCTATACTCTGGCCCCCAGTCGCAAACGCAGGGAAACTAAATTGCTAATGCAACTCAGCGCAGTGGAGGTCCCTTGCCGCAGTTTAGGTAGTCTGGGCATAGCGGCTGACATGCACGCTGGTCGAAGGGTAACCTTCCACTCAGACCGCACCGTTGGGTAGGAGACATGACCACACGCTCGACTGGGATCAAAATTGTGGCCACAAGGAGACACCAACACCAGGTAAGTGTGGGGGGGCATGGGCAGTTACAGGGCATAAACGTGAGAGGGGCGAATGAGCAGGGGCTAGCAGGGTGGGAAAAGAAGTAAACACCCAGGGACAACAAAGGAAAAGAAAACGAAAAAGGGGTCGAAAAAGCCAAGGAAATCAAAAAGTGCAGAAGGAAGGAAACCATAAAAATTTATTTTGATGCGTCTGCATATATACATTGAATTTTGACCAACCTGTTTCTTAAGGCATGTGCTCCCTCAAAGATAAACACAAAGCCACAATTTTGCAGCCATAGGCTTTACGCCTGTGGCTGCAAAATTTGTGGCCTACTGCACTATATGTAGCTTATAGGATCCAGCCGTCACTACCCCCGAGTGACTATGTGGTAAAATCTGATATAAATCTGGTTGCTCGGCCCTTGGGCTGAGCGATTAAACTTGTTTGTGTTTTGGTACTTTTACATGTTAGAAAGCATTTTTCTCAGTGATTATGATTATTATGTCGTATTAGTATCTCATCCTCTTGTGTCTTCTTGTGTCTGCATGGCCATCTCCTAAAGTAACTCTGGTACTTTAACCACCCCGGTGACCGTCCCAGACACCATCACGCAGTTTAATGCCAGAGTCTTCTGCATGGGGGACATTGGTTTTGGGCTCTCCCCACAAGTGTCCCTGACTGTCTTCAAGTCGTTCTTTGTGGAGCTTTCCCTGCCTTACTCCATCGTCCAAGGAGAGACGTTCAACCTTAAGGCCTCCGTCTTCAATTATCTGAAGCAGTGTTTGAAGGTGATTATCAAAAAAAGAGTTTTGAACCAAAATATTCAAGAGAATTCCATGTGTGCAAAGGTTTGTTCTGATTGGCTGTTTTTCAGTAAAGAGTTTAATTTTAGGGTGTTTTCTTATAATACATTTAATACACACACTACTATTTGAAACAAAGTGAGCTGCTTGTATGAAGTGATCCGTATACCTGGGTTTTTTTAATCACCTTCACTGATAATTATCCATTCCATCGCAATGACTCATCGGACATAAGTGACATCACTTATCACCAAATATAAGTAATGACATCACTAGTCACCAAGATATGTTTAATTGGATATTTGACCTATATTCATATATCTTGTATATTATATATATTTGACTCACGTCTTCCATGCAATTTTTGAAAAAGCACTTTCTGCGGGTTAACTGGTTCATATGTCACCCAGGTCCAGGTAACACTGCTCAAGTCTCCGGATTTCACAGTGGAATTGTGCCAGGGCTGTCAGTATTCCTTGTGTGTCTGTGCCAATCAAGTAGTGACCTTTAACTGGAAATTCACAGCCAAAAGAATAGGTAATCATTTTTGTATTTGTACACCTGGGGACACCCTTTAAGGTAATTTACTCCATTGCTATTTAAGAAAAGGGATGTCTCCACAGACAGAGGGCCTGATTCATTAAGGAAAGTAAAGCAAAAAAATGAGTAGCTTTGAACCTTGTCAAAAACATGTTGCATTGGAGAGGGAGGTGAATTTTAAAATGCGATGGCAGATGTATAGTTGGGGTAGAGCATGTCCTAGATCAACCTTAAATTTCAGTGTAGAAATAAAGCTATCAAGTATTTGTGTGCTACATGAAAAAACAGACAGTATTTTACTTATTTACAAAATAATAAACTAATTTGCACCCCTTGTATTGTAACATGGTTTTGTCCAGAAGAAAACTTTCTAATTTTTTTGCCTTACTTTTCTTAATGATTCAGGTCCAGAAAGAGCAGATCTCTGAGGGCATTATCCTATTCAATGTTATATTGACTTTGCAGAGCTACTGTATTGTCTTATCTTCAATAGTTATAATTCTGTTGTGGCTCATTGTAGATCCTGACAATTGACCAGCAACTCTGTGTGAATTTTTTTGCTTCTGTTGTGTGAACTCTGTGTTATGTGTTTGTCCCAGGCTTGGTGGAAATCACTGTGAGAGCCGAAGCAGTGACCAGCCAAGATCTCTGCGAAGGAAAGAAACCATACGTGCCCCTTAATGGAAAGTTAGACATATTCCAAAAAAAACTTTTAGTCAAAGTAAGTTTTTTAATCGTCGATGTCTGTTGGTCATTGTCACACAGTTATTTATGCAACATACATTCTAATATTTACAGCATTAGCCATTGTTTCACTTTGAAAATATGTGCAGGGTGAAATGTTTTTAAACGTCAATCCAGTTCTTTTAATAGGGTCCCAGTAAATTATGATCTGATTTGCAAAACAGTAACTGTAGAACGAAAAGGTGGCAGCCAACTATCGGAAGAGCATCGGAGAAGCCACCATTGGAGAAGCCATCTTTATTCAAGCTAAGAGGATACATGATGTTCCATGACCTCAGAGATATCTGCAGAGGACATAAGTCCTGAAAGCAATGGAAGGAGTTTGTGCTTAATAATAATAATAATAATAATAATAATAATAATAGTAAAGTAACATAATGAAGCAAAAGACAGAGCAAGGAACTTCTATTAAAATCTTTGTTCATCCCCAAACTCATGACACTCCTATAATGAACACATACAGAGTCTTATGTAGCGTCGTACAGGCAAGATGCCACTGATTCTTTGCTGTACAAATAGTCGTGCTTCCAACTTTACATGAGATCCACAGTGAGTTATTGGCAGGATTTGGAGAGGAAACAAAGAACCAGAGGTTGTAGTAATTGTAAGATGAAATTTGGTAGTTACAGTGAATTCGGCAATCTAAACCACTAAAATATGCTGCTTATTTGTATATTTAGTTAAAAACAACATTTGTCTGTTTCTAACACGGACTCCCTTATTTATTTTTCCCAGCCTAGCGGTATCAGGAAGGAAATTACACAAAATTTGTTCTCCTGTCTGAAAGGTAAAAACACAGGTCATTTTCATGGGTGGGTGGGGGGGTGATTGTGCCCTATCTACAATCAACACCATTTCTTGCAGAAGATATGTCTCCCAAACAGGAGATATTAAATGAGGCAAAGTTGAGAAATAAGAAATGTTACTTATCCTATGGTTTGGGAGCGGCCATACAACTACTGAGATTGTTTAACTGAATTCCCTCTTTTTCCATTCTAGCTTCCAATAACATCATATACAAACCATTCTCAGTGAAAATTCCAACCGCGTGGGTGGAACAATCGGAGAGCGCCTATATTTCCGTGATGGGTGAGATTCTACTGTACACGTTTCAGTGATCCATTTTCATGGATGTTATATCAATGTGGCTGCAGTTCAAGACGCACTATTTCTGATTCCTGCTAAATGTATCTATTCCACAGAACTTTTTTAATTGGGGGTATTACTGATTTTCATTTTTGTATATGGAATATGATGGTACAATGCTATTGTCAATCTTTCTCTAATACTCGGCAGGCTCGGTGTAACTCTGCAGTCACATTGTACTGTGTTATATAGGTTACACACAAAGAGGAGAGCTCCATTGCTATTGTCATTGCTGAAATAGAAATACTAGGGCTGGCAGGATTGGTCTTCTGAATTTGCAATCAAAGTGTACGGTGTTATATAGGTTACACACAAAGAGGAGAGCTCCATTGCTAATTGTCATTGCTGAAATAGAAATACTAGGGCTGGCAGGCTTGGTCTTCTGAATTTGCAATCAAAGTGTATGGTGTTATATAGGTTACAACAAAGAGGAGAGCTCCATTGCTCCATTGCTAATTGTCATTGCTGAAATAGAAATACTAAGGCTGGCAGACTTGTTCTTTTGAATTTGCAGTCAAATTGTACGGTGTTATATAGGTTACACACAAAGAGGAGAGCTCCATTGCTCCATTGCCAATTGTCATTGCTGAAATAGAAATACTAGGGCTGGCATGCTTGGTCTTCTGAATTTGCAGTCAAAATGTACTGTGTTATATAGGTTACACACAGAGAGGAGAGCTCCATTGCTCCATTGCCAATTGTCATTGCTGAAATAGAATACTAGGGCTGGCAGGCTTGGACTTCTGAATTTGCAGTCAAATTGTACGGTGTTATCAAAATGGATTCACAGCAGTACACAGAAGAGCAGGAGCATCAAGCAGCTGCTGGCACCAGTCATGATGATAGTAATCCCTCTTCGTGATCTGGTAAAGCCTATGTTAAAATGCATAGTGTTTGTAAATCAGGGAAAGCAAAATGGATAAAAGCACCTTTCACCTTGGTCAAGAAAATAGACCTGTAATCTAGGCAAAGTTATCTGCAGAAACAAAATTTGCTAACATGCCGTTCTACACACGCAGTGGCAAGGAATGTATGAGGCCTGCGCCATTCTCTATGAGTGCTAGTTCTGCATCTGTCACTGAGGCATCTTCTTGTAAGTTTAGTCGTGACCAAGCATAACATTGTCATTCGGACTCTAAAAGTGGTGTCCAAATTATTTTATGTGTAAAAGCCGAGCGGGAACAAAACAGTAAGGCATTAGAGGAAAATGTATGTTCAGATTAATTAATGACACAAATCCCTGAGAAGAGTCTATCCATGAGTGCTATGTGTAATCCTGACCATTCTGATAGTGTACCCATAAAGAAGGCCCCTTGCAGCATTTCTGCAGATGTGTGCATGTACAGCCCAAGTGTAGCTGGTGATACACAAATTGAGGATGCCACTTTGGAATTGCAAAAGGATGAGGGGGATATTTGTGTAGCCGACCAGGGCGCTAATGAGGATGTTGATGAGGATGATGTTGTTTGTGTAAGTCCTGCATCAGTGGAAGCAGTTCTTGCATGTGATAAGAAGAAGGCCATTGTCATGCCTGGACATAAGACAAAAAAATCCACCTCTTATGTGTGGAATTATTTTTACCCAAATCCTGACAACAGTTGTCTAGCCATTTGTAGCGTTTGTAACGCCACAGTCAGTAGAGGGAGGAACCTTAACCGTCTAGGAACCTCATCCATGTTACGCCATTTGAAGCGAGTTCATGGCAAGTTTTTGGGATAATCCGAAACTTATGCTAAAAAATAACAACAAGCAGTCCATCATCGGTTAGGTCCCTTCTCTCAGCTACATGCCTGCAATCTACACCCACAACACCGTACTCATCAACTTCCTCAGTAGCGATCGGAATTAGTCCTGCATCCAAGTTGCTAAGGCTAGATGACTCCTCCACTATCCTGGATTCCTTAGAAGAATTCTTGAGCGTTAGTCCCACCGCTGCTGTCACCCAGTCGCAAAGCGGATCACAGACGCCATGGCGACTATGCTAGTAGTAGATCTACGTCCAATATCCACTATTAATGCAGCTGGTTTTAGACAGTTACTTGAGGTCTTGTGTCCCCATTACCAAATTCCATCACGACACCATTTCACTAGAAAAGCTATTCCTCATCTCTACCAGAAGGATCGTATAAATGTAATTATTGGGCTACAAAATGTCATTCTACCCACTGTACACTTAACCACAGATATGTGGACAAGCGGAACTGGGCAAACTAAAGATTATATGACTGTGACGGCCAATTGGGTTGGTGAGTCGCCTTCACCAGCAGGAACAGCAGCAGCATGTACCCAAGTACGTCACATTTGTCAGAGGCAGGCTACTCTGTGTAACACTGACTTCACTAAGAGGCATACAGCTGACAATCTATTACAAAAACTAAGGGATGTCATTGCAACATGGCTTATCCCGCTTGGAATCTCCTCCGGATATGTCATATATGATAACGCCACCAATATTGTGAGAGCATTACAGCTGGGTGAAATCCATCACATTCCCTGTTTTGCTCACACAATAAACTTGGTGGTGCAGAGCTTTTTAAAAAATGACAGGGATGTGCAAGAGATGCTGTCTGTGTCCCGTAAAAATATCTGGACATTTCCGGCATTCGGCAACAAAATGTAGGAGATTGCAGCAGCTACAAGAGCAATTTAATTTGCCCTGCCACCAACTGAAGCTAAGGGTGGTGACAAGGTGGAATTCCATCCTGTATATGCTTCTGCGGATGGAGGAACAGTGAAAAGCCATCCACGCTTACTCCACAAGCCATGACATTGGGAAAGGAGCGGGGATGTATTTTAATCAAGCGAAGTGGAGAATGCTTTCCGTGTTGTGCAAGGTGCTGAAACCATTCGAAGTAGTCACCTGTGAAGTGAGTTCAGACACTGCTAGCTTGAGTCAAGTGAATCTCTTAATTAGACTTTTGGAAAAGCAGCTTGAGAAACTGAAGGAGGAGATGAAACAAAGCAATTACGCTAAGTATGTCGGACTTGAAGATCAAGTACTTTTTTCGCTTCAACAGGATCCAAGAGTTATCAAAATCTTGAAATCGGGTCACTACATTTTGGTGACTGTGCTTGGTCCTCAGTTTAAGAGCTATGTCTTCTCTTTGTTTCCAACTAACCCAGATCTGAAAAGATGCAAGAAGCTCCTGTTGAGCGAGATGACAGCTCAAGTGTTCTGTGACAGGACGGCGTCTCCTTAAGTTTCTCACTCAACTGCTGCTAGGAAAAAACGTAGCTTTCCCAAGAGACCCAGAGATGATGCGGATGATTCAGCACAACATTTTGACATCTGGTCTGGTCTAAAAGAATTGACCAAAAAACGTGACATCTCTGCCGTAGCTCCACCTGATCCTACTATCAACATCCAAAGGATGGTGGAGGATTATTTGCACGACAGCATAGAAATAGACACATCAGACAGTCCCTGTACATATTGGGAGAAAAAAAAAGGGAATTTGGAGACCCATGTACCAACTCGCTTTGCACTGCCTAAGCTGTCCACTCTCCTGTGTGTCCTCGGAAAGAGTTTTCAGCACAGCCTGGAACCTTGTTAGCGATCGGCGTAGGAGGCTACTTCCTCAAAATGTGGAAAGATGATGCTCATAAAAATGAACTTCAAGTTCCACTAGGGAAGGCTTTTTCCGCCAATTACATTAAAATACTTAGACTTCTGTAATGGTGGATTCCAGCGGTGATGAATTAATAATGTGTATGGATGATGTACAAACTGATGAGGGTGAGGGTGAGGGTGAGGCTGAGGATGATGACAACAACATCTTGCCACAGTAGAGTTTGTTAACAGCACTGTTACCTTAGGTGCCTTAAGCCCATTGTTACATTGTTTTGTGGGGGCTCAAACAAACCAAGCACTTCAGCCATAATGAGTGGCACTTTTGTGACTGAAGTGCTTGGTTTGTTAAAGTGTGCATGTCCTTTTTAAGATCCAACATAAGGTTGGGTGGGAAGCCGCAAGGATAAATCCATCTTGCACCACTTTAAATTTCAGCTACCGCTGTGAGCCAATACTACCTACATGTGCTATATACTGTTGTGTGCTTAACAAAATCTTAGACACTCATTGATGATGCAGATGACTCAGCACATTTTGACATCTGGGGGTAAATGTATCAAGGTGCGATTTTGCAAATCCAGCAATTTTCTCGGGAGAGTTGAAACTCGCAGATGTATGAAGCTGAGAGTTTATGTAAAATCACCAGAGATGTACTTCTGTCAAAATCGCTATTTCCAAAATCGATAGAGATCAAACTCTAAACTGTTTGCCACTTTGGCCATACAAGTCTCAAATGTATGCAGCTGCAATTTAGCAAACTCTCCTGAGTTTGCTTTAAAACACGCCAGATACTTGCTAGCAGCGTGATCTGTAAACACATCACTGTTACACTGCCTGTCATACAGCCGGAGGTCCCGGCAGCTGTCAAAACTGAGAAAAATAAATAAAAGTAGAAAAAAACAAAAACGTGGGGTCCCTCCTCTATTCACTATTAACCCTAGTGCTGTAAGACTACTGTTGGTTCTGTGAAAATCAGAGAAAAAACTTGCATGTGGTCCCCCTGATTTTCACTGAACTAGCACTAGGCAAACCAGCCGGGGTTGGTGACACTATAGCAGGGGAACACACGGCAGGGGTCCCCCTGCCATAATGACAACCAACCTCAGGCTGTTCAGTGCTGGGCTGGATTCCCTAGGGAGTGGGGTCCTCTGAAAAAATCGAGCGGGCCCCCCTCTAGGGACAACCATCCCAGTGCTGAAAGCACTACTAGGGCTCTTCATAAACCCCTGGGCATTGGGTGTAGGGTAATAAACGATGATATCAGTGTAAAAAAATAAACATGCAACATTTTGTTTTGTGGAACTACAAGTCCCAGCTAGCCAGGGTGCCATAAACAGTGTGGGCATGCTGATACTTGTGGAACTACAGGTCCCAGCCTACCCATGGCAGCCAGAGCACATTGGCACTTGGAGAATCACAAGTGCCAACATGCCCTGACACCCATGGCTGGCTGGGACCTGTAGTTCCACCAAAGAAAATGTTAAATCAACCACCACTCCCTCATTAAAAACACATACATTTAATAAAAATAATAAACCAACAATAAAGACATTAAACACTCTCATTTATACCACATATTTTTATTAAAAATAATAAATGCCCTTATACTCACCACTGTTGTCAGCAGCTTTTAATCCTAAAATGGTTGTCAACCAAGTCCCAAATAAATTTGCATCCAATAGTCCGGTTTGAACAAGTCCAAAATAAATCTGTAATTACCAAAGTCCGGCTTGAAATGTCCAAAACGTATTTGAATCCAAAAGTCCCTGTTTGTAATGTCTTCTTTTTTCTTGGGCAAAAAGCCCCCCTTGTTGCTTGCAGTCTTCATTTCTTCTTGGCAAGGGGGGTCCCCTTGTTGCTTGAAGTCTTCTTCTCTTCAGCCAGGAGGGCCCCAGATTTGTAAGATCCACGGTGGAACATGCTTGTTTAAAAAAAAAATATTGAAGAGACGCCGCAAACAGCTTCTACAGTGTAGAAGCTCCGATACGCAATGAACCTAGTTCATTGCGTTAGGTCTATTTGTAGTATTAGGGGTTTTCCATGACAAAGAACAACGTTCACCACCATCACCATTTATTTATATAGCGCCACTAATTCCACAGAGAACTCACTCACATCAGTCCCTGCCCCATTGGGGCTTACAGTCTTAATTCCCTAACACACACACACACACACACACACAAGGAGTGTGGGAGGAAACCGGAGCACCCGGAAGAAACCTACGCAAACACGGGGAGAATGTACAAACTCTTCACAGATAAGGCCAT
The DNA here is from genome assembly GCF_038048845.1 of Mixophyes fleayi. Taxonomy (NCBI): domain Eukaryota; kingdom Metazoa; phylum Chordata; class Amphibia; order Anura; family Limnodynastidae; genus Mixophyes; species Mixophyes fleayi. The sequence continues at coordinate 11,495,944 of NC_134407.1, read as the reverse complement.
GGTCGGGAATTAAACTCATGACCCCAGTGTTGTAAGGCAGAAGTGCTAACCACTAAGCCACCGTGCTGCCCTAACGTTGCTTGCAGAAGTAATGTAAGCAAGGACGTCTAAATAGATGTGTATATGTATTACCTTCCACTTTGCTGCTGTTTCATCAAGTGTTTGTAATCTGCACTTTACTTCAAAGGTACCTTACTATATTATAATTTTGTGGGAATTGGGGCTGATTTGAAGCTCAGTGATGAACTTGATTTTTGCTGGGAATTACAGTGGCTCTTTTTAGTGCATTTTCTGGCACCTTGGATTGGTCTGGGTCTGATAAAAGAACGCATCCCGGGGGATCAGCGCTCATTGCCATGTATTAGCTGTAGAATTACGACAGTTATCCAAGATACACGTGGAGCAATCAAATGAACCATAACTGGTTTCATGATCCAAGGACAATTCCATCTTACACCACTTTTCTTTTCTGCCACTGCTGAGTGCCAGTGTTGCCGTGTGTTTGAGTCATTGCTCTGTCGCTTAGCATCCGGCCAGGTCGCTGCAGTATTTGTCCGAAAGTGTATGAAAATAATATTGTGACCTGTGAGGTGGTCCAAATTTACTGCAAATGACTTGAAATAAGTGTTAATGAGGTTAATATTAATGTAGAAATAAAAAAAGAGCAAAATTATGTGATTTTAGCAATTTTTCTAAAACATACAGATCCAAAACCAAAACCAAAACACACAAGGGCACTTTGCCAAAACCAAAACCTAAACACGCAGTTAACCCAGATCCAAATCCAAAGCCAAAACCAGAACACGGGGGTCAGTGAACATCTCTAATTTTCATTAATAGCTATGGCAAGAATGATCATGAAACAAGGCTAAATAAAAGTACTAATAAAAGAACAAAGCACCATAATGAAACAATACATAGAGTAACAACAATGTAAATCCTTTGACTGTTTTGCCCTTTGAAGATAATTATGTCCTTATTGTGTGTGTAATTTTGTTTCAGGTGACATCCTGGGATCAACACTGCAAAACCTTGATCAGCTCATCACCATGCCTTATGGGTGCGGAGAGCAGAACATGCTGACCATGGCGCCCATCGTATATGTGCTGGATTATCTAAAGTCCACAGGGCAACTAACCCTGGCACAAAAAGAAAAGGCCATAAGCTACCTGCAGAGCGGTGAGATGTATCTGTAGACACGTATGGGTTATATTGGTGGTGGAACTTATCTCTGGGGACTTTTAAACATATCTGGAGATACCTTTTCTGGTCACCTGGACTAGTCAAATGTCCATATACCTACACCTTCAATAAAAAGAACAATATTCAAACTTGAGGAATGCTGTAGGTGATGGAATGGAGGTTATTATAAAGAAAAAGAAAAGAAAAATTGAACATAAAATGTGATTGAGGTCTGGTCAATTACTTACTCGTTGACTAACTGGATCTGAATCACTATAATTTTAGTTTGCGATAAGACCAGAATAAGTTGGTCTTTATATCAAGCTAAATAACTGTAAATGATAATATAAATGTATTGGCATATAACATGTCTCTTGGCCCCAACAATGGTTCTGGTCAGCATGATGTGGTCAGGGCCCCAGTGTGGTGTGATCAGGCACCTTTCTGTCCGAGCACCACTGTGAAGTGCATGCAAACCCAATTTGCTCAGTGGCAGTGTTAGTAAGTAGCTTTAAACTGTGCTACTTTATATTTTCTTTCTAATTGAAGCCGGATGGGTTCCTCTTCCACTGTCAAAGCCTCATGTCTATAAGTGTCTATTTTACCATTGGGTGGTTCATGGGGACCCTAACAATATTTTACTATAGGGTCCATAAATATCAAGTTCAGCCACTGCTTCCAGTTCTCCAGAAAAACTTCTGATTTGTGGATTTTCAGAGCCAGACTCTTGTCACTCCACACTAGATCTTCTGTTCACACCGACAGATAATTTAAATAACTCTATTATTGCAATGATAACCAGATAGAGAGATGGAAGATTAATTTTGAAACATATTTGAGTGCTATTTATTGTACATTACAATTAGCTGTTTATTCAGGCTGTACTCTGGATTAATTTTCACAACCGGGAGGGTTAGTGGCAGTTGTGATTGTAAGTGTAAGTTGTCTTTTAACAAAAAACATACTCTGTGTCACTAGGATATCAGAAGGAGCTCACCTACAAACACTCTGATGGATCGTTCAGTGCCTTTGGAGAATCGGATGGTATAGGGAGTACTTGGTAAGATTTATACCTGGAACTAATACTTGGATCACTCTTGTTCTTACCTGACTTTTCCATTTTTCCCTCTCTGTCAAACATGAATTCCTACATTCACAATGTCTGCTTATTGTGGTTTAGTTCCCTACTGTAGACATCCTCACCACTGCTCATTATCTTCCACATTACCGCTGTAAAAAAACAGTGATTTCTCCAGCAAGCAATAAAGGAGAGGCTTTTTGCCCAGCAAACCATGGTCCATATTGTTCTTTCCATCCATTGCCTATATAATATTCTGCATTACAATACCATCACAATATTGCAAAAATGTGAGGACTCATCACCACCAAATTGCAAAAAGGGATTATTCATGTACTAATTTGTAGCTATTTTTGGCTAACATCAATGGTTTCTAAGTTCCAATTGTCTTTACATTCTCTTGCACACTCTCCCACTCTATTGTTCTTGAAGTATTACATTTGAGGGTCTCAGTGCACACTATATCCATTGCACTTTCTACACCTCTCATGGAAGTCTCCTTGTCCCCAGGCTCACTGCATTCGTGATGAAGTGTTTCTACCAGGCTAAATATTACATATATATCGATGAAGACATCCTGAAGCAGACAGTGACTTGGCTTGGTAACCAGCAGCAGTCTGACGGCTGTTTTACTAGCAGCGGGAAACTCTTTCACACACTCATGAAGGTACATGACATGGGGGTCTCAAGGTATGAAGCCTGGAGCCTATTGAGTGACACAAATACAAGCTACTCGTAGTATATGTTCCTCAGATGTCACAAAGCTGAAACTTGATCATGGTTCTATCATGTCCAACGCTTCTAAAAAAATATATTTTTAAGCATTGAAAAATGCTGCATTCTGACGCACAAAAGGGAATGGGAAAACAGTTTTTCCGCTCACACACAAAAAAAAACAACGTAAAGGAACCGGCTGATGTAGTCCATAGTAACCAATCAGATGTTTGTTAATTTTCAAGCGCGGTTTAGAAAATAAAAGCAATCTATTTGGCTTGGCAACAACATCTCTTACCATTGCACCAGTTTTCAAAAATGTCTCCCCACCACCCCTATGTTTTTTGCATCAGCAGATTAACACACACAAAAGAATATACAGGTGCATGTTTCCATAAAACCCAATACTTCAGGCTTGGCTATCCTGTGGCTCTCACAACACCTGGATAGACACAGGTTGGCGAGACCTGCTCTAATTGCACCCACAAGTAGATAAGTGCAAGGTTCAGGAGTTGAAAAGGGGAAATACACTATGTGCCACATTGGGAAGTGCTGCCGTTTCAACATCGCTATTAAAAATACAGCGCATTTATACTGCAAATTCAGATATATTTTATATTTAATACACAGAGAGAAATAAAGTCAGCAACAAACTCGTTACTTAACAGCTATGAATGTGCTTTGTGTGCCACATGAGCTAGCTTTATTAAATCAGTGATGTCTGCCATTTTGCAGTAGCCTTTTATTCACTGGACTGAAGAGTCAGTTGATCATTAGAAGAAAATATTGGCAGATGCCTATTAGATTGTAACAGGTGTCAGTAGATGTGAGCAAGGCGGCTAATCCTCACCTCTTTTAACCAGAAGGTTGGGTTAGGTTTATTATTTCTAGTAAACAAGCTTGTGGAATCAGGATAGTACACAAAGGGGGGAATTCAATTGGTTGTGTTACTTGAAAAAGTAACGCGGCCTGCCCACTATCACTGTTATTATGGTAATACTGCACGTAAATACCGTTATTGCAGTAGTTTTAACGCTGGCTTTTTGCTCGCAGCTCCCTGAGCTGCAAGCAGAAAGCCGGGTTAATATTACCGTAATAACGGTAATCTGTTTAACGCGGCGGTACTTCGGGGGGAATTGAATTCCCCCCAAGGAGTTATGTACTACACGTCCATGCAGCACTGCGGCACTCATACACAGTAAAGAACAAGCAAGTTTATATGCACTAGTCTTTTTGGCAGACCACATTGCGCATGAACACTAAACACCTTAGACGGAACGGATGGCCCTGCCTATCCGGTACCCAACCACCGGAGACAGCCTGCATTGCCTATCTGTCTCAAAAGACATCCTCTATAACAGGTCTGAAAAACTGGTGGCTCCCCTGGTTTTGTGAAACTACAAGCCCCAGCATACTTTGCCTGTCGATAGCTGGCATGGAATGCTGGTACTTGTAGTTTCACAACACCTGGAGAGCTACAGGTTTTATTATATTTGCATATTTTGTGACTGCCTTCCCCTTACCTGGTGTTATATTTGTAGAATTTTTGGAATCGATAAAGGGTTTATGGGACAGATACAGAGCGAATGGTTCTCTTGTTGCAGAATTTACTTACCAAGAGTTAGTAACAACTGGAAGCTATTTAAAGTGGTGCAATAAAAATATAATTTTACATTCATCTCTTAATATTAACACTAAATACATATAAATGAAAAAAATAAAGATTGGGTTATTGCTACTTTAATAACAATGTGACACATAATAATAGGTTTAACATGTCCGTGTGGTTTTTCCTCAGGGTGGTGTGGAGGACGACCTGTCGCTTTCTGCCTACATCACTTCCGCCCTACTTGAAGGTGGGGCCCCTGGGATTGTGAGTACATTACAACCCCCTATTTATGGCTCTTGCTCTGTTGTTTATTATATAATACATACAATCACTCCTACACTGATTTAAAGACTGAGCGGTAGTTTTATTAATGCTTCTAAAATGGAAAGTGGAGGTGTTGGCTATAACAACCAATCAGATTACAGCAATCATTTTCTAGAATATACTAGATAAATGATAGCGAGAATCTGATTGGTTGCTATGGGCAACACATCTTCTTTTCCGTTTTAGAAGCTTTGATAAGTTTTCACCTTAGTTTAAAAGTCAGTGAAGACTCTCTTTAGTTATTTAGCATTGCCATTGATGGTCAGTGCCAAAACCCAAATTACTGACTTGAATCATGAAATAACCACCACTAACCGTGCAGCTGACCATGGTTTTCCAATATTGACTTCTCTGTATAACACTACTAATAAGCTTAATTGGCTGAAGGATATCACAGTGAATCGGCAACCAATACCTTGTGTCCTACGATTAAACCTATTTGTCTGAATCTTCTCCCTCTCTCGAGCAGGGTTCTTAATTATCATCTAATTATTTTTCAAACAGTAGCCTGACTAATATAATCACCTTCATTTTATTTATACGGCGCCACAGAATCCCCAATGTCGCGGCAAAAAATAAACACAACAAAATAGAGATAAGTAAGAGACAAGACACACAATAGAAGCCGTAAAAATCAATGCAAGATACTATAGAGAAATCAACTACATGTTATGAGTCGCGGCGGTGCCCGAGCCGCCAAGGCTCATTGTTTAGATTCTGGGAGCGTCTGGGTCATAATTGTTAATTTTGGATACTCCACCCTTGTGTTTCTCGCCTACACTTTTGTTTTGGTGTTTTACAGATTGGCTATTTTAGACTTGGATGTTGTTGATGTTTTCATTTAATTCATTTTGTTTCATGTTACTTTTATGCACATATTCATGGTTTTATGCTTTTAATATTTTTATTTGGTATGTATTTATGTATATGTAATCATATATTTGTCTGTTTTCTTCAAGTCCACAAAATTAAAAAACTAAATATAAAAAGAATGCCCGACAACACAATATTATTGGACTTCTTTGCCGATATGATCCACTGTGAAATTATACTATGTAGGGAACGTGACTGAATATATATTTCTGAACCTAACAGGAGCTCATTCAGAGTAGTGCCTTATCCTGTTTGAAAGGTAAAGTGAGTTCGTCGTCGAACCCCTACACCATGGCTCTCCTGGCATACACCTTCGCACTGGCCAATGACGCTCCAACCAGGCAGATGCTTCTGGACAAGCTGTTCCCACTGGCAGTTTCCTCCGGTAATGTAAATCAGGGGGAGGGCGGGATACAGGAAAGGAAAAAAAAATGAATTAATAACAAAGGTTTCTAATTCACAATTACAGAGATTTCAATGGAAAGATAATTTAGGTTGTCCGAGATAATCTGCTGTTCCTTGAATAATGTCAAAAGCAACAAATCTTGTGTTTTACATTAGGCATGAATGTGGGGGGTAAAGGTAAATTTTACCCACTGTCGTGTTAATGGCTATTTGTAATTTTACAGTGTCTATAAAATTAAAATAGGAGAAATATTACAGCTAATCAGGGAGCTGTTCAGGGTAAAATAATTATATAATAGTATCCGCTATACAGCAGCAATAAAAGGAGGAGGGAAAGTATGGTACAGAGAACTCACTCACATCAGTCCCTGCCCCATTTGGGCTTACAGTCTAAATTCCCCAATGCACACACACAGACAGACAGACACACAGAGACAAACAGACACAGACTAGGGTCAATTTGTTAGCAGCCAATTAACCTATCAGTATGTTTTTGAAGTGTGGGAGGAAACCGGAGCACCCGGAGGAAACCCACGCAAACACGTGGAGAACATACAAACTCCTCACAGATAAGGTCATGGTCGGGAATTGAACTCATAACCCAAGTGCTGCAAGGCAGAAGTGCTAACCACAAAGCCTCCGTGAGGTTTACCTTAAGCTAAGCCTGTGGGACCCCTTCTCCTCCTGGCTCAAAATTTACCAGCCTGGCTCACTGAGAGTACAGTACAGAAGAAACCTGGAGGATGGAGGAAGGACCTTATGTAGCTTCCAGTGGTGTCTTCTTTTCTGCCCTGATTGGAGTGGAAGGCTGGATTAACCCCATGGTATCTGGTGTCATGGAGGAGACGATGGAAATCTAATTTTCTGCATGTTAAATGCAATTCCTACCATCTATTCTTATTCTCTGGACATTATAAATTAATATTTCTTAACTCTGTGGGACACACCCATAAAGAAAACAACCACAAGTATATTCACTTTGCTACCTCCTCTTTTGTTTTCGTAAAAGGCACATGACATCATTAATACCACATAATCACGTTCATGTAGAATTTAAATAAGGAAAAGTTAAATAACACATGAAACCTAAAAGTGTACCCGTGGCCTTTTTGCAGTGGTGGCATTAACTTTGTGAGTGGGACCAATATTTATCTGAATGCAGCCTATCAATGTACTGTAAACTGGGGGTGGAACTATCATGGTAACCGTAGGGGCTCCTAGCTAGGGAGGAATGCAGAAGGGATGCAGAAAATTCCTTCTACTCTAGCTTTCTGAAACACCCACTAGTGTTTCATAAAAAAAATCTAAAAAAAATCTCTGTGGCTGTTTTTTTAGTAACCAAATGGATGCTTATAGTTAGTTGACTATATAGCCTGCTTCTTAGAGGTGACTATAACAGCAGTCACAGTCGTATAATCATCATCATCATCATCATCCTCCTCTTATCAGTAGAGGGAGCATCAGTAAGCCGGAGGAGGTGAGACTTTGTCTGCTTCAGTAGCACTAGCAAAATTTTGGACTGGGGCTCACAAACATCTACTTGACACCCTGCTAGGGCCAGTGATATCACTGAATGATGAAGGATGAGGCATTAGTGAGTTGATAGTTAAACATTTGCTCACATGACAAAATGGCTTCCTCCACTGTGTGTAGGGGAAAGGTTCACTTCAACGCAAATGTCAGAAGTCATTTTCTGGAGTGAAAGAGTACTCATGAAAATGAAGTCTATTAATTCAATAGGAATCAGTGACAGCCCTAAGGCACAAAATGGAGACAGGCATTTTATAAGTTGAACTAACATTGCCTCAGTGATATTTCTGGTCCCTAGTGAAATGATCGGCTATGTTCTCAGTGATGTCACTGGTCCCTAGTGAAATGATCGGCTACTTTCTCAGTGATGTCACTAGTCCTGTGTGGAATAATAGACTGTGTTCAAATTAATATGTTATGTAGTCTACAAAATGGCTGCCTCTACTATGTGTAGATCAGAATTTCTCAACTTGTGGCATTTGTACATCAACGGCTACCTCAAATAGGGGGTAATCCAGCTTATTAAATATAAGTCAAAGTACCTATTTGCTGTGATGCAGGAAAGCAGAAAAAAAACATATCTCCCCACTGTCTCTGTATAGACAGTCCCAAAGGTACCTTTTTTACTGACTGCTGGAAAATTGGGACCTATGTTCCAGTGCAATTCAAAGATCTTTTTACATTAGTGGAGGAGGGTAGTGTTAGACTAGAGCTTCGGACGCACTAGGCACGTCCCTCACATGGTGTGACCACATGACCTTTTAGTGTACATCTGCCAGATATAATTGTTGCTGATTGTTTATTATCAGGGATACTTGGAAAGATAAAGGCAGAGCGCTCCTGGTTAAATAATAGGAACACACATTATTGACAGTGTTGATTGTAGATTAAACCTCAGGTTCCATTCTTCTGACATCCAGTTGATACTTTTTCTCCTAGGAGGTGACCTATACTGGACGTACAACCTGCAATCCTCTGGTCAATATCAGCCAGTGTCAGCCGCTATTGAGATGTCCTCTTACGTTTTGCTGGCACTGATCACAAGCCAGTCATTGAAAGCAGAAGAGATTCTTAAAGCCTCTCAGATTGTCAGCTGGCTGATTAAACAGCAGAATTCCAATGGTGGTTTCGCATCCACCCAGGTACCGCCATCGGCAGTGTGTACAGATTACAAACTTGTCAACATGCACTTTACACAGATTAATCTGCACATTTTTATCTTCCCTGCTTAGGATACAGTTGTGGCTATTCAAGCACTAGCCAAATACACCAGAATCACCTTCGTCCCTGAATCCATCTTGTCAGTGACGGTCTCAGCAGGACAAGTGTCTCTGAAACAGTTTGCAGTGGATAAAACCAACCGGCTCCTTTTCCAGACAGCACAGCTGCCAAATATCCCTGGGGAATACACTCTACGCATTACTGGAACTGGCTGTGTCTACATCCAGGTTACAGAATCTCTCCCCTCTTCCCTGTCTGCCTGTCAGTCACACTGCTGTTGTTTTTAAATACGCCTTAGAATTCTCATCATGTCAGTCAATTGAATTGGTCTCCGACAAAATGGTCACCACTCTACCTAATATTATACTTTTAGCCACACCCTGTACATTTAATCCATCTCTGACCTCATTCGGCAAAGGATTTTGTTGGTTGTACATAACAGAGCTCCGCAGTGATGTTTGCAAATGTAGCAGTGGTTCCAGGAGTAGTTAAAATCACTCTACTTGACAATACAAACACATAGCAGAAGAAGGAAGCCGGAATGATACCTTTTGGAGGCAAACACGTACTAACCAGTAAAATATTGTCATGTCCAAGTGGAAAACTGATTTAGTGATCTTGGGCCTGATTCATTAGTGATCTTATCTTTTGCAAAAGTTAAGATGCTTATTTTTAAGAAGAAACGGGGAGATAAGAGTGAAGTTAAGATGGATTTTCATCTTACCTTAAGAAATTCTTCACTTACGCAGTGGATTTTGCTTCTTATCTCCCTTTTCTGAGCATGCACAGAGTGGATTTGCTTAAGATAAGCAAAAAACGGAAGATAAGATCACTAATGAATCAGGCCCCGTAATTGGTAGATTATATATTTTCTAAATATACATATATACAATATATACAAAATGGAAGAGTCCCTCAAAAGTTCTCCATCCATCTCAAACAGCTGCACTTGAGCCTGAGACAAGGACACCGTTCAAACATACGCACATGCAAGATGTCACCAACAGGAGACTGGTTGCCTGTGTGTCCAAAATATTAAAAAAAATTGACTAATATAATGGTTTAACTGGGTTATCACATAGTTAATTACTAGCCAGCAGAAACAATGAGTGCAGCACGTTAATAGCTACTGAAAGTAATAATCGTAATTGTTGGATACAAAAAGCTAAATCATCAAGAACAACCACATATATACCTACAAACTTTTCATGCTGGGAATATGGGAGAAGGGGTCATGGTCATGTGTTATGGGGCGTGGCCACCACCCCCCCTCCATCTTCTCGAGGCATGCCATTGGTTCCCTTCCCCTTCACTAAAACCACCCCACCTAAATGCGAGAAAATCATGCTGGGTTGTAGGAACAACATATAGATAAAAGAAAAACACAGGCAAAATATTATAAAGAAAAGTGAAAGAAATCCCATAGGATATTTACACTGTAACCATATTCACAGAAATGTATTTTTTTTCAGTAGTACAGCCCAGAGAACTACTAAACAAGAATGACAGGTGTCAGGTCTTTGTGTTATTCTTGTATTAGATTTATATTTTTAGTAACAGAACAAAACAGCCCAAAAGAACCAACAACCCATAATAAGCAACATTTTCCCTTTTTTACAAAGTTCTCTCATCTTTCCTTCCGCAGTTCATTGGCACTTTCAGATGTTGTTGAATCTTCTAACTTCAGACCCTTCTTCCTAACAGATCGTCTTAAAATACAACGAGATGCCGGTTGGCAATCTGGCGGCTTTTAGTATTTCAGCCAAGATCGAGAATTGCGGCGAGGACAGCGCACAGAGACTTGTCATAACCGCCAGGTACTGCTAAGAAGGACATTTTTGTAAACGTCTGCAAATAGCAGCAAAATGTCTATTGTTGTTTCCAATAATGTTTAAATAAGGCACCTTTTATTCAAGATGATAAATAGTTGTTTTTTTCTGGCTTTAAACGAAGTAGAAATACATTTTATTATGAACATATTTAGTGTAGTATTAGGTGGTTGAGAGCCACAGGGTTTTCCCTCAATATGTGGGAGGTTTATGATGGATAATGTTTTATGCTTTGTAATAGGAATGGGTTCAAACAGTGTTTCTAAATGTTTTGTTAAATGTTAGTTAATTAAATAGCCCCTTAAATGTGTGTACCATTTCATTTTTACCAAGTAATACTTAATGTGTATACATTTATATCAAGTATGCCCGAATGTTTTTAAGTTTAAGTTAATAAAGTTGATACCAAACCACTCCTTATGCATTTAACGGTTTCAATAATACCCTTTGATTAATGTTGTTGTTTATTATTTAATGACTAATGTATTCTTATATTGAGCCATGTTTAACTGAAGAACCTCTTGAATCTATCTGAGGGTACACCTTGGGATACATGAATCACAGGCTGAATCACTAGGGTTTAAAATTATTCTCATTTTGAATACTCACTTGGGGCCTGATTCATTAAGGATCTTAACTTAAGAAACTTCTTATTTCAGTCTCCTGGACAAAACCATGTTACAATGCAAGGGGTGCAAATACTTGATAGCTTATTTGTACACTGAAATTTAAAGTTGATATTTGTGTGCTACATGAAAAAACAGTCAGTATTTAACTTATGTGCAAAACAGAATACTAATTTGCACCCCTTGCATTGTAACATGGTTTTGTCCAGGAGACTGAAATAAGAAGTTTCTTAAGTTAAGATCCTTAATGAATCAGGCCCCTAGTTATAAAAGCTATAATTAATCGGTTATACTCTATATATGGACCAAGCATTGTGTTCTCTTAAATTATGTCAGGTTATCTTTAACCAAAGTCAATAAATGAACATCAAGGAATGCAGTTTTTTTATATGGTATTACAGATAACTATATCAGAAAAGCTGAGTATATCAACTTGGGATAACTAGTGCTCCATTTATAATTGAATAGAAGTATTATACAACTAAAGAGAAAACATATATTTAGTTGGTACATTTGATGCTCACCAGGTTTCATGTTCCGTTTTCACCTGTGTAAAAATTAGAGTAGATTAATATTATTAAATAAATATAATGATTTGACAGCTCCATTAATTTTTATGTGGACAGGCTGCTAAATAACTCTAAATTGCCTTGGGGGGGGGGGGGGGGGGACCAATATAGACGGGTCTACAGGAAGCAGTGATAATTGCCACACTGTCATTTAAAAATGTCTTATGTTCTCCAGTAGACCCAACCCCCACATGAAGCAGATGACCTTGTCTATATAAATAATAAATAAAGGAAAATATTAAGTTGGAAACCACAAATGGGTACTTAAGATAAAAAGTGTGCAAGAACAGCTTGCTGTTCTATTGCTGGGTCTATGTGGCTACTGGGGATTGCTTCTAGAGCAAGGAGATGACAATTCATCATCATCATCATCATTTATTTATATAGCGCCACTAATTCCGCAGCGCTGTACAGAAAACTCATTCACATCAGTCCCTGCCCCATTGGAGCTTACAGTCTAAATTCCCTAACACACACACACACACAGACAGACAGAGAGGGGGACAGACAGACAGAGAGGGAGAGACTAGGGTCAATTTAGATAGCAGCCAATTAACCTACCAGTATGTTTTTGGAGTGTGGGAGGAAACCGAAGCACCCGGAGGAAACCCACGCAAACACAGGGAGAACATGCAAACTCCTCACAGATAAGGCCATGGTCGGGAATCGAACTCATGACCCCAGTGCTGTGAGGCAGAAGTGCTAACCACTAGGCCACTGTGCTGCCCAATTAATCCATTTCGATTGACCTTCGCATATAAAGTCTTGTGATCTTTCTATCTAACACAATTTTTGAATAATTTTTCACCTGCTAGTGATAGACATGCCGGCAACTGTCGCCAACAATGAATTAAGCTAATAAACTTATCCGTTTGGGTTTTCAAGTGTTTTTTATATTTCATTTATGATTACGATTTATGATTTTCATCTCGGTTTTTGCTTGTGTGAACTCTTTAGAATGCTGATTAAAAACTCACATGAAAAGTACAAACAGCAGACCAGAATATTCCCCACGTAACTGCGGATCTCTAAGATTTCTGCAGTACTTGGATTTCCTAACTGAAATTCTGGGAGTTTTCTTTAAATACATCAATAATATATGCTGAACGGGGCAGTTTTAATACATTGGCAAACAGGCCAATTGTCCTATCCCCTCCATTAAATATCCTAGTTATAGATCCTGGATAGGGGAAGATCATAAAATATGTTCTACCTCAACCCCATGGTGTCCTAGAAACCAGGATATCCCATGTTTAAAAGCGACAAAAGTACATGCTTAGAAAAATTATTCGACTAAGGCAATCCTAAAATTTCCTGGGTGAAATAACATTCTAATCTGAAAATGTCTCACCAGTCTTAATCCTTACCCATATGGTCTTAAAATGAACCTAATTCCCACATCTGTATCTACTCCAAGTATTAACCTTAAACCCAATTTAAGTGCAGCCCTAATCCGAGCATAGTTCCTAACACTGCAAATATAAAATTATCCTAAGACCTAAAAGTTCTTGAAACAGTTGTTTCTTAATTTTCATGCATCACAAATGGTCATGCGACTACCAAAGTGAGCTATTCTCAGAACCCACTAACGTATTAAAGTGGTCCTAAAACTGTTTATATTATTAGTAGCTGACTGTTTATTGGATCTTCCTACAGTTACATCGGGAGCCGGACTCTCTCCAACATGGTCCTTATTGAAGTTGAAATGCTGTCAGGATTCCAACCATCTGACAATACAGCCGAAAAGGTAAAAGATTCCAGATGAGCCACTGTGTGGATTTGGCCCATGTTCTCCAGACTAAGGGCTAGATTTACTAAGCTGCGTGTTTGAAAAAGTGGGGATGTTGCCTATAGCAACCAATCAGATTCTAGCTTTCATTTATTTAGTGCTTTCTACAAAATAACAGCTAGAATCTGATTGGTTGCTATAGGCAACATCCCCACTTTTTCAAACACGCAGCTTAGTAAATCTAGCCCTTAATGTCTTTTTACGTAATCCAGGACATTCTGAAATAAGGAGGTGCAATGATTTTAGGCCTGATTCCTTTTCGGACACAACATGCGCGCAAGTTTCTTTTTAAAAAAAGTGCCAAATATATTAATATTCAAGATACTTTTCAATTTGAATCTGGGTGTAATTACGCTCTGACTAAACACTACTTGCCGTATGCAGACAGACAGAACCGACTGCAGTATACGTACAAGTGTCTGTTCAAATGAAGTAACAAAACATAATAAAAAAAAATTAAAAACATTAATAAAAATATGGATTTTAAATAACAACTTTTTTTGTACATTTAATACATTAAACAAGATGCTTTTAATGCGTACTGTACATATAATGTGCATCTTACTTGCAGAAACAGGTTCTGTGCTAGTTAGGGGCACACATACGTATAGTATCCAAGCACAAATTGAATGCAATTCCGTTCATTGGCGTAAAATACGCTTCAGAGCCTGCATAGAGCAATTTCAAGCAAGATCCAAATTCGACTCCATGGAAGCCACTCAGAAATGGAAAAAACTAAGCAAAATGTAAAAAAAGATGAAAAGTCCACCTTTTGTAAATCACCTTCCACATCCATTCCCTTTTTATTCTAGAGAAAAGTGGGTTAGTGGTTAGAACTTTTGCCCTATAGCGCTGGGGTCATCTGTATGGAGTTTATATGTTCTCCCAGAGTTTCTGTGGGTCTGCTCCCCAGTTTCCTCCTTCACTCCGAAATCATACTGATAGGTTCATTGGCTGCTGAAAAATCTGGGGGGGGGGGGGGGGGGGGGGGAAGTAGCTTAATTTAGGCATTGTCAATTCTTTATCAATTTTTTTTACCTGTTTAAGGTTTTTCCATAGATAACTACAGGATTTGCAAATACAATAATTTTATATATTATACCAGGCCTGGCCAACCTGTGGCTCTCCAGGTGTTGTGAAACTACAAGTTCCAGCATGCCCTGCCAGCTGTTAGCTAGCTATTTACTGGCAAAACTTGTAGTTTCACAGCAGAGCCACTGGTTGACCAGGCCTGCAGTAGACACTCAGTGGCTACTTTATTAGGTACACCTGTGCACCGGCCTGTTATTGCAAATAAATAATCATGTAGCAACAAACTCAAAGTATAAAAATATGCAGTTACAGTCAAAAGGTTTAGTTGTTGTACAGAACAAACACCAGAATCAGGGGCGCATGCAGGGGGGGTTTCTGGTTCTCCAGAAACCCCTCCCCTCTGCAGACGAACGGGAGCTAAACACTGCCCCTACCAGCAGTAGTGTACTGTACAGCAGCCGCGGCGCTGTCTAAGAAGAGTCCACGCTGTACTACAATACAGAACTGCCGCGGGCCCTTCTTTGACAGCGCCGCGGCTGCTGTACAGTACAGCATCGCCAAAATGCTCTCTCTTTCTCTATATTTTTTTTTGGGGGGGGAGGAGAATGGGGAAGAAATGTGATCTAAGTGACTTAGATTATGGAATGATTGTTGGTTCCAGAGTATGGTTAGTATTTCTCAGAAACTGCTGCTCTCCTGGGATTTTCATGCACAACAGTCTATAGAGTTTACAGAGAATAGTGCACAAAACGAAAATCATCCAGTGAGCAGCTCTGTGTATCAAAATACTTTGTTAATGAGAGAGGTGCGAGGAGAATGGCCAGACTGGTTAAAGTTGACAGGAAGGCAATAGTAACTCTCATAACCATGAGTTACAAAAGTGGTATGCAGGAGAGCATCTGGATGCACAGCATGTCAATCTTTGAAATGGATGGGCAAGAGCAGCAATAGACCACATCCGGTCCACTCCTCTCAGTTAAGAATATGAAACTGATGCTACAGTGGGCACACTGACATATGAACATTGGGAAAAACATTGCCTGGGCTGACAAATCTCAATTTCTGCTACGACATGCAGATGGGAGGGTCAGAATTTGGTATAAACAACATGAATCCATGGATCCATTGTGCTTTGTGTCAACAATGCTGGCTGGTTGAGGTGGTGTAATGGTGTGAGGAATGCCTTCTTGGCACATTAGGGCCTAGATTTACTAAGCTGCGGGTTTGAAAAAGTGGGGATGTTGCCTATAGCAACCAATCAGATTCTAGCTGTCATTTTGTAGAAGGTACTAAATATATGAAAGCTAGAATCTGATTGGTTGCTATAGGCAACATCCACACTTTTTCAAACCCGCAGCTTAGTAAATCTAGGCCTAGGTCTTTTAGTACCTATTGGGAATTGATTGAATGCCACAGGCTACCTGAATATTGTTGCTCACCAAGTGCATCCTTTTATTGCCACAGACTACTCATCTTCTACAGGCTATATCCAGCAGGATAACTCTTCATGCCAAAAAACACACGTCATCTCCCACTGGTTCCACGAACATGACAATAAGTTGAATGTGATCCAATGGCCTCCACAGTCACCAATCTGAATTCAATAGAGCACTTTTGGATGTGGTGAAATGGGAGAGTCACAGCTTGAATTAATTTCCAAATCAGTTTAATTTCAGAATCGGCAAAATCAATTCACCCATCTCTAGTTATAACAGAGAGAAAAGGGCACCATTTTATTTTCTTACTGGGAGGTTCTTTGGCATTTTGGTGCTTATCTCTTCTGTTTACCTAGACTACCAGCTCACAGTGTTTGGGTCGCTATGCACAAGTACACACAACAATGACCACAGCATGAATCAATTTGACAGAACACCCCCAGAAAATAAGGCTTGGATATGGGGCCTATGCATTAAAAGGGGGCTATGCAATCCAGTGAATTCAGACTTTTGTGGTTTATATATAACTTTGTGGATAGCACGAGAGATGGGAGCCAGAAATAATAAAGGCACATTGTATTGAAATCCATGAGGAAAATCACATTGACGTTAAGTGAATTAAATTGAGGCTCAAGTGCCCTTACTCTCATGTATTAGTCTGCAGCCCAATATATTTACTCAAGTCACATTCCCTCCTGTTTGCTGTGATTCATTCAGTGCAACAGAGATAGGCAATCAGCCACAGTTGTAAAATAAGATATATTGTCAGGAACTGATTCAATCCAATTCTTCTTGTATGGGGGCTGCTTGTGCTTGAATCCCACTGCTCCTGAATCTACCCTGAATATTCAGGTGAGAACAATTAACTGCAAGTGTGAAAGAGTAACATATGCCAATTCAATAAATGAATTGAGTCAAGCAGAAGGCCTAATGTCTGCTCCAGCAAAATAAAAAGTCAGTCAATTGAATATGGAGAAAGCAAAAGCATTTCGGTTGTGCACATGAAAACCAATTTTTCCATTATGTTTTTCCCCCCATCCAGTTTTTACTTATGGGTGAGCATAATTATTATTATTATTATTATTATTATTATTATTATTATTATCATTATTAATATTATCTTTTACTGATAAGGCTCCACAAAAATTCTGCAGCACCATATATGAAACTTACAGTAGACATTTACTAATTTGCAAAAACTAGCTATCAAAATGAAAGGAATAAATAAGAAAATAAAACAAGTGGTCCATGAAAATGTCTCCCAGAATTTATGGTAGGGGTGTGTACAGGGAATGAATTCAAGAACTCAAGAATGTGTGAAGCAAACCAGGTCTTTAAAATAGCACCATAAAAAAAAAACTAGCACAATTAAAATAAAAAACAAAACAAAAATCAAAATCCAAGCCATTGTTAGGAACCCCTCCAGTCAGCACGACAAAACCCGGAGTCTGCTCCGAAAGTCTGGTGTTCGCTGGAGCCCCTAGTGGTGGGGACAGACTTGGCTGCAGACGAACGGAGGGTCGGGAAATGTGCACTGACTGGGGAGAACCCAGGGGTAGCGTGAAGTAGTACACAGCAGAGTGAAATCCGAGCAAGGGTCAAGGGCCGGCAGCAGACAGCGATACCAGATAACAAGCCGAGGTCAGGGGTCACGGGCAATACAGCAAGGTCCAGAAACAAGCCAGGGGTCATACACGGGAAATCCAAACTAGAATACAGCACAGGAGCAGGGAAACAAGGAATAGGAGCCTAGCTACACTGGGAGCTATAACTGGCAGTGAGGCTCGGTCCTCACTGCCTTAAGTAGCGAGAGGAACTAATAGGAGCCGTGAGCAGCGGGACTCCTCCCAGTAACCTAATCACAGTATGCAATGCCGACCAGCAATAATGCCCAGAATACACAGCAATTACAAGCATATAACTTCAGTGCCACAAGAGAGACCCTCAAAGGGTCAAAACAATAATAAAGTTACCTTTTCAGCCTTTTCCTTATGCGCGCATGCGCCCGGCTGTAGGACAGCTGGCCGGGCACTGCGGCAGGCGAAGCAGAGCGTCCCGGTTGTTGCCCAGGCAACCGGGACGTGTGGGGCGGAAGTGGCGTCCCGGCCGTCACCATGACGACCGGGACGTTCGAGGACACAGGAAGTGAGTCACTGCGGGCGGTCGGGGAACCGCGACTCGTAACAGCCATGGAAAAAGCATGCTAGGGTCTCAAAAAATATAAATTCGTTATGGGGGTCAAATTCTTTTTCCTTAACAATGTTGTCTATATATCTTGCCTCAGACTTGAGTCATTGTTTCATATGTTTCATTGTTTCTCTGCAGCTTCTGCAATTGCCTCTCGTCAAGAAAGTAACAGTCCAGATCGATTCTGTCATTATTTACCTAGAGGAGGTCAGTACGCACATAAGTTTATGTTATGGTGTTGAAGCAAAGCTTGCTCCAAAATGGCATTTATAACTCAACATGTAGCACTCAAGGATTCTCTGATGATGAGGACAGGTGGCTCTATCCAGATATGTATTATTTATAGAATAAAGGTCTAATATGGGGCAAATAGATTAACACAAGACAGTATAATTCCTAAAACAGTGATTCTCGAACTATGTATGGGACTCACTGGTGAGTCTTCTTAGAGGCTCATTGTTCTCACCATGGTAGTGAGTAGCATTAAGAGGAATTTTATTGGGTGAGTAGGGAGGAAGAAATGTAGTTGAAGAACATTATGTCAGGTGCCAAAGTAAACAAAGGAAAGGGAGGGGTGGTGGAAAACAAAGATCATGGACCAGGCTCCATGTTTTCCAAGAGCCACAGAATAGAATGTTGAGGACAAAACAGAGAAGCTAAAAGATCTAGCGGTTGGACGAGGGTCAGGCCACAATGAACCTGTGAGTGTTTATGGAAGAGCTTTATATAGACCTAGAGGCTGCTGGGAAAACTGTGTAATGGAGGGAACCTTGGCTCACTAGCAGCGAGAAGCTAACCACCAGCTGATAGAATAGACACAACTGAAAGGTAGGTGGACGCAGGAACAGACATATATTGCTTGGGCATATTATATAGCCTCATGTTAGCGGAACAGTCCCCCTTTCTCCCATTCAAAATCTTAGCCACAATATTTATTTTACTGTCTCTTTAGTTTTACGTGTATCTGTTTTGACTTTCCCTTGTCATCTGTCAGTATCTCATGTCTGTTTAACTCATGTCTATCTTGAGTCTATCTGCCTCACATATCCCGACCTGCTGGGAAGCATTGGACCTTTGCTTCAGAGCCTCACAATTATATTAGGACACCCTTTATATTATTTACACAAAAGAGCTCTGCTGAGCCTGCACCAGTGTCCCTGCACCAGTGTCCCTGCACCAGTATCCCTGCACCAGTGTCCCTGCACCAGTATCCCTGCACCAGTGTCCCTGCACCAGTATTCCTGCACCAGTATCCCTGCACCAGTGTCCCTGCACAAGTATCCCTGCACCAGTGTCCCTGCACCAGTGTCCCTGCACCAGTCCTCCAGGATCTGCAAATTATACACCTCCTAAAAGGCACATCTGTGGTTACATCCACATCTAATTATAAGCTGAAACTTACTAAGGAGGAGTATTTAAATGGAAAAGAAGTATGTTATAATCAAATTGATGAATCATAGCACAATAGGGATTGTCGTGCCAAAAGTCTGCCGAGGCAGTAATTGTACATGAACCGCTTAGATGCAGCAGCCAAGTGCCCCTGGTAACTATTATAAAGTGTTGGCATCTATCATAATAGTCCAATTGTTATCACCCATTTTCTCTCTTATCCTTCAGCTTGGCCAAGAATCACAGGATTACTACATTGATATACAGCAACAAATTGTGGTCAGTGATCTGCAACCAGCAAATGTCAAAATATATGACTTTTATGAGCCAGGTAAGAAATGGGTCAACATTCAGTTTTATTATTAGAATGATCTAATTTGGTTATTAACATGATAACTGTAGACAATGACTATCCGATACTGCTAAAGATTAAGCTACACTCAGATTTGAATACTAGTAGAGTATAAGCAAGTGAACTTGGTGTACACAGGCTGCTTGTGTACTATGATAAAAGTGGGGGGAAAACAATGTACAAATATAGAAAGCCAGACATAGGTAATTATCTGACATTGACCCACAAGGAAACAGAAAGTGATAAATGACTCACACCAGTTCTTTGTGCTTTGGACTGATGAAGCGACCACTTGCGATTTATCAAACCTTTTAAAAAGGAAAAGTGGAGGTGTTGCCCATAGCAACCAATCAGATTCTAGCTATCATTTCTCTAGTACATCATGGTAAATGATAACTAGAGTCCGATCGGTTGCTATGGGCAACACCTCCACTTTTCCTTTTTAGCGGTTATAGTATATCTGCCCCTTAACTGGCTACAAGAAATGTTTGCAAGCTGTTATTTCTGCCAAAGGAGGAATTAACATGTACGGACTAAAAGGGTCATCAATCCTCTCCACATGCCACATTCACTGTTTTTTTTCCCAATCTAATATATAAATGTCTAGTGGCGTGTGTTAGTCTGTCTGTCTGTGTGTGTGTGGAAAAAATAAAACCGAGCTGCAGCGCCACCTGCTGGGCAGAGTTATACACTGACCTACTAAATTCTTAGTGTGTGTGGAAAAAAAATTCAGAAAGGGCTGAAATTTGGTATACTAAGATGTTTTTAATTTGTTAATTTAATTTGTTAATTGTTAAAAGAGTTTATAAAGATTTAAAAATATATATATATATATATATATATATATATATATTTCTTGAAGGAGAAGTGACAGTTGGGAGTGGTTGGTGGTTGCCGGGGGTGACAGTGGGGAGTGGTTGGTGGTTGCTGGGGGTGACAGTGGGGAGTGGTTGGTGGTTGAGGCCTGGGCTATGGCCCAAATGCATGACAAGAACCTTTTTAACACCTTTAGTAGCTTGATTTGACTAGAATGCATGAGTATCATGCACGGGTTAACTTGTTAGTTATATTCTGCAAATAAATAGTAATTTTGCATTAAAATGTGCAGAAATATATCATATATTTAAAAGCGTAAATTACAGAAGTTGTGATTATCACGCTTCACTTATATTCAAATAATTTCTCTAATGTTACCCAAACATACAAAAACAACTGTAATAGAAAATATATATACGATATCTATGCTTAGAATGCTCTCACTACTGAATATACTACAATTGGGCAGAGACTGTTAAGTGAAGTGCATTAGTGTTGGGCTATTAAGAGACATGGAACAATGGTACAATGATATTTATGATAACATCATCTAATTAGTGTTTCCTAAAACTGGTCCTCAGGACCCCTAACAGTGCATATCTTCCAGATCTCCTTGTACAGGTGTATTCATTACTGACTGACACATTGTAACAGATCCACAGGTGCTGTAATTATTTCCCTTGCACTGTTAGGGTTCCTGAGCTGAAGCTGGATCAATTTTGCATTATATATATATATATATTTGCTGTGTCATACATCCTACAGTTTGTTTTTATATTTATTTTACCACAGAGGAAAATGCGGCAATCACCTACAGCCCATGTCCCTAAGGTAATAATTATTTCCTGCAGACACAGAAGAAGATTTAATTATTGTACATAAGGGAAAAGTGTAGAGATAGGACAGTGCATAAGGTAGGGAGGCTGCAGTGATGGTAATTTGAAACAGGGGAATAGTAGTAACGGTAATTGGTAGATGGGGCATAGTGGTGATAGTGATTGATAGGTAGGGCATAGAAGTTATGGGAGTTTGGAGGTGGGGCAAAGTAGTTATGGTAATTGGAGGTGTGACTTAGTAATTATGCTAATTGGGGGTGGGTCATATTAGTTATGGTAAGTGGGGGTGGGCCATTTTAGTTATGGTATTTGGGAGGTGGGGCTTAGTAGTTATGGTAATTGAGGATGGGGCATGTTAGTTATAGTAATGGCATGTGAGGCATAGTAGTTCTGATAAATGAGAGATGGGGCATAATATAATGCTAATTTGGTGGTGGGCTATATTATTAATAGTAATTTGGAGGTGAGTCATTGCAGTTATGGTATATGGGAGGTGGGGCATCACAGTTGTGGTAATTGGGAGGTGTAACATAAAAGTAATGGTAAATGGAAGGTGGGGCTTAGTAGTAATAGATTTTTGGAAGTGGAGAGAAACATTGTTATATTGTTATAAGGTAAAATCATTATTATATAATGATATACAACTATAGTTTGTCCATATTAGCACAACGGATAGGAGATTTTTTAAGTATAAAATTGTATTTTTAAACCATGCAGGTTACCATGGGTAGTATGAGATTACTATATAAAAGCATGATATATGGGGTTTACATATTTTCCCTCTGTCATTCATATTTCTTACATTCACACTAGGTTATTTAATTGTGCTTCTCCCAGATAACGGTGTCTAGAAGACGATCCCTGTAGCCGATGTTGTTTTCCGCTTATTTGCTTGTAGCCCTATAAAACACAAGTAGAATGTTAACATTCCGCAACAAATATCCGGAGTACTGTGAACATTCCGTGAGACATTGTGACAATGACCCAGGACCTGTGCATTAATCCTGTGACTCTAGTGGAGAAAGCTGTATTTAGATATGTGTGGTTTGTCGGCTTTATGCATATGTACTATGCAATGTTGTGAGCAGAGGTCACAGTTAACACTAGCATGTTCCCAGTGTCTTATATGTTTAATTAAAACATTTCAATTTCATCCATTGTAAAGATTTGCTTTTGATTGAAAAAAGTTTGAAAACTTGTTGAAAAGTTGAAAATATAAAAAATGGCGGTTTATTCATTTGCGATTGACCATAATGGGTAATGCCTAAGACAATAAAGACTTAGGCCCTGATTCATTAAGAAATGTAAATGCCGATACGTGCCGTATTTTGCATAAAGTTGCTCTGCACATCAGAAACTGGCTATAAGCCAGTGAACGCAAGTGGATCCTATTCACGTTGAAGCGCAAACTATACATTTGACAACCTACGATTTCATGGGTGAAACGGGGGTGGAAGGGGACTATGCACATAGTCAATGTAGAGTAAGCACGAGCCAAGGTCAAGCACACGTAGCAACATTGGATTCCAGCTCTGGGCATCTCTCAGGTACGTGATTTTCAGCAGTATCATTTGTACCAGCTACTGGGCAGGTGTAAGTGCCAAGTGATAGTGATGACGCTAATGTTTGCATGCCAGAACATGTGTTTGTAATCAAAAGCAAGTGCATAATATAGGCCTTAATAACATAACATTTATTATTTCATGTAAAAAAAAAATGCAAAAAAAAGTTGGAATGGTTTTTCATGAACAGGTGTATTTTATAATTTTATATTTTATCTGTGCGGTCTCATGGGACTTTTTATACACATATGCAATGATTGTATCTTGCAGTATGTTGTGTCTTTCTGTATACAACAAGTGCCATATAGACAGAGCATTCTCAGACCTTTATTCAACTAGAAACGGTTACTTGAGATCCTCTTCTTGTTGAATACGGGCGTGTCTGCTTATATTTTTCGGCCATTTTAAAGAAACGCACATTGAGTTCACTTTGTATTCCTTAATGAATCAGGCCTTCAGTCTAGATAAATCACTTACCTGTCCAGAAGCTCCTGCCATTTTCAGAAAGCCATCCATAATGAGCTCTCAGTCTCTGGCAGGCCTCCTAATCACGTCGTCTTGCCAATGTCATCACACTTGAACAGAGGTCGGCCATAGATGAAGGACTCTCTTCAGTCGCCCCCCTTGAAGATGACAGGACAAGTAAATTCTATATCCTATCCATTAGAAAGTGTACATGGAAAACAGTTAAAAATGGGATGGGGATTAACAGCACATAAAACCCTTATAAAGTAGAATTTAAAACCCCTATAAAACAGCATATAAAACCCCTATAAATCAGCACATAAAACCCTTATAAAGTAGCACATATAACACCAAAATTTCATACCCCTCAAAAAAAATTCCTACAATTTTATAAGGCGTCTGAATTCATTTCAATGCATCCGAGGTCATTTACAAAACACAACACAAAGCACCTTCGTTTTGATTTTGGCATCCTCCTTCCGCTGCATCTCAGTTGTCCTCCCAGCACCTTAAGGTGCACACCTCCACAAACTAAACAAAAAGTGGGCCTCAATGTGCAAGGAGGCGGCAAAAACATAAGAGGTGAAGAAGTTTAATCTTCACATCAGAGTCCATCAAAGTCCAAACTCCTACCCCAAATAAACTTTTCACTTTTGCTCCATGTTAATGATGATAGTGTGGGTACATGGTGACTGTTTTTATAACATGTGTAGGTACTATCAATATCTAAAAGTGAGAAACACACACTTAATTTCTATTTACAGTCACCTAGTCTTTTACATTCAAGGGTCTTATGTTATGTTATGTTGATACAGCAAACTGTAATTGTATAATAAATTATAGTTTAGCTTACAATTTAGCTGTCCGGTTAAATTAAGTGAACTTATATAGAAGAAGGTGCCAAGGGGATGCACCTACACTGCTAGTGATCAGAGGGCTACACGTGGAATGCAGAAGCAAAGGCTTAAACTCAAAGATTGTATCACCGGAACTTCGAACTTCGCTTGTCCTGTTGCAACTTTATTCATTTCTGCTTCTTACTCTGAAGGTTCCAAAATAATATTGTTAAGACACATTATTATCCTTTAACAATTAAATAAAATATTTTTTAATATTTAATTTAATTATTATTATTAGCAGCAATATCTATCTTCCACATCACACAGGAGGATTCAACACTAGAGATTAATCTATAAATAAGATCTCAGGTGATTCATTAACAGTTGTGTAATGAAACTACACTTCCTAAAAGAGAAATTAAGGTTCTAGCTACAGCAGCTCATAAGATTTAATTATAACAAACAAAACAGACACAAGGAAATAAGTATCAGAACAAGTGAACCTTTCTTTCTTTTTTGATGAAAATCATACTGGTGTCTAGAAATGTTCTGAATTCTACATATTTATGAATATTTTGGGGGTCTTAAAGCTGCAAAACAAAACAAACATTTTTACAGTTTGTTAAAAAAGAAACACCATGAACAGCACTGTAAAAAATAGCTTTCCATTGTTTTTTTGAACCAGAAATAAAGACAAACGACTGTCCCAATGTAACAAATATGTCAAATTGCAGCAAAGTACTTCATCTGAAATTGTGTCTTTAAACATCGGATAAGGATTTGTTTAAAACGGAGGTGCACATCTTGTCGGCCTGGAACCAAAGCAGGGTCTCAAAATCTTTTTTGGGTGCAGTTATCAGGTATGCAATACATTCAATTGGGAACCACCTCTATTTGAGCCCCAAATTAAAAGGGAGAAGGAACAACAACAGACACAAAGGTATGATGAAAAAAATGTGTTTACTTTATTTCGATTACAGGTTAGCATATAGGTAAGGCATTTGAAGCCATGCAGGAAATCCAACTTCAATGCATTCAGATCATGCACCTAACATTCAAGACATCGGTTCAGTAGAAGAATGCTAGGGCGTTTGATACTTCAAAGTCCACTGGAGAACTTTACAGTAGATAACAGCATGTAATAAATGCACATACATTTAAAAAGAAGTAAATAGGCTTATCTGGAATAATCAGCGTGGAATCCCAGAACTACAAGCTTTTCAGGGAGTGACTCTCACAAGTGACGATGTAATCCAATTCTATCCAATTGTCCTTAGATGGGCATTATACATTTCATCCTATTCAAGGAGTTCATAGCAACATAGTGACATAGTTGATGAGGTTGAAAAAAGACACCAGTCCATCAAGTTCAACCTATTTTGGATCTCTTATATTTGAAATGACTACAGTCCTATTTCTCCCTGGATCCACTTCTATCCTTCATTTTAATTAACGGTCATAACCCTGGATACCTTTTTCTACTAAAAATTTGTCTAACCCTTTCTTGAACATATCAATTGAATCTGCCATCACAAAGTTCCCTGGTAGTGAATTCCATATCTTGACTGCTCTTACTATAAAGAACCCTTTCCTTTGCGGGTTGTGAAACTTCCTCTCCTCTAAAATTGTCCTGTGTGCAGTCCTTGGGGTAAAAATTTTCCATGAAAGTTCTCTATATTGCCCTTAATGTATTTGTACAATGTAATCATATCCCCTTTTGGATGCCTCTTTTATAAAGTAAACATGCCTAAACTGGAAAACCTTTCCTCAGGGGAACTTTAGACCTAGATCTTTTTAGTCCTTAATTTGCGCTTTATATAACGTAGCCGGATATGTTAATATGATGTCTTAATCTGAACTACGCATGTAACTAATTAGTATCGGAGTTCTGGAACTCTATGTCAATAATTCCAAATAAGCCCATTTACTTCTGTATCCATGCATGTGCATTTTTATATAATATTGCATTTTATGGTTAAATTATACTATATTGTTGCTATTTTTCTCTTTGTTCTGCAAAATACATCTATTGAGTTGCTGCAAACAAGGCAGGAGCAACACTGAAAGCCTACTGACCATGAGGGTTTCCCAACAAGCTTGCCAGCTCTATCCTATGAAGAAGTGACTGCATGTGCCAATTATGAGGCTTATATATTGTCACGTGTCTGACCCTCAGGATTGCTTGCTGTGGTCGGGTTCACTTACCTCTGTGCCCCTGTCACTTCCTCTGGTGCTGAGACGCCACATCTTGACCAATGGCGGGCACCTTCCAGTCTTTTATCTGTTTATTCTTTCACCCATAGGCTGATTAATCCTTCTACTCTCCCAGCTATATAACACACCTGTGCCTTTGCAATGGTGCCAGATCTGCTTGTCCAGCAGCCTACTCAGTTGTGGATTATTTGACTCCCTGCAGTTATCCTACTGTGCTTAGTATCCAGCGTCTCCAGCTTTCCAGCTAAACCTGATTATCCTGACAACATGTATCTGCATTTACCCTATTGTGCCTGGTATCTGGCATCTCAAGTTACGCTGCTAAACCTGGCAATCCTGAAAACCTGTTGCTGCAATTATCCTATTGTGCTTGGTATACAGCATCTCCAGCTTCCTAGCTAAACCTGGTTATCCTGACACCCTATAACTGCAGTTATCCTACTGTACCTGTTATCCAGTACTCCTGCTTTTTAACCTGGACAGCTTGGTATCCTGTACCCGCAGTCTCTAACTGCACCTGATATCCAGTATTTCTGCATCTCAGCTAAACCTGGAAAATCCATCATCCTGTACCTGCAATTCTCTAACGTCTAATTCTGTCTCCAACCAGATCTCATTTGGGCCCGCCCAGAGAACAGCGACATGTTGGGTGGAAGCACCTATGGCCAATCATCCTTGTGGGGTTCTCTGGTGAACACCTTCACCTCGTTATATTCCACCACTCCATGGTGGACAGAGTCAAACCACGCAGACCATGAAGAATGCAAAGGACCCGTCTTGTGACGTGATATATATCTTTAAGATTGTCAGCTTTCATGTATACAAATTTAACCTTTTCCCAAATTTATGTAGCTAAATTCAGGTCTGTTAATAATGTCATCTAATTTTTGCGGATATTTCTTATTCCTATTTGTCTGTACTGTTTGTTAAAACTAGGACTAAGACTATAATCTTGGTGTTTATTCATTTGTATTTCTTTGCTATTACTTTTTAGGAGTGGATCTATTTTTCCGTTCTCCCTTTTGAGATAATGTTTTAAAAAGATGGAAAAACAGTCTTTTCTATAAAATGCACTAACTAAGGAGTCATTAAAAGCTGCTAACATTGACCACACCCCTTGTGGGAGCAACCACACCACCAACAATTTTCATTGGCCATGTCTTTGATCCACTAACCACACCCTTTTTGGCCATGAACAATCAAGATTGTCACACAATATACAGGACTGTTGAAAGGAGTTTACTATAGATTGCAACACATTTATCCTATGTACAGCATGTTAAATACAGTGCACTGCATTTCCCTAGAATTGATTCTGCAGTGAAGTGAAATATTTATTTTTCAAAGTCAAATCTTGATAAATCTTGAGTTTAATTAAATACTCTCAGAGGCGCTCCAATGCAATTGTGCATCTTATCTACAGAAGGATTGGGAATAACCCCCAGAGGTGACATAACATATAAAAAAGCTCTGATGACCTAAAATACAGACACTCATTTTAAATCACTGCTATGAACAGCAGTAGAGTAAGTTCAACATTTCAATTCATTACATGTAATGTCTTCGTACAGTTATATGTGTAAGGATAATTATTATTAATTTCATATTATTTAAAAGGGACTGTCTATTAAAATGTTTGCTGCAACCATTTCCATTTGGTAAAACTTATTGCCATAACATTAGTATTACATGTTATTTATAAACAGAGCAGTGCATACAAAGAAATTCTTAGGTCTTGTTGTAGAGTGGAGCTGAGCCTTAGAAATAAAAACACTTATTTTAAAACACTATATAATAAACATCTATGTATACCTGTGAAAGTAGAAATGGGTATTTTATAATGATTTGATTCAGTTCTAAAATGTGATCCTTCATCACTGGAAGCAATAATGATGACTCTCACAGTGGGTGGTACTGTGCTATATTTAATGTATTGTGATAAAGAGGGTTATTTTCCACACCTCTCCTGCAGGTACAGGCTGCAGACTGGATTAAATTCCCACTCATGCTTTCATACAGCACACAGACACACAGGTGCACCAAATGAGTGTAATTAATTTGGTATTTTCTTTACTGGTTAATTAGTGCTTGGGAGGAAAATAAAAGACTGCTTGTTTGTTGTGGGCGGAGCGACCAAAACCAGTTAGTTGGCGAGTGAGTAGACAGAAGATGCATGTCTAGAGAGAGACAGAATGGCTACAGGTGTTATTATATGCTGAATAAACTGCTGTCCTTACCATCATGACAATAAATTTGAAAACTTGATCTTCTGTAGCGACAAGTCGGAAAATATCAACTTCGTAACAATGGGCCTGATTTATTAGGGTACATATCTGCAGATTTTGTGCGTTAACGCACAAGTAAGCAAAGCACTTGCGAAAAGGAACGTAAGGACTACTTATGATACCCTACCACTTTGGGAGTATAAAGGGGCATGCGATGGGCGGACACCACTAGGAAATACTCAAATTAGGCTTTTACCCCAGGATACGTCTGATTCATACTGTACTGTGCTGAACGTAGAAATTTAAGTAATACCACATGTAACATTTGCACCAGCTCAGGGTCATATCTAAGTCCAAGGCAACATTGGCAGGGCTGAAAAACACAGCCCTGTGACTCTCGTCCCCTGATCCCACAGCTGACCATACACCTGCATACACTTCTCTCATTACACACCATTATACAACATTTACTGATGTGCATTAACAATTGTTGGGAGTTTAAAGTGGTTGTTGTGATAGATTATATATATATATATATATATATATATATATATATATATATATATATACACAAGTTAACCCGTGCATGATACTCATGCATTCTAGTCAAATCAAGCTACTTAAGGTGTTAAAAAGGTTCTTGTCATGCATTTGGGCCATAGCCCAGGCCTCCTCAGGGGAAGAGCGTTACT
This sequence comes from Mixophyes fleayi, assembly GCF_038048845.1. NCBI lineage: Eukaryota > Metazoa > Chordata > Amphibia > Anura > Limnodynastidae > Mixophyes > Mixophyes fleayi. The sequence continues at coordinate 11,466,150 of NC_134407.1, read as the reverse complement.
TCCCGACGTAAGCGCCCTTTTTTAACGTGGTTTTGTCCACATGTCACCACCTCATCATTCTTCTCCATCACTTCATTCTTCATTTTCATCGCCACATCTATCCAGATGTCTATCCAGACACAGGGATCTCTCTCAGCGGTCCTGAGTATCACACTCCTCTCACTCTGTCACCCCCGGCAACCACCAACCACTCCCAACTGTCACTTCTCCTTCAAGAAATATATATATATTTTTTTTTTTTTAAATCTTTATAAACACTTTTAACAATTAACAAATTAAACTAACAAATTAAAAACATCTTAGTATACCAAATTTCAGCCCTTTCTGAATTTTTTTTTCCACACACACTAAGAATTTAGTAGGTCAGTGTATAACTCCGCCCAGCAGGTGGCGCTGCAGCTTGGTTTTATTTTTCCCACACACACACAGACAGACTAACACACGCCACTAGACATTTATATTATATATATATATATATATATTAGCAAATGAATTAATGTACCTGCTTTTTTTTCTCTTGCGAGGTATGCTTTATCTGTCTTATGCAAGGTTTTTTTATAATGTCTAAATGGTATGGAATCTCTTATGAGCCACATTTACAATGCTTCTCTAGTTTAAAATGTTATGTACCTGCCGTGTGGTTTTTCACATGCTTCATTGCGTTTTCTTTTAACTTTATTTTGTGTTTTCCTTTGTGACTTGCCTGTGTATCTCTTATCTACTTTTTTAATGAAACTTTTTTTTGTAAGATGCTTGTGTGTGTGTCTGTTGTAACTCCCCAAAAATAAATATTTTTTTTTTCTTATCCCCTTCCCCCTTCAAACAGATTAGCCTATTTGAGTTTCCTTTTTTTCAGGAGACAGATTTTTATGTTCTCTTTTTGCCCCCCCTTCCATTGTTTTTTGTCAGGTATGTTTGCTCTGTGTACTGATTTTTAAGGAATGTAATTGTAACAATCTGTTGTAAATGTCACTATTTTAAGTCTGTTAGATGAAAAATAGAGACTTGGGGCTAGATTTACTAACCTGCGGGTTTGAAAAAGTGGGGATGTTGCCTATAGCAACCAATCAGATTCTAGTTTTCATTTATTTAGTACCTTCTACAAAATGACAGCTGGATTCTGATTGGTTGCTATAGGCAACATCCCCACTTTTTCAAACCCGCAGCTTAGTAAATCTAGCCCTTGGTTTTGTTAATAATTCCAATAAGTGTATTATTTTTTTAAACAAAAGAAAAACATTAAATACCACACATCAAATGTAATAAAAAAAATAAGTCCCATCACTTTTTTTTCACTTTCAAATGTGGTTGTGTGGGTTTTTCACCTGGCTTCTGGTCACCCGTGATGTGGAAGGCTCGGGAGAAGTAGAGGTCATAGGATCAACAGGTTGTGACTGAGGTTGTGCTGAAGGGGCTGGAATGTGTGCTGGAGGGTAGTCCGGAGGGTATGCAGTAGGGTAGGCCGGAGGAGCTGGAGGTTGAGATGTGGTGAGAGGGCAGGCAGGAGGGGCTGGAGACTGAGATGTGGCAAGAGGGGCTGGAGGCTTAAATGTGGCAGAAGAGCAGGCAGGAGGGGCTGGACGCTGGGATGTGGCAGGAGGGTAGGCAGGAGGGGCTTGAGGCTGAGATGTGGCAAGAGGGTAGGCAGGAGGGGCTGGAGGCTGAGATGTGGAAAGAGGGTAGGCAGGAGGGGCTGGAGGCTAAGATGTGGCAGGAGAGCAGGCAGGAGGGGCTGGAGGCTTTGATGTGGCAGGAGAGTGGGCAAGAGGGGCTGGCGGCTGGGATGTCTCAGGAGGGGCTGGAGGCTGGGATGTCTCAGGAGGAGCTGGAAGCTGAAATGTATCGGGAGGGTCTGGAAGCTGAGATGTTTCAGGAGGGGTTGGAGGCTGAGATGTTTTGGAGACAGATTGTTGGTTTTGGTTTGGCTAGGGGCACCAGGGGAAAAGTGGGGACTATAAAGGGGGTAAAATGGAGCATGATGGGACAGAGGGTCTGGCATCGGTAAATTAGGCTGGCGGATTGTATTGAACATTTGGGATAATGAGGAAGGAGTGAACATTTGGTACATTGGTGTAGGAAGGTGGGAAGTATGGTGCAGGACTATTAAGTTTGAGAAGAGGTTGCAAATGTCTGTGAGGGTAGAACTAATGGTTTGAAGGTTTGTTTCCAAATTGTGCTTGAGACGATGAGGGTAGTTTTGATTTCCTGGGTATTGTTTCTAATTTGGTCGTTGGATAACTTCTCTCTTATAGGAGTTTTTATCCTGGTTAAGTTTATTTTATCTTGTATCTCTAATCCCATCTGTAAAAGAAAAGTGGAGACACTCCTATGTTCTCATGTTAGCAATTGGCACAAATACCAGATGTTATACACACAAATATTTTATTATGACCCATAAGACGATGAAACTTTCAATAAAGTACATATAGTTAGTGTTTCTGTAAATGTTATAGAATTCACAGAATAAAATAATGGGTATATATTGTGGATTGAATTAATGTTGTGAAGGTATCCATGGGAAGAATAACTATGATACCAAATGAAAGCCTGATCTGTCCAATCAAAAAAGTAATATACAATTTGCTCATGTATTGTAAAAAAAATTGTGCATCTACAGTAAGTACTTTCCACGTGTAAGTACTAATCTCACCTACCTTCAACAAGTTACTGTAAGGAAAACACATTCTTCCATAATTTTGTCCAGAGCTCAAACTCCTTAGAGTCCAATGACTCCAGTGTCAGAACCAGAACCCATTCGTGATTCATAAACCTGAACTTATAAGTATGATAAAAAAAATCACAAACATTCATACTAAAGTTTTTTGATATGAACTGAGTAAACTGAGGAAATTGTAATAACCATATTTTCTTGTGTAATTACTGCTAAGAGGTACAAGTATTGCACACTGATAATGTATTAACAGTCACAGTGCAGTAGGGCTTAAAGCCAACAGGAGTCAAGACTAGAAGGGGGAGGAGTCTGGACTAGAAAGGGGGAGGGTCAGGACTAGAAAGATGAGTCTTTGATTTTATGCTTGTTTGTATGTTCCTCTCTTATGTTTTCTCTGTTTTCCCCTCTGTCCAGAACTGCTGAGCCTTACAAATTATTATTATTATTATTATTATTATTATTATTAATAATAATAAAACCCTGCAGTAACCTTCTTAAATTAAAGTGAAATGTAATGACTAAATTACTTTATTAACAGAATTCACTAACTTTTTTATGCACTACATTACATGTAGAAATTTTATTAATGAAACATAATGAATAAATAACTACATTATCAATCACTATATTAAAGAATTAAATCATTTATTTATACACTACAATATATGTATAAGTTCTTCCATTGAAGTTAGATTGCTGGGCATGGTTCCCGCAAGATGCGCCGATCTATGTGGCTTCAAATAACTGTCACAATTTCCAGACCACCTAGCAGGTCACGTGTTCCAGGTCACCCAGCAGGTGCACAGGGAGAGTTCACTAACTGTCACAGTTTCCAGAACAACCAGCAGGTGCACAGGTGCATTGCCAACTTTCATATTTTCCAGAGGATAATGGTAATGCCTTGTTGCAACTGATGTTTGGCACAATAACTACAAAATGATGCAACCAATTACAACACTAATATTTTTCTACAAATCTACAGAACAAGACCTTTAATTTGGTTAATGATGTGCTCTACTCAGACAAGGGCATCATAGAAATAAGTCACTCATAAAAGTTGTACTTATGCTATTAATATATAGATAAAATAATAAATATATCCACCAGGGGGCAGACCAAGCCTGAGTAATACTTGCATTTGTCCCATGAGTATTGGTGCACATACAATAAAAGTCTATTACCTGCATCAATCATCATCATCATCATCATCATTTATTTATATAGCGCCACTAATTCCGCAGCGCTGTACAGAGAACTCATTCACATCAGTCCCTGCCCCATTGGAGCTTACAGTCTAAATTCCCTAATATATACACACACTCACACAAAGACAGACAGAGAGGGAGACTAGGGTCAATTTTTGATTGCAGCCAATTAACCTACCAGTATGTTTTTGGAGTGTGGGAGGAAACCGGAGCACCCGGAGGAAACCCACACAAACACAGGGAGAACATACAAACTCCACACAGATAAGGCCATGGTCGGGAATTGAACTCATGACCCCAGTGCTGTGAGGCAGATGTGCTAACCACTAGGCCACTGTGCTGCAATGTATAGATGGATTGTTAAAGAAAAAACCCATCACACTGAAAATATAGAAAGACTACTGATTGCTACCACCATAATCCCCCCATTCAGACCAGGAATACAGTTTACAACATCACAGTCAGTTCTAGCACTAGAAAGTTGCAGACACACCCAATATAAATAATGGTTGCTTTACGTGGTGTATATGGAATTTACAGGATATACATAATAATATAAATATACATATATTATACATATACATACAGACAGACAGACAGACAGACAAAAATTTTCTCTGTGAAAATCCTGCTCTTGTCCTTGTAACATAGCTTAAAAGGTACAAATATTCAGTAAACTGCAACAACCAATGAGCAAGTAGCTTCTATTTATCTAGTCAAGTTTGATCATGAAAGCAAGCATCTGATTGGTTGTTGTGATTTATTGCACATTTGCACCTATGAGCAGTGCTAGCAAATGATGCTCTTAACGCTCTCTCTGTCTCTCTCTTTGTGTGGTTATATAGTAGACAACAATAAAATGATGGATCTGTCTCTTGTGCAAAGTACATAGCTCTGGTTGTATGTATGTATCAGACAACATATGTACATAATCCTGAACATACTAGCTGCACAGTTTACAGTAAGTACAGTGTGTAATTGACTGTACAAGTCCCTGATCAGGTCTCACCGCATTCCTGAGCACACACAAGACAATGGTTCCTCCCCACCAGGAGATTAGGATCTATTTAGACAGAGCAGTGGATCCTGTACTGGAATAAAGTTCGGATCTAAATCATTCAACACGTGGTGCTAAAACAACACTGACACCTCAAGTCATATGTCCACTTATATCATCTCATAGAGGTATGACTGGAGAACCTTGGACTGGGACAAGGGACCCCACTATCTAGACACATATTTTATGTTACAAGAAGAAAGTGATCATTATTATCAATATCTACTGACAGAGGACTCCGCAAACGTAAGTGTGTCTTATCTGTGGTTGTCATCCTTGCAGACAGTTTATTTAATGAGAACTTGATAAGCATTTCTGGATGGATAGCATTAGCAGTAGAGGCGTTTGCAGGTGAATTGGGGTCAGAATTTAAAAGTGACGGGGTTCAGCATCTTACACACCCTCCAAAATTATTGATGTGAAGCCTGTTGTTTACAGTAAATATCATCTTTTTTAGGACGGTGAAAACAATGTGCAGCTGTACATTAAGGTGTACATTAAGCCCTTTTTATGATAATAGCCCAGTGCATATAATCACTAAACATTTACTAAGTGCAGATGTAGGACTATTCTATAGATTGTAAGCAGAGCCTCTTACCACCTTGAGAATAACTAGTCTTGATTTATCATATCTGTAAAATGAATACAGAAAGAGGTGTCAACGAAAGTCTAGTAATTAGTGCACATGTAATCAGTGCTAGAACGAAGTATGAGATCTAAATAGGAATGAGCTTATCTATATAACAATTATCAGCACTGGATATCCTTGTGTGGATACTGCAGTTCTGTAATACTTTTAGCAGATCTGCATTTCTTAGAGTCACATTAAGCGGTGGAGCAGGAAATACGAGCTTATATAGTTTAGTATTACAAGTCTCAAGTGCCATTTCTTCCCCAATTAAATGACGTACACACACCCTGCCGACCACGTGATGTAAAAGAAAATGTGAGTCTTCAGACCAGGGAACCTTTTTCCATTGCTCCATGATCCAGGTCTGGCGCTCATGTGCCCATTATAGGAGTTTTCGGAGTTTTCGGCAGTGGACAAGGGTCAGCATGAGCACTCTAAATGGTCTGCTGCTACATGGCCCCTCTAAGAAGCAAGCTGTGATGCACTGTGTGTTCTGATATCATTATACCATGGCATGAATTAACTTTTTCAACATTTTGTGCAACAGTACTTCTTCCGTGGGTTTGGACCGGAGAGGATAGTCTTTGCTCCCCACGTACATCAATGATCCTCAGGCACCCATACCCCTGTCCTCGGTTCATCAGTTGTCTTTCCTTAGACCACAATTGGTAGGTACTAACCACTACATACTGGGAACACCCAACAAGACCTGTTGTTTTGGAAATGCTCTGACCCAGTTGTCTAGCCATCACAATTTGGCCCTTGCAAAGTTGCTCAGATCCTTACGTTTGCCCATTTTTCCTGCTTCCAACAGATCATCTTCAAGAACTGACTGTGCTGCCTAATATATCCCACTCTTTGACAGGTACCATTGTAACAAGATAATCAATATTATTCTGTTAAATTTATCAATGGTTTTATGTTGTGGCTGATCGGTGTATATAGAGACTAGAGAACTCCTCTTTTATGTTTTAGATAGGACACAATGCTGAGGACGCTCACTCAAGGACTATGTTATTGTGTTGGCGGATTAGGATGGAAGGAGGAAGAGGTCAATACAGACCTTCTACAACAAAGAAGGTAACATCTTCTCCTTGCCAAACATTTGTGTAAAGGGGACATTTTGCATTTATTCACTGATCTTAAGGGCTCATCCAGACAAGTGCATTGGGAGAAATGATTTACTGTTTGTTTGTAATGAGCAAAATAAAAATGCTCTGAAGATATAGCAGGTCCGGGGATAATTCATATAGTTGAGTTGTGCTGTGACCTGTGAATTACACTGCTACCTGTGTGATCAGCAGTAACGTGCCATCACCCGGAAAAATGGTCCTGATGACTGCAGCAAATTTTAAGCCTTTTTCATTGTGTCTCATTCCACACAAGGTTCAAGTGAGGAAATGCTGACATATCACTCACCTTATTGAGCACAAGTAAATTATCTTATTTTGCTTCTTTCTTGAAAGAGCTTTACTAACTAATTTTCTATTATTTTCAATACACATAGGGATTATTCATCTCTATGCAAAATGAACTTTTTGCTCAACAGAAAATCTCCTAGGCATTTAAACAGCTGAGAAATGCTCCATATTCTTGGGCATTTAGTTTTAGGAGAGCGTAGCATGAGAGATCTAGCTCCGTGTCTGATATCTCTCAGCATATTTAATTGTTGTTGTGCAATGATCATATCTGAAGTTGTCTGCACTAGGTCTGATAGAATCAATATTTTGAGATTTTAGGATTAAGGAGATGCCCATCCTTCAGGCTGCAAAAGAAAACAATGTGGATCTTCTGAGAGAGATCTTAGCATCTGATAAATGTGACCCTTTCCAGAGAGGTAAGTACAAAGACAGAGTGGTGAAAATTTACGAAAATTGTTGCACATATAACTGCAAAAAAGATTCTGTAGCCCATTTCAACCAGTCAGAGTCTAGTTTTCATTGTTCTATTACAATTTCAAAAATATCACTGCTCACATTTACGAGGGCAGTCTCAGTGGAATGTTATGGGCTGGAGCTTGATTGCAGAGAGTCGAGAAATGCGTGAGAGGAGAGAAAACTGAATAGGTGGCTGTACACACGTCATTCAAGTAGTTTGGAGGCAAAGAGGAGTAAAGAAATAGGGATATATTTCGGGAGAGCAGATGGGTCAAGAGATGATTCTTTCAGGATTGGTGAGATGTGTGTATGTTTAAAGTAGGAAGGGAGTGTGCCAGCGGAGAAAGAGAGGTTGAAGAGGTAAGCTAGAGGCAGATATGTAATGGGGGAGTGGGAGGAGAGCAGTTGGGAAAGAATAGGGATAAGGGGGCAGGTTGTAAGGTGAGATATTGAGATGATGTCAGATACTTCATCCTTAGTAACTGGGGAGAATTAACTGAGAGTGCTTTGGGAAGTGTAGGAGAAGGTGGGTGGGGTGTACAGGGCCTGGATTGAGGAGATATATTGCTGATTTTACCTTCAAAGCAGGTGGCAAAGTCATGGGCTGTGAGAGAAAAAATAGGAGGGGAGATAAGTGAGCTGAAGCTGGTAGAGAGGTACTGGGGTTAGAAAACTGGGTGGCTATTAAAGAAGAGAACTAGTTTGGTTGATAGTGAAAGGGAAGTGTTGTAAGATGATATAATGGATATAGCTTGCATTGGAGAGATATTTCCTCCAGTGGTATTTAGTAGTGCGAGAGCACTTTTGCGGGTATTGGCTCGGTGTGTCATGGTCAAAGTTTGGATTGCCAGAGACTGTAAATCTGGATGGAACTGCATTGGCTAGGGCAGAAATGAGTGTGTTGTTATAGAGTTGGGCAGCCATGCTCAGGGGGATGTGGTAGGGTTTTCCGGCGCGGACATACCCAACACAGTAGAGAGCAACGAAAAGATAACGATGACAACAAGACCGGTCATGTAGAAATTGCAACTTAATGACAAGGGGTGTTTGTGGCAGCTTCAGTTTCCTGATACTGTAAAAACCGACCTTGCAAAAGCTGGGCGCTAAGAAATCACGTCACCTGTAATGGTTCGAATGCAAGCTGCGGTTTTAAAGCGGCAATGGCTGGGTCCACGGCTCCAGGCTGAGGAAGAATCGCCCTTTAGCAGAGAGCTGCAGGGAACGTAGTGTCAGAGGAGGTAAACCAGGTTTCTGTAATGACAATTGAGGGAATGTAAAATGCATAGATCTCGGGTGGTAGAGAGCTTGTTAAAAACAGAATTTACAAGAATGCACAGAAAAAGTAGAAGGAGAGTAGTGGATAAGGTTGGAGGTATTGATAGTAAAACGTTGAGGGTAAGTTTTGGTGTGGAACAAGTTGTGTGATAGATGGGGTTTCACGGGGTCCAAGGTTAGGTGAGATATTGCCAGCAGTCAAGAAAAGAAGCAGGGCGAGAAGGAGGAAATGGAAAGATGATTTGCGAGTGTGAGTTTGGCTTCTACTTGTGCAGGTTGGCAAATGAGGTGGTTGCAGGAAACAAAACAAAATAGTTCATGGATGCAGGTTAGTGAGGAGGGAAGCGGGAGATATGAATAGTGGCAAGAGAAATAGGTAGAGATGAGGAGTTTGGACAAATGGGGGGTAAAAGTGAATAGGAAAAGGTCAGCTAAGTAGGTTCATAGTGGAGTGATGTGAGAGATGTGGATGAATGTGGATTAGTTGGGGTAGGTGTTGAGAGATTGGGAAGGAGCAGTTGATCCAGGTAATGGTGGAGATTGAGCCTCCTTTGATGCCCCCTGGCTTTGTGTAATTGTGTAGGTAGTCTCCACTGTTGGATATATATAGTCAATGGGTCTGGTAGCTGAACAGAGATGGTAACATCCATGACAGTTGAGCAGAGTTGGTGTAGTAGCTGAATAGAGATGGTAATCAAGTGGATTCTAAAAAATAGCCCTGATTTAGTGCGATGAGACTCCTCAGGACTCATTTTCCACCAGTTTCTACAAAGTCTCAATGCTTTATATTTGTCAGTATACGTAAGGTAGTTGTAGGGTTGAATAATGTTCATTCATCCATCGCTAGCTGCCGTCCACATGACACAATGAAAGGCAATGTCTGATTGGCTGTTATGGGTTTTATTTTGTTTTTTATAGTTACTTGTACTTCCATTAAAACAAAACAAAACAATTTTTTTTTACCATCAGATAGTAGTTTTGCTGAGTATCAATATTTTTGGGAATAAAGGGGTTATAGAGGTAATAGCACAATGGTATTGAGGTCTCACCAGTGATTTACTGCACAATGTGGTCTCTGATAATATGGTTATGTCACCGTTATTTCGATTAGGGGCTTTAGGAGAAACGGCTCTGCATATGGCAGCTCTCTACGACAACCTGGAGGCGGCTGAGATTTTGTTAACGGAGGCTCCGTTCCTACTCAACCTCCCCATGACCTCTGACACCTACCAAGGTTAATGCAAACATTGAATTTATAAATACTTCATTATTCTGCAGGTAGGGAGCTGGTACAGTTTTAAGTAATCATAGTTTAATACACTTTAAATATACAGCTCTTCACTCCCAAATTCATTAGTGCACAGAGTAAGCCCTCCAATATCATTAAAACACAGTCACATTGTCCCTGAACTTTCTTAAGTGTAATGTCACTCACCTAAAAAACAAAAACAAACTTACACTATTGGGTTGACTTATACAGATCCCTTTGTTTATAACATTAAAAGTCTTATGTCTGATACCTTAACCTCTTTTACCTTCTTCATCTTATTCAACTATAACCTTAATGTAACAACACGAGACTTGAATAGGGCACAAATAAATGATTTTTTCACCTCCACTATGGTGGAGGTGAATAAAGCAGCCAGACCGACGTGTGCCAGGCAAAACCCAACTGTCCTAGCATATCGTTAGGACTACTCGCTGGGGAACAACCAAACCCCTGGGTTCAAGTGGGGGACCAACCAATAAAACCCGGGCGCACATATCTACCTGGACGGGGCACCACATCCTAATTCTACTGAACCCGCCCCTCCTCTGGGCTATAAGGGAAGCAACCACAGGGCAACCCACAGGAGCGGTACCTGAAACCGAGTCTAATAGCCGATTCACTCGAAGAGAGGCGGGTTCACCATACCCAATACCGTAAATGTGCGCCCAAACAACCACTGGCCGTCGACTGTACTGCTTTTCCGGCCAATACTCCATCCAGCTTCTCTGAGAAACATGCCTGCTTTCAACGCTGATAGCCATCGTAACAGCATCCAGTCGACTCCTTTGTCTCCCAGGAACCAAACGAAACAGGGAGGGTGGGTGGGCAACATCCAGATCTGCCAAGACTGAACAACACTCCGCCCATCCAACTTATAGCCCTATACCCCTCCCCTATGACACCGGATGGGCATACCAAATAGGTAACTATTAACACTCCAGAGAATAACTCAGTTAAAGATACAGCAAAGCTTTTATTATCCTTCGCTCCTATGCAGATCTCAGTTCTTATTCCAAGACCTTTTCACTATACCATGCCTTATCTCTAGCTATCCACTCATTATCTTCTCATTATGCTGAATTTTCCTACAGGACAGACAGCTCTGCACATTGCTACTGTCAATCAAAACATGAATTTGGTGAAGATGCTGATACAGAGAGGAGCTGATGTCTCTTCTCCAAGGGCCACTGGCAGCTTTTTCACTTGGAAGCCTAAAAACCTCTTCTATTTCGGTATAGTGATAATGTCATCTACAAACTATCCAATAATAGTAATCATTTTCCATTTGTATAAATTCTGATGCCTTTACCTACCAACAGGAATTTGTCTCCTCAATACAATCTTGCAAATTACTTTGAGTATCGGGTAGCTTATTTTGTTTTTTAGCTGAACCTATTTCAAAGCATGGGGTAGCTGTGGCTGAACATCCCTATTCATAATTATCATTCACCACTTTAGTATGGTGCCTTAAATCATATTTTGGCAAAAGTAAAGATCTGGGGGTTTGAAAAGTGGAGATGTTGCCTATAGCAACCAATCAGATTCTAACTGTCATTTTGTAGAATGTACTTAATAAATGATAGCTAGAGTCTGATTGGTTTTTCAAACCCACCAGAAAACTCTCAGCTTAATACATTTACCCCCTGACCTCAAATTGCTGCCAATAGCATGAAACACTGCTTGTTTCACCATCACCTATGTATTACATCAGTGTTTCTTAAACCTGATCCTCAGGACCCCAAAAGGTGGGTGTTTTCCTTATCTCCTTAGGACATAGAGAAGTTACAGTTATTTATAAGGGATAAATAATAACTGCAGTGTAAATATGTTATATCAAATGAATCCATTGATAAGTTTAGCTACTAATGTGTAAAATGTGAAGACAGAAAGTCTGATGTAAATGTATTAGAGGGTTTTGCACATTCCAGTGTGAGAAGATAGGATTGTCACCTATGACACCTTCAAAGAACTCTTGCTGTGAGATATATCCTGACACAAGTTAGTTTTTGGACTCCTGAATAGACTTTGTGGGGCCGGTCACAGCTGGACATCCTTGCAGCCCAAGGCAGCATTTTGCAGGCCTATACAGGTATATAGAAATATGAGCTTCAAAGGAAAATATCATCATAGTTCATATTTTGGGAAACCCGGGTGTAACTCCATACTGAGGAGCAGAAATCACACCAGGGTTATGAATGACAGGTACGGGTGGTATCCGGGAACAGTTAAAATCACCTATCTTTGGAAAAGGTATGTCACATTGTCATAACTCATAACTCCATCATGTTTGGTATCAAAAGATGGACAGAGTGATAGTGGATTTATTAATGATAAAATTGGATCAATGGGACGCTCTACAAAAAAGTTAGATCACATAGTAGAATTGGTTAGTAAGTCAGGCAACATGCAAATGGTGATTGAAAAATGTGTCACAAGCCACAACCCCCTGGGGATACAAAGAGGTGTGGAAGTATCTTTAAAAGGCTGAGACCAGGTATAGCAAGGGGTCAGACTTTTTGGGAAATCAATTCACATTGATAAGCTATCCATCTTCCTTGCAAAGACTTGGGATGCCCGGGATGTACCCCACATCTGTTGAAGCAGCACCCCCTCTCATTGAAACTCCATATCTGCTGCTTACATAGCCCAAGCATCAGCATGACATATTGATACATTGCAATTTTTTTTCCCCAGGGGAACATATTTTAAGCTTTGCTGCTTGTGTGGGAAACATGGACATTGTCAAGTTACTTATAGAGAATGGGGCTAACCTGCGTGCTCAGGACTATTGGGGTAAGAGACAATGATGTAACTCTATGTCCTTCATACAACAATGAATAATATTGTGTTGCTATTCTCAGATTGGCTACTCCCTACTTGCAGGAAACACTGTTCTTCACATTTTGACCCTGCAACCCAACAAGCCTGTGTCCTGCCAGATGTATGATCTCCTCCTGTCGCTGGACTGTAAACAGGGCACCCTTTGTCTGGACAAGATTCTGAATAACCAGGGCCTCACGCCGCTGAAGACGGCTGCAGCTGAAGGGAATGTCACTGTGAGGGATTTTTCTGCATTTCTCTTAGGGTGACAGTGATGGGAAAATACATTGAAGGAGGAAGGAAACCCTCTATTTGGCATTAATAAATATCAGAATATGTATTACTGGACTGAATAATATAATATAATATCAGATTTTTTTCACTTGAATAGAGCGGATGGAGAAGCAGTAGAAGCCTTAAGAATTTGCTAAAATGGAAAAGAGGAGGTATAGCCCATAGCAACCAATCAGATTCAAGTTATTGTTTTAATGATAGCTAGATTCTTCTTGGTTGCTATGGTTTGATGAATCAACCTCTGAGATTGGCTTGCAGTCTCCTTGGTAATGCTTTGTAAAGAATGATAGTGGACACTATTAATGATATAAAGTAGCAGTGGAACTGAATTATTACATGGGCTGTCACTCTGCTACCAGCAACCCTGTCTGTTTAGGAACAGCCCCACTGTACCTCTTTGGTTGGGTTGTCTCCTGAGACCACCACTAGTACCAGTTTGTCTCCAATAGGTCGAAAGCCCCTTTCATATATTTAAGAAAATTACTTTTCGGAATAATCAGTTATGAAGAGAAACATGGCATTGTTTATAAGCAGGAACAGATATGGGTAGTCATAGATATGTTCCCAAATAGCAAACTCCTGTTCTCAATTTAAGAATTAAAACACAATAAATCCCAAAATTCCATAGCTTATTGTATCTATATGATGAAGACTTAGATTTGACTTCTGTTCACCATTCACTTCTATCTGTAGATGTTCCAGCATATCCTGAAGAAGGGTGTCCGGACAGTGCACTCGATGGGTCCAACATCTTACACTCTGTATGATCTGACCGAGATCGATTCCTGGGGGTCTCCGTGTTCTGTTCTCCATCTGCTTGTTACCTCGAGCAAGGCTGAGGTACACGAGGTTATATTATATTTTTACAAGCTGCATTTTGCCTTTACTAACTTTTAAGTCTGTGCTGTTGCTTGACTGGCCATTCTTTTATATGTATGTAGAAAGCAGGCTCCTCCCAATTGTCACACATGACACTTTAGAAGTATATGATAAAATATATGACAGTATTTCAGTGAAAGCAGAACACATTTAGATATAAAGATCTCCTCAACACCATTATCTCTCTCTCTCCAAGGCACGTCGAATTCTGGACATTACCCCAATAAAAGAGCTGGTGAACGAGAAGTGGCAGAGGTTCGGACGGCCCTATTTCTGGTTCATGGCCGCTGTCTACGTGCTGTATATGATTTGTGTCTCTTTGTGCTGTGCAAACCGACCTCTCCAACCTCTACAGAACTCGTCAACAAATCCCCGGGATATAACACTACTAGTACAAAAACACCTTCAGGTTGGACAATCTCTGAAACATGTGTCAATAATGCAAAGAGCTTGAAGGCAATGAGCTGGAACCAACTGAAAGTAGAACCACCATCTACAGCATAGACGGGTTTGGGGAATTGTGGGAAATGAGGTTCACAATGGTACATTATCTCAAAATTATTGTTGAAACACATCTGTATGTATTATTGTAGTGTCGGAAGAGGGTCTGATTTTTGTTTTTACTGGCTGACCATTTTTGTCTTGCTAATGAGCATTAAATTAGAATTTTTCCCAATCACCATCACCATTTCTTTATCAGTGTTAGTAAGTTGACTGTCCACTTGCTATCCTCCAGGAGATAGAGAGTTTCTTTCCCACCATCTGCAGCCTCATTGCATACTGAAAAATAGAACAATTTTTAGCACTTTGGCGAACAACATGAGAGGGGGACATCAGGTATGTGAGGTGTAATATGAGTTATTATATACAACCACATTTTGTTCTGCAAGGCATCTTGACCCATAGACCCACTAGCATAGCCCCCAACAGTGCTGATTGTTGAATCAGAGACGTTCACACTGAGTACTTTTTGACTTTCTTTTTTTTTGTATTTACAGAGCATTTCCTGTTATGTTTAAGTAAAATTCTTGTGTGTTTTCAGGATTCATATAACACCCCAATGGATGATCTAAGATTAGTGGGAGAACTGATTACATGTATTGGGGCGCTGGCAATGTTACTCCAAGAGGTATGCTAAAACTTTTGTTTCTTGTCTGCATACTACTTACCCATGATTAAGTAGGTTGCCACAGGTGGTAGGGAATTTAGACTGTAAGCTCCAATGGCGCAGAGACTGATGTGAATGATTACATTTTCTCAATACTGTCCTCCGTAATAGGATATATAAATAAACTATAATAATAATATTTCCGTATACACTCATAAGCTCAATTAGGTGCATCCTATAAATGTAATTAGTATCCAAATAATGATTTGGAAAAAGTGAAAAAAAAACTACGTCTATATACACATATCTCTTGTAAACCAGGAGAACCATAAATATTTTATTTGCCTATGAAATAACTGAATTTTTTAATGATTAAAAATGCATTTATAGTACTCATTGCAATTACAGCATAACAAAGTGTTAATGTGGTAATTTTTGCTATGGCAATAAAATATAGCCTTATAATACTGTACACAAGTAATGCTGTTATATATCTATAAACGACTGTAAATAATATCTGTATAAATGGTGAACTGTGATGTCACAACTTTAGTCTAATTAGAAGTGTTTATAAGGAATAACGCATCCAACCGTAAATTATTACATATATTAGAAGTCACAGAGTATCTAGATAATTCACAGCAAGGAATGCATTATATAAACACAAGAGAGCCAATCAGAAGATAACGCCATCATTGAGCTACGTCTGATACATGCAGAACAGGCAACATAAGAGAGATTTATAAATGTTGCATAATCCAAGAGAGGAAGGAACCCTCATATCATATATCCTGTAATAACAGTTCAGCAAACCAAGGGCTCTGGTTTAAAGAATCTACCTATCCATTCCTGTCTCCAATGCATTTACCTTCCTCCTGATCAATTTCTGTTTATTCCAAATATAGCATTTGTGAAAACCAGTAAATAAAAATCAAACTCCCACCACCCCACAAACAAAGTCAATCCTAGAACCATGCATCACATTTTAGGAAAGGCAAATCTTTTTTACACAGATAACTCCACATAAATGTCCTCTACTCAAGACATTCTATAAATGTTTTCTTTGTCATCATAATGTGCAATCTACATAAAGTAGATTGCACAATTTGAGCCATGATGGAAATGGTCTGGACACCCTACAAAACACCTATAGATGAATTAATGAGACATGTTTGAAAATGATTATACTTACAATGATTCTACTGTTAATCAGATACCAGTATTAATGAGTACCCGAAGTATCTCGTTACTCCAGGACACGGTTTCAGGAGGACTGTTTCACTTCATTCTGTGAGTAGTTTTTTCAATAATTGTACCTGCTCTTATCATTAGCCTCTATAATATTATTATTAGTGAAGTTATTATATAAGATGATATTATACAGCTGTACTGTCTTCCTTTGTGTCATCCCCACAAATAAGTCTTAAATTGATAGTTTCTTAGGATTTGGGTGACTTAACATTCACATTTTGTCCACATATCGTGGAAGCAGCCATTTTGTGGGTCTAAGAAATACAGAGGAACACACACCATATATTGGTGTCAGGCCTTGTTGAAGACTTAAATAAAGGAGGTCACTAACTGGTATTAGCACTACTGGACTAGCAGGTGCGGAGTCTAACGTACCCCTGGTATTCGCTAGGGACCCCCGCAAGGATTTTTGGACTTCGCTGCGCAGGGTACGCAGGTCGCGGTCCTACTAACCAGTTGCCAGTGCAGTGATAAAAGGGTCAGACGGTCCGGGTCAAGCCAATCGGGAATGCAAGGTACAAAAGGAGAATCCAGAAGGGTAGTCAAACAAGTCAAGGTCGCAGGAACAATATCGGACAGGCAGACAGGAGGATGGTCGACAAGCCGGGTCACAACAGGAGAGTGGATACACAGGAGAATGGTCAGGGCAGCCGGGTAACAACAGGAAACAACAACTGGAATGCTGGAAACAGAAACCTGTTACTCTGGCACCCTATTGGCGCCAGAGCCAGGTTTAAATAGAGGCAGCTGGAAGGAGATTGGAGAGCCAGGAAGAGGCACGCTATGTGACAGGTAGCATCCCGTTGCTAGGCAATGGAACGGAGCAGGGCGCATGCGCCCGGCCGGGGGCTCCGGCGGAATCCGCAGCGCGTCTGTTGCTAGGCAACAGAGCGCTCCGGCTAGAGGAGGAAGGCGTCCGTCCCCGTATGGCAGGGGAACAACCGGGACGGCGCCTGACAATTGGTTTGATCCACAAAATGACTGCCCTCATTGGGTGCAGAAGTCAGGAGCAATTTAGATAGGGGGGGGACTCTTACAACTTTTTGCATCAAAGCAAAACCTGCAGATTAGAACATACACAGAGTTAGAACATCCTGTAGCCAATTCCTATTTGTATTTATATTCTCCATAATTCTTATCCATTCCATCACTAACCACCACCACAGGGTCATGTTCTGTTGCTCAGTTTTGCTGACACTCGCCCTGAGACTGACAAATTCTGAAGGAGAAGTGATCCCTATGTCTTTGGCCCTGGTATTCGGCTGGTGCTACGCTCTGTATTTTGCTCGTGGATTTCAGATGCTGGGACCCTTTACTGTCATGATACACAAGGTTAGTGTCTGCAATGCAACTGAGAGACAAAGTGGGCCCATCTCAGCCAAGTCTAGGCACTTAAAAGGTACATAGACATCCTGCTCACTGATAGTTATTGGTGAATTAAACTGCTTTATGCATTAAAATTTTTTCATTTACTTGCATTCAATGAGCATGGAAACAACAAGTGCTGCACACTGGACTTTACACTGTGTATACACAGCTTTTATGAAGCAAGCTTAAGTTATCTCATTATGTTTCTGATTTACAGATCATGTTTGGAGATCTCCTGAGGTTTATCTGGCTCATGATGGTGGTCATTATAGGCTTTGGATCAGGTATCGATAAAGTATCTTGTAAACTTCTGTCGTGAACACCCAGCCTGTCCTAGATACAGCTAGGACAGCTGGCCGTGACTAGCGTTACCTCAGTCACTTAGCAACGAATACACCTTTTGCCACCACAAAGGATTTACTATGGTGTTCTTACTTTCACCAAAACCACTTATTAATGTTTCACACTTAAATCACATACACATGTAGCATGAGCCTCCCTGAGCTTCGTAAGTTAAGAAAGAATCACGGAGAACACACTAGATTAAATGTATTTAATCTGAAAATGTTTCCAAGGCTTAATTACAAAAATGTTAATAACAAGACATACAATAAGTTGCACAAATAAGTTTCGGAAAATAAAATAGGAAATATCATCATCATCATCATTAAAACCAGAGTCACTACTTACTAGTTAAGACTTGGCGTGTGTGAGGGAACACAATTGAGAAATATGGGACATTTTAGTCTTGATAGACCCCCTCATGAAAATGAACAATATAATGTCTAAAGCATAAGATTTTAAACCTTTTTCCACATAGCTCTCACTTCCCACCTTTGGAGGTTAGCTATCAATAAGCACAGATTGATCTTCAGAGTGTCACAGAGCTTTCAAAATGAGTTAGGGATGTCCTGAGACCTGAATGTTTTCACCTCTGCTCGTTTGGCTTGGCTGGTCAGTACATATCCTCTGCATATAAAAAACTCCTCAGAGATGCTTATCTGTCCTTGGCTATTTTCATAAGATTATTAACACTTGCATAGGTTCAGGCTCATGTCATTTAGCAAAGCACACGTTGAGATTACATTGCAAGGTCACATACCATATACATTGTCATATCTGAATATTTAGGGCAGATAACAATAATACAAAAAAGTCACAAATTCATTCTTTGCTAGATGACAATTGTTATAACAAAGTATTAGGCTAGGTACACTCTATAGGGTTTTTTGCTAATTAGAGGCCCAATCACACCATAAACGACCGTTCAGCCCGATACCGCAGTGCACGCACCAACGATGAACAATTATCGCTCCAAAGCACATTGTATGCTTTCATTCGATTTTTAAAGTGAACTAAAAATCTTGTTCAGCAAAGGAACAATGTTGTTCCAATCCTGCAGTGTGTATGCACTCATGGCCGGCAGTGTCCATAGATCTCTATGGAGTATGCAGAGTCACCATCTTCTAAGCCGATGGTTATGACAGATGAAGATCATAGATCTGACGGCAAACCTTGTGTTTAGTGTGTACACATAAATCGGCATGCTGATCGGGACTATTTTTTTCTCAGTCATTGGCAAAACCATTAACGTTATCGCATTGGGGGAAAATTTCTATAGTGTGTACCCAGCCTTAGAAAACCTGAGTGTTTAAGCTTCTATAAATAGCAGATCAGACTTGTGGGTTACACCATGCACATTGCAGCCCTTTCTGTCAATACTTTACCCATGGATTTTTTAGAGTATTACACAGACTAGTGCTGATACAGACAGCCTGTTTCATATTTGTTTGAAGACCTCAGTGTGTTATATGGTGTCTTAGTCAGCATGCAAAGTGTTAAAGAGACATTCTACTTAAAACAATGAGAAGAGTTAAGGGGATTGTTAGGCATCTTAGGGACAAAATTATATTAGATTTCTTTAGCTACTTCATATTATATCATTACTACATTAATGAAAATGTGACATGACTCTTGTACTCTTGTGACATGTCCACCAATTCTCCATAATAGATAGTAAAATAAGACATCTTAAAAATTCTTTCCTTTGCCATACTGTTGTAAATACACTTTGTGCACTCATAAGCAAAGGAAAAATAGTTTAAATTGGTTTCTATGGTTACCTGCACACCAATACATCATAATGTCATTAAGATTTGGAGACACCTCCTATTCAGTTTTTAATGCACTAACATGTTCATTTTATAAGAGGTATACAGACAGCAATTATATATATGTTTATGATGGGATTAAGCTCAATGGCATTTGGTAAGCTCTAGCAAAAGCAAAATGTCCACCTAAAACCACATAAATCTCAAAGCATAATATTAAAATGTGTAAATATTCAGTGTGAATGAGCCAAAGTACAATTCTGGACAGCGGCCCACTCTTCAGCGCCATAATAACTTAATGTGTCTTTTTCTCCCTTTCATTTTAGCTCTTTGCATAGTGTTCCAGATGGAGGACCCCACACAAATGGGAATTTTTTACAGTTACGCCATGTCTCTCTACAGCACGTACCAACTGTTCATCAATGTCATCAACTCCCCGGCCAACTACAGCGTCGACCTCCCTCTAATGTTCAGTATTATCTACTTACCCTTCACGTTAATTGCTAACCTCTTGATGATGAACCTGCTAATCGCTATGATGGGGGAAACTCACTGGAGAGTGGCCCAGGAGAGAGATGAATTGTGGAGAGCTCAGGTGAGAGGAGATGAGTGAACAAGCTGCTCTTTGTTCATCTAGCAATCTACAAAAAGAAACAAATATTACATTAAACATTTAATTTTTTCAAGTAGCGCTCTGCACAACCACTGTGCAAACCAGTTTTGATGTATTTTCATAGCAACACAAAGAAACAGCCAACATTTCTTCATTACTTTCGCCCATCCACTCATAATTTCAGCGTACTAAAACATTAGAATCACGGTAGAATCCAATTTGTTTATGTTTTTATACATGTAAAGAATGTTTATAGATTATCAACCATTACATAGCACCAACATATTCCCCAACGCTCTACAATCAGAGCCATACCCCCATATAGGCAGTTGGTAGATGACCATGGTCTGCCTGTGTGCGGACCGACGGAGCAGGAATCTTTTTCATTAAATTTACATTAAATAAACACATAGGCCAAACTCGCTGCGCTCTTTGGGAGAAAAGATTAATGTCTGATTTGGTCATATTAAGGTGGCAAAATTGGACAATAAGCGGCTTCTATGTCCAAGGGGACCAATCACATTCGGCATTGTTGGGGCTGGTAGTGGGGTTAGAAAATTTCCCCCTGCACAGACTGTTAGGGACCACCTTCAGGCATCTTCCAACCCTTTATACAAACATGTTTAATAATGATCTTCTAGGATCTGTTCCCTTAGTATTATCATCGGACATGAAGGTGGTTTATGGGGCATGCAAACTTCTATATTATCCCAGCTGCCTGATATTGGCTCTGATAATACAGTCTTTATGACCAGAATAACGCACATTATCTTTCGTCTAGTGCAGTAATCATAACATTTAGGTACACAACACATCCAAGCCATGTTAATAATGGTTTTGTAACATATCAATTGTAACTTTTGTCCTGGATATCAAAATTCATATGATACAACCAGCCTGGTCCTGTAACATGTGCACACACATACGCTAGTGATCACGCACACTCCTTGAACTATTATAATTTACCTAATAACGAATAATTTCATTGTTCAACACAGCTTGCAGCAACCACAGTGATGTTGGAAAGTAAGCTTCCGAGATACTTCTGGCCTCGCCTCGGCATTTTTGGGTCAGACTACGGCTTTGGAAATCACTGGTATTTATGGTGAGTACTTTCCATACATCTAGTTTGGAATAATAGCGATGAGACATTGGTCACTCATTTTCATACTGAGATCCTGGAAAAAGATTATATTCTTGTAAATAACTCAAATGATTGTGTATGAAAGTGAATAAAGTTGCATATTTGTCTGCCGAGCATATAACAAGCATGCCCTCTCTCCATCTTGGAGAAACAAACAATCTGTCCAGCGATTTGTGGGAATAGAGAATGGAATATGACCAGCTAGCAAAAGTGAAGAGTCACTTCAAAATCCACTCTACCAGAACTTTTGGACTATCTCCTAATTACAACTTTTAGACTTTTCCCCATAGATTACTGCTCAAGCCTAATAGTTATGGGATATGTGGTTTAGAATTTATGAAACCAGATAGAAGAAGGAAATTAAATTTCTGCAGTGATTATGTCATACACAAACATACGATCAGGAAGTGGCTCCTCCTACAGTCACTATGAGGAGCATTGCTAAACAAATAATGAGGAGGGTAATTACATGGTCAATGTGCGGTCAAAATAAAGCCATGACAATATCTTATGTAATTTAGTATATATTAAACACTGAACTCCAAATGACAGTAAATCCCTTTAATTTAGAAATCACAATGTCCAAAGCTTTCTGGGTAATAGATCCCTTATGTGTATGTCTTAAGTCATGCTAGGAAATATAATTTAGAGCTCATGGGGCCCTAAGCAACATAGTGGTTTGGTCTTGCATCCCTTTTAATTTGTCAAAAATCCTACTGGGCTGTAAGCGGTAGGTTGCCTAGTGGATAATCTGGCAATGCATTAGCATAGTCTACATCTAATGTGTCAAATTTGTATTTTTAATGTGGGTATTCTAGTGGTTGAATTGATATTTCATGAATAAAATAAACTAAATATAAAATGTTTGGCTGGTAACAAGCATCACACTGAAAGGCTGCTGTCCTTTCACCTCCGACAATGTGTAAAAATCAAGAGCAAGATTTACTAGAACTTCTAAAAAGAAACAGTGAAAGGGTTGCCAATCAGATTCTAGCTGTCATTTATTTAGTACTTTCTGAAAATTGATAGCTAGGATTTGATTTGCAATGGGAACACTTCCACTTTTCCTTTTTAGAAGTTTTAGTAAATCTACCACCAAGTCTTTTTTGCGTAGGCGGGAAGGGGGGGGGGGAAGTGAAGTGAGACTCATTCACCCCAATATTCTATCTTCACTCACCCTAAAGGTGGCCCAATATATATAGTTACCGAGGTAAAGAACATGCAGTCCCCTCCTAACAAGCCACACATGCCCCAAACACCTTTCTGTACCCAAAAGGAAAGAGTAATTATAAGAAAAATAAAACAGAAAGACAAAATAAAGTTGACTTTAATACCCTTTTCTCATTCAATGGGGGAAAATCCCCATTCGAACATGTATTAATTGTTTGCTGATCATTGTGTTGATCAGCTGGCATTAAATAATATTAAAAAAACTTGGAGCGGTTTCTCTAAGAGGACATTGATCACATCCCTCTGGCTCCAAATAAACAGGGGCACACTTATTTTAATAGTGGAGTGCCCTCATTCAAGTGTATCATTTTTGATCTGCAGAGAAATAAGATTGAAGTAAATTAGAAGAAGGGGTCAGAGATCTCACCTTCCCAACTCTGAAATTGCTCATACCTACTATTCAAAATAAGAATCTGGAACTATTGCAAGTTTGTGAAAGGGGTCCTGATGTCACAATGGGGTAACATCTAGTACTTCTGAAGAACTAGGCCACCCTTCCCCTCCCCTCCCTTAAAGACTCCAATTAATTGCAGCACGTACCAGTTCCCTACATTCTAACCATTGGGAAAAAGGTGCCAATGGTCGGAACGTTGTGACAATTCCTTCAAATCAGGGTTGTCCTGACTACATTAGGGCAGTTGGGAGGTATGGCTAAATCACCAACATAGGTGCAGTAACACGTAGCAGACCGCAACAGTGCAAGGTAGACTGTATTAAGCCCCCAAAATAACTACCTTAAATTTGTGTATAGGTGATGTCACTGGATTCTAGAGACTCGGTAGCCAAATTCCTATGAATATTGGTTCTGCCTAAAAAATGACTGTCACCACTCTGCATAGGAGACAGGCAGGGCCATTGTTACTACTACTGACTTTAAGTAGATATTTAACTAAAATCAAGAATCTACTTAAACACAACAATTACATCTGTGCCTAGGCCTATTAAATACATTAGTATGTTCATACTAGGCAGTACCTGTATATATTAGTAATATGTGGATTTATTTCAGTGGAACGCGTAGGCCTACCAGAGGATGGCAACATGCAACCCACTAATCACCTCTTTGACATAGAACATTATGTAGCTTTGCTGGTTTTATGACAGAAGAGAACATAGGACCACCCATCTTAGATTAATTAGGAAGTTTATTTTTTTCCCTTTATTCAGTTAATTTTCTCTGCCGAATAATAAGTAACTTTACAAATGCACTGTAAAGGTAAAGAGCTGCCTCCCAGCGTCTGGCAGTCCTAGGCACAGACTTACTCTGCATTTAGTTAAATTGCACTCAGAATAAACATAAATCTATCTTAAGAGGGAACATCTTGAATTTAAAATTCTCTCTGATTCTCCAGCTATATGCATCTATGTTAAACTGCCCTCTGTTTGTTTTAGCGTGAAGAAAGAAATCCAGGAAGACCAGAATCTGTTGTCCGTGTCACCACAGCCCTATGTATCAAAGGACACAAAGACAATCATCAAGAACTCAGCTGGTTTTGCGAATAAAGACAACAAAGAAAATCTAGAGAATCTAGATCCTCTAGCCCAGAGGAGGTCCAGCCGGGGCTGGCAGATCCTGCGACAGGCAACCATTGACCAGTTACAGGGCAGTTCTACACTGAACACAGACCAGGAAATCTATTATATCTAGTAATAGAAGTACAACTTTCCCCAGGACTGATGCGTGCATCTGTTGGGTCACCTCCCTAGTTCCACCCTCAACTTCCTAACTGGTGTAGAATGGGGGACAAGACTCCAGCTTCTATTCTTGGAAGTGTGGTGCTGGGATTTAACAGCAGTAGTAACAATGGTCCTGCCTGTCTCCTACGCAGAGTGGTGACAGTCATTTTTAGGCAGAACCAATATTCATAGGAATTTGGCTATCGAGTCTCTAGAATCCAGTGACATCACCTATACACAAATTTAAGGTAGTTATTTTGGGTTCTTAACCAATAATAATAAAAAAAAGTATTACAGTATTGGTTCACGTCCACACAATGGCTACCTTCACTCTGTGCCAATGATCTCTTCACAACTGCTAACCCACAACTGAAGTGGTTTGAGAAAATCACTAAGGCATTTAAAGTGTGGAATTCCACATTGTTACTACCTCTTGCTGGGTGTGATACATATGTTCGACAGTTACATGATCGACATTTATGTTGTAGACACCATAAAATAGACAGGGTTGGAAAGATGACAATAAGGACACCAACAGTATTATTAAATTGACATTTGGAATGTAGGTGGTATTATTAAGTCGACAATACAAATGTCGACAATATTATTTGTTCAACAATTCAAATGAAGACAGTATAATTAGGTTGACAATAATATCCCTATCCCTAACACTAAACATTTAATACTTTCTGCATTTGAATTGTCAACCTAATAATACTGTCGACCATGAGAATTGTCTACCTAATTGTCGACCTGATGATACGGTCGACATTTGAATTGTCGACCTAATAATACCGTCAACCATGTGAATTGTCAACCTGATATTACTGTAGACACTTGAGTTGCCAGCCTAACATTGTTCACTTTTGAATTTCAACCAAATAAACATCTAGCCTTCAACTGCATACCCTCTTGCTTCAGCAGGTCATTTTAAAAAGTAGTCGCTGAATGTTGAAAAAGCATAGAAATTTTACGAGCCACAGACAGCACCTCCTTCACTGTCTTCTCATTTTTTAACAAATTCTGAACAAGCAAGTTTTGTGTGCAAAGCATGGTACATGTTGGAATTCACCCAGTCTTAATGCACACACCATGTTCGCCCCATTATCAGCAATGAATAATCCTGGGGAGAGTCTTAGAAGAATAAGTGATTTTGCTATGACATTCCAGAGCTTTTTCCAACAGAGTGACAGCAGTATGCTTCTTAGTGAAACAGAGATTGTCTTTCCTGTATTCGACTTTGATCAGCACACCCCGATAAAAAAAATATTTCTTGATTTTAAAAGTATTTGAACATGAAGGCAATTGTGTGAGGGGCGTATCACATTTGAACTAGTAAGCAACCAAAAGACAGGGTGCTGTGTTGACAGTACAACCCAAATAAAACAAAACATTTTCTTTAACAAACCAAATGTATTAATTTGAATAATATTGAGGAGCAGTGCCTACATTGCAAAGTAGCAGTCCCTCCTTTCCCTATCTCATTGGGCATTCGCAAGGTAGTGAGGCTACATGTAACTCCATCTTCAAGTAGCTTTACTCCTGTTGTCAATCATGGACCAATGTATAGATCAGGAGCATCCCAGTACTGTCAGTAGTTATATTTTTCAACGTCTCCGAGTAAAGAAGGTAATGTGGGAATAAAGTGTAAGAATGGGCAATCCATATGCAAACGTTTGTAAATATCAAAGAAAACATCAGCACTTGATATAAGTATTAAGGGAAAAGATACTGATGAATGTATTGATTTGTTTAATAAAATGAAAATAGATAAAATTCCATACAGTGGCAAACAAAAGCTCAGATCATACCCACTTTTTGCTACCAGTGGTCCTGTTACACGTATTAGAATGCCCATTGAAAACAGAGTTCCCAACATGGTCATGCATCTTCTGTAACTACTCAGGCACCACCTTCTTGCTCTAAGTCACATCAGTACATGAAAAGAACACTGAGGCTGAAGAACAAATTGGGCATTCACAGAATTCCGAGCACAGTTTAAGGGTGTCCATGAGTGCTATATGCGAGTCTGAAATTTCAGATTCTGACACTATAATTATAGGGCAGCCTCCTTCCCAAATCTCTCAACCAATTGAAAATGTGAAGATGAGTAGTAATGTAGACAAGTGGTACTGTTCAAATGAAAGACTACGTGACCGTGATAGTCCACTGGCTAGGTCAATCACTTTCATCATCATCATCATCATCATCACCCTTATCCCTTCAGCATAGTAGATCTAGCACACAGTGCCAGGTTTTTCACAGCACCCTGTTTTTTGTCCACTAACAAGTTCAAAATGGCAATGATGTTGCCCCTCACACAATTGTTTTCAGATTGAAATACTTGGGATTTTAAAAGGAAGAAAAATAATTGTATTTTGGAGTGTGATGCTCACAGTCTATACTATATACTCTATAATATTCTATTACAATCAGTAGTCCCTGCTTGTCTACTGCTCACTCTCTTACACCAATTGATCAGCATACAATTACAGCAGACTGATCTCTATATAAACTCTTCAAATGTGTGCACTAAAATCACAGCTTTGCAATATACATTACTTCTGTTACCCTGCCCAACCCTCTATAAGCACAGAATTAGAGCAAATGTCCTACCCACATGCTCTCTCTTCTTAAATGGCAGTTGAGAACAGAGGCAGGGCTATCTACAGAAGATATTGATCCAAAACGCATGAGAGCCAACATTCTACCGGAATATACATTTTGCTTCACCTTCAGATGCAAATTTGGCTCCAGGAACGGAGTCATGAATCGTCTCTAATGGCAGTGGTTCCTAACATTATATAAAAGTATCATGGTAATCCTTATGGAAAGAGGAGCACAGGATTACCATAACATTCCATGCTCTTTTTTTCATTCATAATGGCATTTTTAACATAAGGGTAGCGAATTGATAGTTTTTGTCATAAATATATTGGATAACTATAAAAAAAAAATGGTGTGAACTTTAACATAGGTTTGACCGTGAAACATATCCACGGCCATTCATCATCATCATCCACCATTTTTGGAGTGTGGGAGGAAACTGGAGCACCCGGAGGAAACCCACGAAAACACGGGGAGAACATACAAACGCCTCACACATAAGGCCATGGTCGGGAATTGAACTCATGACCCCAGTGCTGTGAGGCAGAAGTGCTAACCACTAAGCCACCATGCGGCCAATTGTGTATGTCATGTTACTGTAACATACTATAATATGAAATACATTGTAAAAGCATATAAAATATGTATGGTTTGTAGATTGCTTTGTTCTATAAATAAAGGCTCTCAGCCAGAGTTCCACGACATTCATTTTTAATTTGTGTCAGTCCATAATGTTTACCTCATTGGAATTAAAAATCTATTTATATACAATTTATTAAAGAGCCTCATTGTTAGATGCACATGGCTCCTGCATCTTCAGAAGCATAATGATGAAGGACATACCTCCCAACTGGTGGGACAAGTCCTGACTGCGCAAGAAAGTCCCCCAAAAGTTAGGTCATATCCATTAGAACCAAAACATTCAAACTCAGTTGCAGCTTGGCTGGATCCTGGCATGTTTGGTCCCCCTTTGGAAAAAGAGACCTGTAGTATTCACTTCCTGAGAAACCGAGCAATGAGTGACGACTCTAGGCCTCCCTACCCCCAACCAGCTCTGCCATTAAATTAATAGCACTCACATTTCATAAATAGGCCTATGTTCCTTAATAAGCCCCAACATTAGAAAACTAGCCTTCACGTTAACTGCACCTACAAAATATTAATACGCACACCTGCTATGAAGACACTGGAATGCTGTAGGAGGCGGACTCCTTTGTCCACCTCCTGGTCTTTCTCTGCACATGTCGGGAGCCAGCCTCACTCCCTGTGAGGGAAAGCAACACTTAATGCTCCCCCATCATTCCCTCACACCACCCCTCACTCAATCCACTTCCTACTTTATCTGGCCACCTCCTCTGGATCGGTCTGCTTCTTTGCTGTTTCACCGAGGCCCTGGCTCCACATGAAGCAGCCCCTCAAGCTCCAGCGAGGAGAGTAGCGAGAGGGCGATTGTTAACCATTCTACCTGGGCTGCTTAAAAAACTTGAGTTGGAGATGTTTGTATCTTGTAAATCAGACTGAGCTTGCTTGGCTCTTTTACCGATCCCTTGGTAAGCTGATGGCCTGTTTATGTTCAGTTGAGATTTTTGATAAATAATAATACAAGCAGGAAGAGCGAGTCAGAGTTTGTCTCTCCCTCTCTCTCAAATCTGAATGTTTGTGACATAGAAATGGATTATGTTACTACATTAACAATATTTCGGATCACGCATTTGTCATATATATTTTTATTCTTAAGGAGCAACTTCATTTTAAACAATATTTATAATAAAGCTAATATTTCTGCAACAAATGCAGTACAAGTGGGGAGGGGGGGGGGGTGTCATCACAGCCAGAGCTGGGTTTTTTGGGTGCAGAGTAGAAAGAAGAGGAGAGAGAGGGGAAGAAGGACAAGACGCTGAGAGAACCATAGGGGAGAGAGAGAAGAGAGTGGAGAGGGAGAGACTAGGATTCATCTATTATGAATGACATGGAAAAAAACATGGTAGGAAAGTATATAGAGAGATCCATGGGGGCCTGGGTGAGAGGGGACAAAGGCAGTACTAACAGTCATATCCCCTCCAATTGGATGGAAGTGCCACCCAGTGAATATCGCAGAGGACCCGCATTAGCAAAGGTCAGCCCTGATCATAATTGGTGCATTAAACTCTAACTTCCATTAGCAATTTTATGTCTGTATCGAATAGCAGCACTAAATACTATCCGTCACTTCTATGTGATATCATCAATGAGCTGTCTGTAGCCTGGTTGTATCAGCTAGTATTTGAATCATGCACATAGCTAATAACTGCAGAAAAGGTAACACTAAATGGAGTTTCTTATAGGAAGGGTTAGACCAGACAGTCCCAAGGCTGCAGAGCAAAGTCTGTTACCTAGAACAACCAAAATCACCCAACAGGTTAGGCATTGCTGTATTTTCTAAACTAATGTTTAGATACAATGTAATATTTGTATGTTGGAACCCAACATATTTCTAGGAAGGCATTCGTTTAAAAGTGGACAAATCCTTTAGCCCACAGAAAGTGTTACCCACGGTACCTGGATATGTTGATTGGAAGAGTAAAAAGAATACTTGGTGCCTTATGAACAGCTTTTCACAGTTGATGGCTTTAACTTTCAAAAGTTACAGTTGCATGGAGGTATTTGTTATATATAAAGTGGCTCAATTCCAGAAAACCCCGCAGGATAAGCAGCGAGCCATGCAAATATGGTTGCCCAATACGTTGATGGTCTACATATGCATTTTGAAAGTCATACTATACAGATGTACAATATCTATGATAAAACAATTTTTTAATTACATTTGAGCTCCGTAGAACTCATGGCAGTTATAGCAGAAAACAACATATAACACTGTATCTTCAAGTGCAATTACCAGTCCCATAATTCTTGGTATATCCACCAAAATGTCCACTCCTCACATATAGTTACAGTCTCAGTAGAAAGCTAAAAAGTAGAAAGTCAACATGGCTCTGGAATAAAACCTAGATCAACTCATTGAGTTAAATATTAGGACTTTTTTTTATATTTTCTTTTCTTGTTGGCATATAGGTCCCAGGAAATGATTGTTGCTTTGTTATATACCAAGTGTCTCATTATTACACCATAAAAACATTAAACATGGTGTATTTCTTCCTCTTCATCATGGTTGGGGTCTTGTAACACTTTACGGTGTAGCTGTTCTATAGAAACAGATCTCAGTATCTGCCAGCCACGACTGCTGACTTTCCTTACAGTTGATGCCTCATTCCCAGAAGATGTCTGTCCTGTCCTTTGTGGTTCTACATATACTTGTGGTAGCTCAAGGTGCACCATGTCTGAGGCACTTCGTGTGAAGGTTGTATCCTCATTTAAAGGTCTATGTTGTGTTTGGGGAGTCCTTGGTGGCTCATGTGTGTCCACCTCTGTGACAGTCAAAGTGGGAAGACTGGGTTTTATGGTTGAAGGAAAAGTTCTGTCTGACTTTAAGATAATCTGAGTATCTTTATCCAGGTGGTCCCCTTCAGGTCCTTGGAATGCCTCAACGTAACGACGGATCTTCTGCTGACTGGGGTCCTTTCTTACAACCACACTGTAATACAACCAGATATTATGTAATGTTCATTTAATAAAATATATAATTTACTCCATTTGTCCATTTAGCTCTGTACCACCTAATCGCCACCTTTAAAACTTAACTAATAAGTTTTTTATAACGAATAAGTCTTTATATTTCATAACAGATAGTCCTCCTATATGCACATTTCCTTTCCTTTAAACTAAAGGCGTATTCTAAAAATTTCTTATATGATTTATCTAATGGACTTAAAATTCATGTATATAAACATTTGTACAGAAGAGCATTTTTTTTTCCACTACAAACAGAAGTTAAATAGCCCATTAGAAACACCACCATTATTTGTGTCATCTTCCAACATAAAATCTTTTTTTATACACCCCACCTCTAAAAAAATGCCTGATAAGAAAGTAAAATGGATAGAGGGGAGGTGGTTGGGTGGAATCAGAAGAAACTACCAAGGACCAATCATGGCTGCTTGATTTAGGGAAGCAAATACACCTTTTCCCACAGATCGTTATATATTTGAATAAAACAGGTTATTCCAATAAAGAACATAAACACTTTTAAGCTCCTTATTAATTGTAATTCCTAAGTAAAGCACAGAGTACACTTCTGCCAATAAGTAAACAAATTTATATACACAATTATTGCACATATAAATTATAACTGTGTATTAGATAAGTCACTATTTCCTAGTCCTGCATTTTCATGTGTCATAGTTAGGCTCGTACAATCACTGCCTTATTGTTGTGCAAAGGATGGGGGCATTGACGTTTTTCTTCTTCTAAATAGTAAACGGTTAAATAATACAGTTGAACTCACCGAAGGTACCAGTGGTCTCCCAAGCCATATTCTATGCCACAGACACCTGATCGAGGCCAGAGGCATCGTGGGAGTTTGCGCTCTAACATAACTGTGGTAGCAGCAACCTAAAGAAGCAGAGGTAGTTTATAAACATGTCTATCACTGTAATACATATAATGGAGCCGTTATATAATGAAACATGGCCACTCGAGTCATTAAAATGCTGCAGTTTCTTTGATGATTTTTTTTTTGTTTTTTTTTTAATAACAAGACAAAGAAAAAGAAAAAGGGGAGTCAAAAAGATCTACAATGAAATTGGAAAATAATAAAAGTACATAGAACAAAGTCTAAATGGGCAGTTTTATAACTCACTTGTTAGTGTAAACATGGGGAAATGTAATTAAAATAAAAAGGTATGATACGTCTTCTCTGCAAACCAGTTAAGTGAAAAGGTCAGAAAACCAGAAAGAAGCATCTGGGTGGGTTAGTTCAAAAATCACCTTGGCGAATCGTTGCAGCCAAACAGTGGTTTATTCGACAAATGGCAAAACAGGCAAAGTAGTTGACTAGATGTAAAGTGCAGTTGTGTGACGGAAGAACGGTTCCTAGTTACCACACAAGACACAGTCACAGACCCCCAAAAACAAATATAGATTATTCCCACAGTCAAGAAGCTAATGGGGAGCGTACTAGGGTGGTAGATTGATGGAAATATGACCGGCTAACTCTGGAGTGTCCTCCTTCCTACTAACTGATGACCATTGGTTCCCTGGGGAGAGGGTGCCTAGGAGTCTGGGCCAGAGTACTATCATGCCATGTCCCTGTGGACTAGAGGACAAAACTGTCTTTCAGAGGAGTAGATGTTTGGTCTTATTAATTTGTGTTTCATGTTATGTGTTATGGATAGTTGCTATATTTATTGTATACTATTGTACAGTGCTGCTGACTGTTTCTGACCAATAAAAGATAATTTCATAGACTATGTAATGGGAAGATGTAGGGAAATTATTTAAGAGACAGCCAGGGAAACACCTTTGCCCATCAATCCAAACATGACACCCAATGCAAGAGGGAGCACCGAGTGTGACACTTTAGAGGAATAAGGGGATGAATACTTTCTGTACCTCTCCTGATTCTACTCCTCTCACTCAGTCAGTCACCACTCTTCCTACTGCAGTGAGTAGCTATTGCTGAGTGATGGGGGGAGATGTAGAGGTGCACGTTGGTGACCAGGTGTCACTCACCGGACCGTGAGTGCCTCTTCCCGGACATTTAGGAACCGTGGCCGTCCACCATCCTGAGGGTCTGCGCATGCGCAGCCCTTTTCTATACTTCAGTGTATACCCCTTTAACTTAATTGGCAGATCAGGCAACCTCCCTATATTAAGCACCTGTGGTCACTACCACGTTGCCTGATCTTGGAGTCTCATTCCTCATGAGTCTCTGAAGGTGTTCCTGTATTACTTGTGTATTCAGTGCTGCTGATTCCTGTGGTTTCCAAACCACTTCTACTACTGTGGTTCCATACCACTTCTACCATCAACTTTATCATCATGACTGTTTGCTGATTCCTATCCGCTGCCTCCGTGCACTACCGTCTTCTACACCACTTCAACGTTATTTTATATCAATGTGACTGTTTGCTCATTGCTATCCGCTGCCTCCGTGCACTCCAGCTTTTACCTCACTCACCTGCTTCTCATCAAGTCTGTTTGCTGATTTCTATCCGCTGCCTCTGTGCACTACAGTCTCCTGCTTGCAACTCGCCTGTGTTCAACATCGTGACTGCCAGCTGATTTCTATCCGCTGCCTCTGTGCACTACAGTCTCCTGCTTGCAACTCGCCTGTGTTCAACATCGTGACTGCCAGCTGACTACTATCCGCTGCCTCTGTGCACTACAGTCTCCTGCTTGCAATTCGCCTGTGTTCAACATCGTGACTGCCAGCTGACTGCTATCCGCTGCCTCTGTGCACTACAGTCTCCTGCTTACAACTCGCCTGTGTTCAACATCGTGACTGCCAGCTGATTACTATCCGCTGCCTCCGTGCACTACACTCTCATCTCATCTTTGCTGTGACTTCCTCGAGACTGCCGCTTTTCATTACCATCTGCTACACTTCGTGATCTACAGTTCCTGCCCTGCGCTGCACTCCTGTTTCCCATCGCTGTTGGTTCCTGTGGTTGCTACTGGTTACCTCCGTGTGCCGCTGAGTCCTGCCGCTGTGGTCAGCGCTATCGTCCATCTCCTGCTGATCCACTCTCCACGCCTTCACGTGTTCCACTGGCCTCTACCCTCCTGTCAGCATTGGATTTGTATCTCTTCTACTACCCTCTGCTGGATCATCTCCATTCTCCTGGGTTTCCTATGAGTCCAGTTCCACGTGTTGCTGACTCCTGTGGATTCGTGTCCCTGTCGGTCTACTCACCTGTGCGCTGCACCTGCTAGACCGCTGCTTCTCCTATCCAGGGACTTCCTATCCAGTCGGCCTCCAGCCGCTCAGGTACCGCTGCAATCCCATCTGACTGCTACTGCTGAACCACGGTATGCATACTTCTCATTGACTGTGCTGTGTATTGCATATCTTGCTGGACTGTGTTTGGTTCTCTCTGGAGTTTGCTGTCCGCTGAGTCTATTGCCATCATTGACTGTGTTATCATTGTGCTGGACTACTTCAAGAGACTTTCTAGATTGCAGACCTGATCAGTCATTTATATATATGTATATCCATATTGTGCATATTACTGTGGATCGTGTATAAGGTGCCTGTGTATATCCTGTGTTGCAGCCTTCCCCCGTGCACCTCCTCACATATATATTCAGTGGTACAACTTGCTGATGTCAGACCACTGACTCCTGTTTACAGTTTCACCTGTTCCAGTATCCTCTCACATAGCAGTGGTACAACTTGCTAACGCAGACCACTGACTCCCCGGATACCTCCATTTGGATTCCATTCCTTCACTCAGACAGCGGTACAACTTGCTATCCGCAGACCGCTGACTCTCATCACCTCCTCGTTTCTGTTGGACATTCCTCCTCACTATAGCAGTGGTACAACTTGCTACCGCAGACCACTGACTACCTTCACGTGTCCTTTGTCCATACAGTTCCTCGTGTATTACTACCTCCATATTGCCAGTGCTGCTAGTCATAGACTTTCCTGAGCATCTCATCATCTGCTATTTCCTGTTCCGTGATCACCCTGCTACCAGAGTACCATATTACCACCTATACTGCTCTGGTAAGCCTATCATCTGGTGATCCCTGGGTAAAGACTCCTAGTGCCCGTGACAGTAAGATCAGGCCATGACAGACCCAGATACGGAACCTACTGCTAAAGAGATGCTGCAGCATCTGGTCAGCCGTGTGGAGCAACAGGATGCTCGCCAACAGCTGTTACTTCAATGTTACCAATCATTAACCTCCCAAGGAACATCTGGACAGACTGTTACAGCTAATATTGAAGCTCCTGTGCTTTCCTCCGTTTCCCCATTGCCATCCCAGGTGTCTACAGCTCCTACGCTTCACCTGCCTACTCCGTCAAAATATGACGGGGACCCCAAAACTTGTAGAGGTTTCCTTAACCAATGTTCAGTCCATTTCGAACTCCAACCTCAAAATTTTTCTACCCATCGTTCCAGAGTGGCCTATCTTATCTCATTGTTTTCGGGTCAAGCCCTGGCTTGGGCCTCCCCCCTGTGGGAAAGAAACGATCCAATTCTACAAGATAGTGCCAAATTCATTTCCACATTCCGAAGTGTGTTCGATGAACCAGGTCGTGTGACCTCCGCTGCTTCCAGCATCCTCCGTCTGCGACAAGGATCTCATACTGTAGGCCAGTACGTCATTCAATTTAGGATCTTAGCCTCTGAACTTCAGTGGAACACTGAAGCCCTAGTTGCCGCCTTCTGGCAGGGGCTTTCCGATAAAATTAAAGATGCACTGACTACCCAAGAGCTTCCTTCGTCACTTGAAGATTTGATCTCTCTTTGCCATCGTGTTGATATGAGATTTCGTGAAAGAGAGGCTGAGAAAACGACTTCTGCTAAAGCACCTTTTCGCTCTAACCCTCAATTTCGTCCAGTGTCACCCGCTGTGATTCCCATGGAGATTGGACGTTCCAAGTTATCTTCTGAGGAGAGGAAACGAAGAGTCAAGAATAGACTCTGTATCTATTGTGCTGATTCCACTCATGTCCTCAGCTCCTGCCCTAAGAGATCGGGAAATGCCAGGCCCTAACTAGTTCTGGAGAGGTGAAGTTAGGGTCCCTGGAGTCCTCTCCATCGTCTATGAAATCTAAAGTCTGCGCTTTTGATGTGACTATTTCCTTTGCTACCAAGACCTTTGAGTCACAGGCATTGATTGATTCCGGAGCAGCAGGAAATTTTATTTCCAAATCGTT
Organism: Mixophyes fleayi; assembly: GCF_038048845.1. Classification (NCBI taxonomy): domain Eukaryota; kingdom Metazoa; phylum Chordata; class Amphibia; order Anura; family Limnodynastidae; genus Mixophyes; species Mixophyes fleayi. The sequence continues at coordinate 11,430,295 of NC_134407.1, read as the reverse complement.
AGTTAATCAATGGTCTCTACCAATGATTACCTTAAAAACTCCCATTACTGTGACGGCTATCGATGGATCACGTCTCATCAACGGTCTCATCACCCAGAGTACGTCTCCAGTAACCCTTCAGATTGGTGCTCTGCATCATGAAGAGATATCGTTTTTAATTCTTCCTGTTACGACAAGTCCGATTGTCCTAGGCCTTCCATGGCTTCAGTGTCACTCTCCCCAGATTGACTGGCGCACCCCTCAAGTCACGTCTTGGGGGCCTGAATGTCACCATCATTGCCTTTCCCAAGTCATTCCTCTCAAGGTACAGCAAGCTTCCATTTCAGCTATTTCACTGGGACTCCCTCCTCAATATGCTTCATTTACCGATGTTTTTGATAAAGCTCAGTCTGAACGTCTTCCTCCTCATCGTTCTTGGGATTGTCCGATTGATCTTCTTCCTGGCAAGACTCCTCCCAGAGGCCGGGTCTATCCACTCTCGTTACCTGAAACTCAAGCTACATCTGAATATATACGGGAGAACCTCCAGCGTGGGTTCATTCGACCTTCCACCTCGCCCGCTGGAGCTGGGTTCTTCTTTGTCAAAAAGAAGGATGGATCATTACGCCCTTGTATAGATTTTCGTGGACTCAATGCCATTACTATCAAGAACCGGTATCCCATTCCGTTGATCACTGAGCTATTTGACCGCATTAAGGGAGCCCGTATTTTTACTAAGTTGGATCTTCGTGGTGCTTACAATTTAATCAGAATCCGTTCCGGTGACGAATGGAAGACGGCGTTTAACACCAGAGACGGGCATTACGAATATCTGGTAATGCCTTTCGGGCTATGTAATGCCCCCGCTGTTTTTCAGGGCTTCATCAATGAGATTTTTCGGGACTTATTATATGTATGTGTCGTCGTCTACCTGGACGACATATTGATTTTTTCACAGGACCTGCCTTCTCACCACCAACATGTGGCAGAAGTCCTCTCCAGGCTACGGAAAAATTCATTGTTCTGTAAATTAGAAAAATGTTCATTCGAATTACCCCAGATTCCATTCTTGGGGTATATTGTTTCCGGAGTTGGTCTGAAGATGGATCCTGACAAAGTAAATGCTGTACTACATTGGCCCCAGCCAACTACTCTTCGTGCCATCCAGCGTTTTTTAGGTTTTGCCAATTACTATAGACGCTTCATTCAAGACTTTTCTTCCATTGCATCTCCTATTGTGGCCCTGACTCGTAAAGGGGCTAATCCTAAGCAATGGTCTACTGAGGCTATTCAAGCCTTTCAAACATTAAAAGAGTCCTTCTCTTCGGCTCCAATCCTTCGTCAGCCTGATGTGACACTCCCTTTTTTCCTAGAAGTAGATGCCTCTAATGTGGGCTTAGGAGCTATTCTCTCCCAACGCTCGGAACAGCAAAAATTCCACCCTTGTGCCTTCTATTCTCGGGGTCTCCTACCCGCAGAGAAGAATTATACCATCGGAGACAAGGAATTACTGGCTATCAAAGCCGCATTAGAGGAATGGAGATACTTGTTGGAGGGAGCTCGCCATCCGGTGACGATCTTCACGGATCATAAGAACTTGTCATATCTCCAGTCTGCCCAATGCTTGAACCCTCGTCAAGCAAGATGGTCTCTTTTCTTTTCCCGTTTTGAATTAATAATTACCTTCAAACCAGCTGCCAAGAACAAAAAAGCTGATGCCTTATCTAGAGCCTTTGCTACGTCCTCTGATATAGAAGAGGTTTCCAACCATACCATTCTAGACCCCAAATGTATCTCACTGGCTGCTTCATCCACCAAAACGCTACCATTTGGGAAGACCCTCGTGCCTCCTACTCTAAGGAGGAAAATCCTTTCGTGGTTCCATGCCTCTCGTTTTTCTGGACACGCCGGTGAACACAAGACTTTTGAGATCCTCTCTCGAAGTTACTGGTGGCCTTCAATGAGGAGAGACGTCAAAGAGTTCATTGCTTCCTGTGAATTATGTTCGCAATTCAAATCCTCCCGCAGAACCCCAGCAGGGTTGCTGCGACCACTACCCATTCCGTCCAAACCATGGACCCATATTAGTATGGATTTCGTTACTGACTTACCACCTAGTAAGAACCATAACACTATTTGGGTCGTAGTGGACAGATTTTCGAAGATGGCTCATTTCATCCCTCTGTCTGGTTTGCCTTCCTCGTCTATCCTGGCTGAACATTTCATTAAAGAGATCTTCCGTATCCATGGATGTCCATCTGAGATTGTGTCTGATAGAGGAGTACAATTCGTGTCCAGATTCTGGCGAGCCCTTTGTAAAACCTTGGGCATACGATTAGCACTCTCATCTTCTTACCATCCACAATCCAATGGACAAACCGAACGTGTCAATCAAGATCTTGAGACTTTTATAAGGATATTTTCATCAGCCAATCAAGACAACTGGGTAGAGTTACTCCCTTGGGCTGAGTTCGCCCATAACAACATGTACCATGAGTCATCATCCAAAACTCCATTCTTTGTGGTCTACGGTCACCATCCGTCTTTTCCGGAATTTCCTGCCCTCCCGCCCACCCAAGTTCCTGCGGTGGAGACTGTTTGTCAGACCTTTAAAAATATCTGGTCTCAGGTTAGAACCTGTTTGAAGAAGACATCTGTCAAATATAAATCTTTCGCTGATAAGAAGAGGCGGGCTATTCCACCACTAAAAATTGGAGATCGTGTCTGGTTATCCACAAAAAATATTCGTTTGAAGGTTCCATCCATGAAATTCGCCCCTCGTTTTATTGGTCCATATAGGATCATTCAAGTTATCAATCCAGTATGTGTGAAACTCCTTCTTCCTAAGAGTCTTCGGATTTCTAATGCCTTCCATGTATCTTTGCTCAAACCTCTTATTATCAACCGTTTTTCAACTCCTCCCTCAGCTCCGCAGCCAGTTCAAGTCCATCAGGAGGAGGATTTTGAGATTACCGAGGTACTAGATGCAAAAATTTCGCGAGGAGTCCTCCACTTCCTCGTTCATTGGAAGGGCTTTGGTCCTGAGGAGCGCTCTTGGATCAAAGCTGAAGATCTTAATGCTCCTGCCCTTTTGAAGAAGTTTTACTCCAAAAATCCGGACAAGCCCGGTTCCAGGCGTTCTGTGCCCACCTTTAAAAGGGGGGGTACTGTCACTCACCGGACCGTGAGTGCCTCTTCCCGGACATTTAGGAACCGTGGCCGTCCACCATCCTGAGGGTCTGCGCATGCGCAGCCCTTTTCTATACTTCAGTGTATACCCCTTTAACTTAATTGGCAGATCAGGCAACCTCCCTATATTAAGCACCTGTGGTCACTACCACGTTGCCTGATCTTGGAGTCTCATTCCTCATGAGTCTCTGAAGGTGTTCCTGTATTACTTGTGTATTCAGTGCTGCTGATTCCTGTGGTTTCCAAACCACTTCTACTACTGTGGTTCCTTACCACTTCTACCATCAACTTTATCATCATGACTGTTTGCCGATTCCTATCCGCTGCCTCCGTGCACTACCGTCTTCTACACCACTTCAACGTTATTTTATATCAATGTGACTGTTTGCTCATTGCTATCCGCTGCCTCCGTGCACTCCAGCTTTTACCTCACTCACCTGCTTCTCATCAAGTCTGTTTGCTGATTTCTATCCGCTGCCTCTGTGCACTACAGTCTCCTGCTTGCAACTCGCCTGTGTTCAACATCGTGACTGCCAGCTGATTTCTATCCGCTGCCTCTGTGCACTACAGTCTCCTGCTTGCAACTCGCCTGTGTTCAACATCGTGACTGCCAGCTGACTACTATCCGCTGCCTCTGTGCACTACAGTCTCCTGCTTGCAATTCGCCTGTGTTCAACATCGTGACTGCCAGCTGACTGCTATCCGCTGCCTCTGTGCACTACAGTCTCCTGCTTACAACTCGCCTGTGTTCAACATCGTGACTGCCAGCTGATTACTATCCGCTGCCTCCGTGCACTACACTCTCATCTCATCTTTGCTGTGACTTCCTCGAGACTGCCGCTTTTCATTACCATCTGCTACACTTCGTGATCTACAGTTCCTGCCCTGCGCTGCACTCCTGTTTCCCATCGCTGTTGGTTCCTGTGGTTGCTACTGGTTACCTCCGTGTGCCGCTGAGTCCTGCCGCTGTGGTCAGCGCTATCGTCCATCTCCTGCTGATCCACTCTCCACGCCTTCACGTGTTCCACTGGCCTCTACCCTCCTGTCAGCATTGGATTTGTATCTCTTCTACTACCCTCTGCTGGATCATCTCCATTCTCCTGGGTTTCCTATGAGTCCAGTTCCACGTGTTGCTGACTCCTGTGGATTCGTGTCCCTGTCGGTCTACTCACCTGTGCGCTGCACCTGCTAGACCGCTGCTTCTCCTATCCAGGGACTTCCTATCCAGTCGGCCTCCAGCCGCTCAGGTACCGCTGCAATCCCATCTGACTGCTACTGCTGAACCACGGTATGCATACTTCTCATTGACTGTGCTGTGTATTGCATATCTTGCTGGACTGTGTTTGGTTCTCTCTGGAGTTTGCTGTCCGCTGAGTCTATTGCCATCATTGACTGTGTTATCATTGTGCTGGACTACTTCAAGAGACTTTCTAGATTGCAGACCTGATCAGTCATTTATATATATGTATATCCATATTGTGCATATTACTGTGGATCGTGTATAAGGTGCCTGTGTATATCCTGTGTTGCAGCCTTCCCCCGTGCACCTCCTCACATATATATTCAGTGGTACAACTTGCTGATGTCAGACCACTGACTCCTGTTTACAGTTTCACCTGTTCCAGTATCCTCTCACATAGCAGTGGTACAACTTGCTAACGCAGACCACTGACTCCCCGGATACCTCCATTTGGATTCCATTCCTTCACTCAGACAGCGGTACAACTTGCTATCCGCAGACCGCTGACTCTCATCACCTCCTCGTTTCTGTTGGACATTCCTCCTCACTATAGCAGTGGTACAACTTGCTACCGCAGACCACTGACTACCTTCACGTGTCCTTTGTCCATACAGTTCCTCGTGTATTACTACCTCCATATTGCCAGTGCTGCTAGTCATAGACTTTCCTGAGCATCTCATCATCTGCTATTTCCTGTTCCGTGATCACCCTGCTACCAGAGTACCATATTACCACCTATACTGCTCTGGTAAGCCTATCATCTGGTGATCCCTGGGTAAAGACTCCTAGTGCCCGTGACACCAGGAGAGGCTCAGCTCCAGTCTCTGCCATGACTAGGATGGTACTTTCTAAGACAAGGTCCTTACCTCCTCTCATGGGTGGAATAACTCCATCTCTATATATTCTTACATTTATGGGTTCTTAAATTACACCCATTAAAGTATTTAAAAGACCCACTGAAAAAAAAATAAAAATAAAAAAATAAAAAATAAAATAAAAAAGTACAGTTTGGGTTCCATACCTGAGCTCTCCACAGCTCATCCCTGTCCTGTGCCACCCTCCAGTGGGTATCTCCCATCATCGCGATTAACAGGTTTAACATGAGAAGGTTGGCGATGATGGTGAAGGAAAAATAAATGATGTGGAAAATATAGGGGAGGTCAACATTATAGTTTGTGGGGGCGTTGATAACATTGAGAAAGAGTTCGAAGGTGCTGAAGAGGGACATGGGATAGTCATAGAAGTGTCCCAGCTGGCTGGAGTCTTCTGTCTGGAATATTATGTAAAATGCTGCGAGGAGGAAAACACACAGAGGCAGGTCAGTGGTTATCAGCTGTTTCATTAGGGAAAAAAATCCATTTTAATTTTACTTTTAAAGACTTATCCCCAACTGATATCAGGACTCCATTAAATATATTTTACTTTGTGGCAACAATGTTGCTTCTCTCTGCAAAACAGTTAATCCTTAGTGCTTAATAAGAAAGAGAAAGCTTAGAAAATGGGGTGGGGGGGGGATGGGATTATACAATTGAATGACGGACACAAACCGAAAAGGAATTTCAGTGTCAAAGAGCAATTTATTTTTCCAAGTTCCAATTAACTTCAATCTGGTTTTTAGCAGCTCCCAACAATGAATGTAAACCATTAATGTTTACAGAATTATTGTGCGAGACCTTCGCAATTCTTTCCTTACCGGTAGCAAATCCAAATATGACGACCACCATTAGCCAGCAAAACCGCAGCAAGTCACCGAAAATCATCTGGAAGAGGAAAGAATGAAAGATCTTCTCATGTACAATATTTATTGTGGTTATTGCTCACAGGCTCCCACCATAAGTGAGGAGCTACTAACCAGTTTTTGCCCAGGTAAAATATAAACAAGGACAATTTGATGTTCAACATATTGTATTTGCAACTATTACACGGGATCTGTCACCTCTCTGTTTATTGTTATGTTCTCTTATTGGTCAGCCATTAAACTTTCATCTGTGCCTAGTTTCCAAAGTCACTACAACAAGCCAGATGGGACACCCCAAAACCTGAATGCATTACAAATGAATAGGTACCTTTCACACCTCTGATTAAAAATGGGGGGGGGATTATCTTAAGAAGGGGGGAGGGGGCATGGTGGCAGCAGTTAAATTATTGTACAGGTGGGTTACTTGCATGAATGATCCAATCTCCAGTGTCCTCTGCCTACAGATAGATGCCTTATACTCGCACTACACTTTTGTCATACATTGTTTATTGAATAGGAAGAAAATATACAAATACTTATATGGTACGGTTCTATTTTTAATAGAGGCTATGCACGTACAAATAACTTAACTTGTGGATTGTGACCCAAGATTCATAATGCAAAATCCAGTTTTCAGTGGAGTTCCACAAGTTAAACCATTAGGTTGGGCGGGAATGCTAGATCCAAGGAAAGGTCATTTTAAGTATTATTGTTTAACTTTTTGTACTGTATTCAAATATGAATTTTCTGCTTATCCTTTTAAAAATTTTTTTTTTTTTTTTTTAAATGCTTTGACAATTTTCTTTAAGTAATGGGAAATTGTGTGAGGGAGATGACATTAGCTAGCTGAGTACAAAGCATGTTATTATGTATTCAGCCATACAAGGCTCTGAGTGGCTCAGTTCAGTTTATTCTCGACAATATTTCTTCACTCAGGAAGCTTTTTAAGCATAAATAAAAGCAAAATAAAAAGATTCCCTCACGTATCTTCAGTTGCAACAAATCCCTGGAAATGTAACATGCATTCTGTGCTTGATTAGAAGCTGGTTTCACTTATCTATTTAAAGCGGCTTACTTTATGGATCATGATTGTGAAAGGTCCGAGCATCTGAAACCCTCGTGCAAAATACATGACGTAGCACCAGCCAAGCACTAGTAATATAGACATTGGGATCACCTCTCCGTCTGTGTTCGTCAGTCGTAGAATAAGAGTCACCAGGATGAGACATGGGAAGGAGATGCTGTAGACAGACAGAATGCATTAGTGAAATGTAAGTGATAAATGTAATGTTATTATATACTGCGTGATCTGTGTTATGTACTGTCTTCATCTATTGCTCGAATTTCCATATTTCATGTACATTTTCCAAACAGGTCCCAACATTCCAGGATCCATACAAGAATCCAGTACCAGGTTGTGACAGCTGCAATAACAGGTAGGTGAGAACATAATGCGTCATGTCTAAAGAGGCACAGCCACGCCCCATGTTGACCACACCCAATAATGTGGCCACAGCCCCTTCTGAAGCACTCAACCCTTTTCCTAATCATCTATAGGGGGTGAGGGGAGGGGGCAAAAAGTTGCTGTACCGGGCCCCAAATTCCTCTTGGCAGCCCTGGTCAGAAGATAACCGCACACGGAGACTGAATATGACAACTTCTGACTGCATTTACTAACCCATCTGAATCTGTTTAGATTACCATAGATTATCCTGGTAATTTTTGGGTGACACACCCAATTGCCATTTGCCAGAGATCGGTTGCACTAGAATTGCCAGGAAGGTAAAATCTAAAATAAATAAATACAAAAATAAAAATAAATACAATATAACTGTTTTATGGCTCTGTTGAGTCTTATTCCTGATTTGCTTTGGTTGCCAGTAAAATAAAGTGTGACTTAACATAATACAACATTGTATTTATTAATCTTCCTATGCCCTTAACATAGTTGAATGTCCTACATGTCAAGCTAAATGAGTCCCAAAAAAGGGGCGTGGAACCCCCGAGATCCTCACATGATGAGGATGAAAGGTCCTCCTTGCACAGCTTGAGTTAGGAATCTGGCTTCTCTTATCTGAAGCAGGTCCGGAATCTAAAAAGAGATATTTTGGACATGATTAGTTATGTGGTTGAATTTATCTTAAAAAAAAATAAAAAAAATTATAAAAGTAATTTAGGTTTACAAAGAAAAAAAAAAGCTACATTTTTCTATCCAAACTTTGTGCATTAACTACCGTACCTGGTAACAAGAGCTATAAAGCTCGTTACCACGTAAATTATTATTTTTTTTTATTTTTTTAAACCGGCCCTCTGGACAGGCATTATTAGGTTTAAATGACATGCGATAAACAAAATGTTAGAGAAAGCTTGAGACACTTATTAAAGCTATTCTTTCAAACCAATTCGGCCCACCACATGCTTTTTGTCCCATTCCTATTGATACAACACATCTTGAAAAGCCAAATAAACTCCACCCTCCCAAACATGACTCTGGGGCCAGTGCAGAAGCCTGAATATTAAGGTCAAATTTGGAGAATCCTAGGTAACAGACATGGCCAATGATGTCACAGCAAATTTAAAAGGAAACAACTGACATGCTATGCTGGGCTATTTGATATTTTTGTCCAATACCAGATACCCTTTGATAATTGTCTAAGAACAGTGGCTATGCGATACATTTTTAACCAAACTCCAATGGAAAGCCAAGGCAAGACTAACATTTCTCAAAGAACAGTGCTACAAGTTTTCTAATAGCCATCAACAAATGGGAGACTAGTATAGATTTTTCTTCAGTTATTAAATATTATTTACCTTGAGAAGTAAAATTATAATTGCTCCTATAACACTAATTAGCTCTCCTGCCAGGCGTAGATGGTCTTCAGGAGTGAGATATGCTTCCTTTGGAAAAAAAATAAAAAATAGATCAAATTGTGGCACAGTTGATGCCATTCATGTCTCAATCCGATCAACAATTTAATTTATATGTCAATTATTGACCATTATGAATTTGTTACAGGACTATATATTCATGTACAAATGTGTGTGTGATGTTTCCAGCAAGTAGGAATTAGATTAGGGGCATGATTTAAGGAGACGTACCCCTTAGGACAAAAAGGGCCTTCATGTAATTACCTGCATCTGTGGTGATTGTCACTCCCTTCCTCTTGGGAATAATCACTGTTACCTGATACCAGCTGCCACATATGTGGAGACGCTAGGACCAAAAGTGGAAAATACCCCCCGGCTGTATACGGCTACCTAAATTAACTACAATAAGCCGGTGTGGCTCCGAAATGCAATTTGTGGATAATCCTTATTAAATTTAAAATAAGTTTTCTGATATTTTACATAGAAAGCAGCAGTCTATTGACATTTCTATGTGAAAAAGTTTATCCAGAATACTTGGGTCTATTAAACTGAGGCAAAAGTATAGTGTCACAGGGCATGCCAACAATTATTGTAGCTGCGCGTGGCCGTCATGTAAAATCTAGCCAAGGAGAAATCATTTCAAGTTGGTATAAATCCCTTTTTGTATTCTATAAAGGTTTCAGAACAGCTTCCAAGAGGTCAACCACAGTTTAAGGTTCTCACCTTCAGTGTTTTCTGCACCATTATAGTGATGTCCCTCGGGTTAGTGATGTTGTCTGGTCTTGGTTTGAGAGGCCGGTTGACACAACATAGAGAAACACAAATCATGAACATGACGTAGAGAACAGCCAGGCTCCAGAAATATGGCCGCCCAAACCTTTGCCACTTTCTGTTGACCAGCTCTCTGACTGGGGTGAGGTCCAGTATTCGCCGGGCCTGAAGAGGAATGAAAACTTGTCAGTGAGAAACTAACAAGTAAGGGGATCATATGAGACATGAATATTGTTATATTAAAGAAGTTACTCGGTTGTTCTATTATAGTTTTCTCATAAAGTTTTACATCCTTATCATAATCGCTATTTATTTATATAGCACCACTGATTCTGCAGCGCTGGACAGAGAACTCATTCACATCAGTCCTTGCCCCATTGGAGCTTACAATCTAAATTCCCCAACATACACACACAAAGACTATGGTTAATTTTGATAGCAGCCAATTAACCTACCAGTATGTTTTTGGAGTGTGGGAGGAAACCGGAGCACCCAGAGGAAACCCACGCAAATACAGGGAGAACATACAAACTCCACACAGATAAGGCCATGGTCGGGAATTGAACTCATGACCCCAGTGCTGTGAGGCAGAAGTGCTAACCACTTAGCCTCCGTGTTGCCCACACTATATATGCCATTTTAGTTAAAGAGGGCATGCTCTTTAGATTACACTGGGGCAACAACCCATTGGAGTCATAGGTGCAATTCCAAAAAAGACCCTGGTTTGTACGTTCTCTCTGTGTTTGTGTTCGTTCTCTACGGGTGCTCTGGTTTCCTCTTATAGTCAAACATACTGGTAGTCTGCAGCCAGAATATACTCTGAGTGCGTTTGAGAAAGTAGATTGCAAGTTCAATGGGTCAGGTACTGATGTGAATGATTAAATATTCTTGGTAAAGAGCTGCGGAAAATATAGCAACGCTACATAAAACAACTATAATTATAAGAAATAATACTAGTAATGCTTGCCAAAATGTCATCAGATCTAGTCTGGTTCTTAAGTCGCAATTCTTTCTGATCTAACAGCAAGAATGTTCATGAGAAGAGCAGAGTGGTACTGTAGCTTGGCCTACAGGTTGGTAAGGACTTTGCCAACTGGGAATATATGACACTGGGATGCAGGGAGTTGCTTCCTCAGTTATGTTCCATGATGGCCCTGCTCTTTCATTAGGAATCTTGGACCCAGTGGTTCGGAGATACTCAGCGAGAGGACAGTGGTGATGTAGGGATTAGCCTCTTGTGAAAAATCTATAACTGAAGTTCTGTTCTATATCTCGATGCCACCCTAGACTAGATTGTCCGAGCTATCGCTAATTATTTTTTAATTGCAGAAAACGGTTGCGCGGGATCAAGTTATACGAGATTACATCATAGCGTATCAAAGTCCAGTACATAGAGGTACAGACTAGCTTAATTTGTGTGTGTGTTATGTTTTAGGAAACATTGTAGTGGAGACAGGGCCAGATTAACCATAGGGCTAACTGGGCTACAGCCCAGGGGCCTATGGCATCCAGGGGGCCCTTGAAAGTGCTCAGCAGCAGTATTGAACGGTCAGGGGTGGGAGCGCCCACGGCGCGATCAGTGCTGCTGAGCACTTTCACTGCGGTCCTTCCTCGGCGAGCTGTAGTCTCCTTACTGAGGAGATCTCGTGAGTCTCACTCTCACGAGATCTCCTCAGTAACGAGCGTACAGCGCGCCGGGGAAGGAGGAGAAGGAGGTAAGTGCCGGGGGGGTGGGCAGCTCGGATCACGGGGGGGGGGGGGGGGGGAGTCGGGCAGCTCGGATTACGGGGGGTAGGGGATGGGCAGCTCGGATCACGGGGGGGGCCCTCACGGGGGAATGGAGGCCCTCTTAGCCCAGGGGCCTCCACTCCCTTAACCCGGCCCTGAGTGGAGAACATTTCTCACATAAGGAAGAACTTAGTATATATTTCACCTTCTCTCTTTCAATCCTTGTTATATTCCTCCTAACATCTTAATTCTCATTTCCTCTCAATCCATACATTTAACTGCAATAATTGTCCTTCCCCTCTAAAGGACAATGACACCCAAGACTTATTATCCAGCCGCATTGCACCTTGATGACCACATTGAAAGGGTTCAATACCTCTCTTTTCTTCGCAGAGACTACCAGGTCCAACACAGATTGTGGATCCTCCCACGTGTCGATCTCAGTCACATCATATAGATAACAGCTAATTGGGCCAAATGTCCATTGTAGTTGTCTTCTCTTCTGTACCAAATGCTGAAACAACTGAGAAAACAGAGACACAAAAAGTTATGTATGTAGAGAAGACACGTTCAACAAAAGTCAGAGCATTTGCAAAATATCCAAAAATGGAAAAAAAATCAGTTGAAATAAGTAAGATAAGCTTAGAAATAGGAGCTGGAAACTCTGTTATCACTTTTGCTCTAGAATAAAAATCATCATTTGTATCATCTGATAATGGTCCTCTAAAATACAATTTGTTACATGGTTCAGAACCTACTTCTCTTCACACTAGGTAGCCTCAGGTTTGGAAAGTAATGCATGCAATATCTCCTACCAATGCCTAGGATGGCAATCTTATTACACACAACATCTCCGGCCAAGAGGGGGAAAAGCTTGTACGCAAATCTTAGTTATGTCCTTTACAACAAGTTCCTCTTGTATACATACCACAGTGTTGCCTTCAAGAGCAGCTACTTTTAGTGGGCTAAGGCCATCATTATTGAAGGTGTCCTCTAAACCTGGTCCAAATATTTCCTTGTGATACCCTACGATGAGGTCATACATCTGGCAAGCAGACATTTTGTTTGGCTGTAAGGCCAGGATATGAAGGATGGTATTACCTGGAGAGGGAGGATAATTACAGAAAACTGTTAATGATATTTGATTTGAATGCTGTTGGGCAATATACTGGAACAAAAATATAGCCCAACTTTTGGACTGGTATGGATGATTTAAAGGGGAAAAATACACTATTTGATAACAATATATATCAAAGGTTGTGTATTATTGAGCTTAATAAAATACTGGGAAGTGTTATCGTTCAGTAAACACGCCCATCATGCTCTCTTTAGCCCTCTGCAGCATGTTGCCATGTTAAGAGATATATTCTTGTCCAACGCAGCAGACAGAGTGACTGACTGGCAGGGCCGGATTAATGGGCTAAGGGGGCCTCCATTCCCCCCCATGAGGGCCCCCCCCCGTGATCCGAGCCGCCCCCCCCCCCGGTGTGCTGAGCCGCAACCCCCCCAGTGAGCCGAGCCGCCCCCCCCCCAGTGAGCCGAGCCGAGCCGCCACCCCCCCCCCCCCCCAGTGAGCCGAGCCGCCCCAGGGCACTTGCCTCCTTCTCCTGGCATTGCAGACTGTCCCCGGCGCGCTGTACGCTCTTTACTGAGGAGATCTCGTGAGAGTGAGACTCACGAGATCTCCTCAGTAAGGAGACTACAGCGTGCCGGGGAAGTGTCCCCCCCCAGTGTGCCGAGCCACCGCCCCCCCCCCCCCGGTGTGCCAAGCCGCCCCCCCCCCCCCGGTGTGCCGAGCCGCAACCCCCCCCCAGTGAGCCGAGCCGCTCCCCCCCCCAGTGAGCCGAGCCGCCCCCCCCCCCCCCCAGTGAGCCGAGCCGCCCCCCCCCGCCCCCAGTGAGCCGAGCCGCCCCCCCCCCAGTGAGCCGAGCCGCCCCCAGGGCACTTGCCTCCTTCTCCTGGCATTGCAGACTGTCCCCGGCGCGCTGTACGCTCTTTACTGAGGAGATCTCGTGAGAGTGAGACTCACGAGATCTCCTCAGTAAGGAGACTACAGCGTGCCGGGGAAGGACCTCAGTGAAAGTGCTCAGCAGCATTGATCCCGCCGGGGGCGCCCCCACCCCTGACCGATCAATAATGCTGCTGAGCACTTTCAAGGGGGCCCCCTGGATGCCAGAGGCCCCTGGGCTGTAGCCCAGTTAGCCCTATGGTTAATCCGGCCCTGCTGACTGGGGTGCACACTTGGATTCATAGGAAGAGGAAGGACCAATTATGTCAAAGCAGCTCTAAAGACTATCTTCTTAGCTTGTTGACCTGCAGATCCCATTAAGATACTAAAGCTGTTGTAGCGGTTTCAAGATGGTGGGATGGTGATACAATGGAACGTTGGATTAACACTGAACAATGTATGCGTTTCCCGGTCATTTAGTAGCCAGACAGACATATCTCACATAGTTTATCGAGGAAATTAATTATTTCTAATTTAGCGTTTATCCTGATATCTTCAATAGGAAAGAACACATGCTTGATATAAGTGAATGGCCACTGGCCATTTTCATGCCCCAAATTGTTTTAAGGGTTGATCACACATTTGCTTTCTATTACCATGATTTTTGCATGCGCACATTATAAAATAAGATGGTACCTCGCTTGTTTATCCTTTATCTGTAATCCTCACTCTGCCATCTATACGAATTAGGGAAAGGGTGGTGTACTGACCTGGTGTGATAATATACTGTACAAGAAACGGTGCAGTATGTTTCTCACCATGTGAGTCTTTGGCTTCAGCATCAGCACCGTGTTGTAATAATAATCTGACCAACTCAGCATTTCCCACACATGCTGCAAAGGAAAGAACGTGCTCTCCTGCGACGAGACAAAAAAATAATAATTCTAACAGAAATCCAAGAAATGTATCAAAAAGTCTTCATAATTGTATACATAATTGCTAAAACGATCATTCTTCAATAGAAAATTAGAATTATCTTTACATAATTCAAAAACAGGGAATATTGTTGGCAGATAACCACCCATCGGTCCACTTGGTCTGTGCTTTTTCCTATTAATATTTTGCCTGTGTCAAACAATAACCTTTCCAAAGATACCTTGGGATATATTTACTAAACTGCGGGTTTGAAAGAGTGGAGATGTTGCCTAGAGCAACCAATCAGATTCCAGCTGTCATTTAATTTAGTACATTCTATAAAATAACTAGAATCTGATTGGTTGCTATAGGCAACATCTCCACTTTTTCAACCCGCAGTTTAGTAAATATACCCCCTTGTTTCTTTTTTAAATACAAGAATTCCTACTCAATATGTTCCCTACTCATTTACATACAAAATCCAAGGCCTTCAGGAAGGTGGAGCAATTAAAATGAAAATAAATGTAATAGAGATTTTGCAAAATAAGGAAGTATTTATAACAAGCATGCTTGGCAAATGAAAATGCAAGTTTTTCAGAAAACTTGATGAGAAATATTCTGAAAGTTTGCAGCGATATTTGTCTTTTTTCCCAGTTATTACATATATATTGCTTTCATAAAACCAGAGAAAAAACCAAGCCCGCACTCATACGTGTATACAAAGCAAAAAAGACAGTTGTCAGCCCTTATCCTTAACACTACATATCTGTGTGTATCTAGCAAAATGAAATCATAAGGCATTCGTTCATATTTTGATCAAAACATTTAAGCCTGCTGTCATGAACGCCCAGCCTGTCCCAGATACAGCAATCTGAACAGCTGGCCGTGAGCCACCAAGAAGGATTTATTAAGGTGTCCTTATGTTCACCAGAACCACTTATTAATGTTTCACACTTAAAACATATACACATGTAGCGTGAGCCTCCCTGGGCTTCGTAAGTTCACAAACAATCACGGAGAACACACTAGATTAAATTTATTAAATCTGAAAAATGTTTCCAAGGCTTAGTTACAACAATTAGCAACATATACAGTATATTGCACAAATACGTTAAGACTTGGTATGTGTGAGGGAACAATTGAGAAATGAGACATTTCGGTCTTGATAGACCCCCTCATGAAAATGCTCGCCTCACACACTTTCTTACAGCAAACAACCTATTGGATCCTCTTCAGTCAGGCTTTCGCTCTCAACACTCCACAGAGACTGCGCTGACCAATGTTGTCAATGATTTGGTCACAGCAAAAAGTATTACTCTCTCCTAATTCTCCTGGATCTCTCTGCTGCATTTGACATTGTTGATCACTCTCTCCTCATACAAACGCTACAATCCCTAGGTCTTGAAGGCACTGTCCTATCCTGGTTCTCATCCTACCTATCTAATCGCTCTTTCAGTGTTAATTTCTCTGGATCCACTTCTGCTCCACTTCCTTTATCAGATGGAGTACCACAAGGCTCAGTCCTAGGTTCTCTGCTATTCTCTATCTACACTACTTCTCTTTGAAAACTAATAAGCTCCTTTGGATTTCAGTATCATCTCTATGCGGATGATACACAAAGCTATCTATCCTCTCCTGATCTTTCACCATCTGTGTTGTTTCGCGTTACTGACTGTCTTTCTGCCATTTCATCTTGGATGTCTTCTCGCCAACTCAAACTCAATCTTTCAAAAACTGAATTAATAATATTCCCACCCAAGAACAGAAGCTTCCTGCCTGACATTTCTATTTCTGTTAACAGGACCATAAATCCCACCCCGCAAGCTCGCTGCCTAGGTGTAATCCTTGATTCACAACTGTCGTTTATTCCGCACATCAACTCTATATCTAAATCATGTTACATACACCTAAAGAACATTTCCAGAATACGCACATATCTCACACAAGACAAGACTGCAAAAACATTAATTCATGTACTCATCTCCCGCATCGACTATTGCAATTCCCTCCTTACTGGTCTTCCCAAAGTCAGACTTGAACTCCTACAATCTATTTTGCACGCAGCGGCTAGATTGATTTTCCTTGCAAACCGTTCTTCCTCTGCTGAGCCACTCTGTTAATCTCTACATTGGCTGCCTATATTTCAATGAATGCAATATAAAATTCTTCTACTAACATTCAAGGCCGACAACAAAATTGCACAGAGATACATTTCCTCACTAGTATCAAAATATCTCCCAACTCGACACCTCCGTTCTGCACAAGATCTGCGTCTCTCTTCCACTCATCACATCCTCCCATTCTCGGTTACAGGACTTTCTTCAGGCTACACCCACTTTGTGGAATTCCCTCCCTCGCACAGCAAGACTTTCCTCTGGTCTTCAAACGTTCTCTTAAAACCCACCTCTTCAGACAAGCTTATGATATTCCTCAACCACCCTCTTAATCTCCCTAGGTTACCCTATTACCACCCTCTACTAAGCTAACACAAGACAACAACCCTCTGACCAACACCGCCACACACACAGCCCACTGAATACTTTTACCTTTGCATTCTAGCTGGTGCATTGTGCAATATGATGTAGCACATGCCATTGTGTTTCAAACTCCCATTGTCCTATAGATTGTAAGCTTGCGAGCAGGGTTCTCTTACCTCTCTGTCTGTATGTATTGCCCAGTATTGTCTTATTAATGTTTGCTCCCAATTAGAAAGCGCTACAGAATTTACTGGCGCTAAATAAATGTTGATGATGAGGATGATGATTTTATCACCAGTTCTAAATACCTCTATATGGCCTGTCTTTCCGTGGATGTTTACTTATCTCTACTCCAGACTAGATCTCATTATTAGATTAACAATACTCATATAGCTTACAGGAAGCACAGCCAATCCTTGCTGGTCTGTAAACCCTTCCTTCACCAGCTTGGAATACCTCCCAGGTTACTGCTAGACAGGTCATACGTGTCCTCTACTATTTTATAAAGCAAATGGGGTCTTATCTGGAGAAAGTAGAGTTTGATGCAAAAAAGAAAGTGTTTGTATCGATTGTCCAAATGAACAATTATGCATTCTAAATCACATATGGCAGCTTCAATGTTTCAGAGCCGCTGCCTAGATTTGAACACATTTGTTGAGCTCTGCTCATACTGTAGGTGCCTCGGAGCCTGCCCTGATAACTGTTCAGTAACCAGGACTGAATAAGGAATCTCTTATGCAGGTATTTGCAGTCAGCTGCAGTTCAGTGAATATGTAGCAAGACAGGCTCTAAGAGGCACAAAGCGAAACCCAAGAGGTATGATCCGCAACTGTTTGTTGTCAATGAAGCAATTCAGTTGAGAGGAGGGCAAAGTTTAAACAATATATAGTATTTAAAAAAAACAAAAACAAACAAAGGGGGTGGCTTAGTGGTTAGCACTTCTGCCTCACAGCACTGGGGTCATGAGTTCAATTCCCAACCATGTCCTTATCTGTGTGGAGTTTGTATGTTCTCCCCGTGTTTGCGTGGGTTTCCTCCGGGTGCTCTGGTTTCCTCCCACACTCCAAAAACATACTGGTAGGTTAATTGGCTGCTATAAAATTGACCATAGTCAATCTCTCTCTGTTAGGAAATTTAGACTATTTAGGGCGTATTCAATTGTTAGCGTTAACGCTAACAAACTAGCGCTCAAAAAATCTTAGCGTTAATACGGTAATTACTCGCGGAATTTCAGCTCGCTGCTCCTTGAGCTGCAAGCTGAAATTCCGCGAGTAAACTACCGTATTAACGCTTTCCGCACGCAATATTACCGTATAAACGGTAATATTTTTAGAGTGCTCGTTTTTCAGCGTTAACGCTCACAATTGAATACGCCCCTAAGCTCCAATGGGGCAGGGACTGATGTGAATTGGTACAGCGCTGTGGAACTAGTGGCGCTATATAAATAGATGATACCATGGCTGAAATGGATAGAGATATATATATATATATATATACATACATACACACACACACATATATAATGGTGTAAGTGCAATGTTGCATGCTATAAGATGTGTGATATGGAATTTATTGGAATTGCACTTGGCCATTGCTTCACTATTTATCATGTAACTCCCCTTCTTCAATAATTTATACCCAGGGACTCTTCGTTTAAAACTAGCCCTGTTTGATTCAGACATCGGCTGTACACAATGTGTTTGCTAGACTGGTGAGAAGGTTAAAGAATCTTATTTATTGGCGAATATTAAAGTTCTTGGATTACCAATTGAGAATAATAGATTACTTCTCCTTTAGGTGTAATTAATGGGCTCTCTCGAAAAGATGACAAACTATTTACTCACCGTAATAGAAGGAGTTGGGTTTCAGCTGGAAGAAGGAGCCCACAGCCCGGGCCTTGGCCACGTGCGCTCCATTCCTGAGCAGCTCCTGTGTAATAGGTACATTCTGCCGCATGACCGCAATATGCAAAGCGGTCTGACCTATCGGAGGACAGACAATGTGAGGTATTAAACAGGACAGGAGAACAGGAAATCCTGTATTACATCTACAATAACCGGTCATCTCACATGTCCATGTTTTGTGGATGACCTTGTGGATAAGCAAATTTAATTACTATTTTTAGTAAATAGTATCTCCATAAACCTGCAGTACCATGTTTTTCATTCAGCATAAATCCCTCTGGTTACCTGTGATGAAACATGGAGTTGTTCTATTTTCCTTAGTCTTTCTTTTCAAGCTGCTACAAGTGATACATTTAGCCAAGTGCCATGGTCTTACCATAGCAACCAGTCATCCGACATATAATGTAGTGATCGAAAAAGCTTTTGAATGTTCACAGTATAAAATCCCTTCCCTTCCATTATGAGGGGCTTGGTGACTGACTGGCTATTGCAGCAAAATGCTGAAAAAGAATCACGCCACAGGGGGTAGGGCCAAAATGTTGCCATTTTTGCTAATATCGCAACCCAAGAGAAAGGCCTACTATCCCGGGGGTCCAGAAGAACTCAAAATTCAGAAGAGTAGCCAGTATAATTTTATTGCTTTTAATTTATTATTGTGAAGCAGTTTTACAATGAAGTTTCACAAGTTGCATATAATTTATTCCCATAACAAATATTAGGTGGTAGAAGTAGTGGCGATGGTGTGGGATTGCACTGTTCATTTTTTCTCTTACTTTATTTTTTTTAGCTTTGCAGATCTATCAGATTAGATCAGATTGTAGGCCTTTATGGAGCATTTGCTTTTATATCGCTGCACTGGGGCTTTGAGTGGCGAGTGTGCGAGGCAAATAGGAGACCTCCTTCACATTCTTTGGAGAGAAGAGGACAAACAAACGTATGCCCATAAGCTGTTTTGTATCTGCAAATAAGCAGGGAAGTTAATTAACAGGTTTAATTGCATGTATTTTGCTAGATTTCATTCACCATTTAGGTGTTTGAAATATAAAATGTTAACTGTGTTTAAATATGTAACATATTTTATGTAAAAACAGTGTATTAGCTGCATATCCTATATTTATTCTGTATATGTAATCGCTGTGTACTTAAGTAGGTGTATAAGTTAAACAGCTGATTACAGTTAGGAACAGCTCTTACTTCTCAGATTATGCAAAGCTTGCTAAAACTACATGTAGGTCCTCTTATCCCTCAAGTCCCAAGATCACATATTCCTCACTCGTAATAAAGTATTAATAGCATTATATGTAAAATAATATTTAAGGTATCTGAAATAGATTAAAGTTTTTGTTTTGGTAGATTTAGGTATTTATGTTGCAATGTTTTCTTAATAAAGCTGTGGCTGGTTTAACTGTTTTGTGTGCATTTTATGTTGATGCGGCTCAGCAAAGCTTGTGGTGCATAGAAAATAGGGGGTGATCCATCACTGTACAATGAGTAATAAAAGAGCAGACCCGATGTGACCAAGTTCAACAACCCTGACGCAAGGTAATATACCTTAACGTGTACTCCCACATGTTCCTATATCCAACAAGTCATTCATTTTATGCTTAAATATATATAAAATCAATTTAAAACTATTTATAGACTGCCCCAGAAATTGTGACACTCCAGGCCCATGCCTAGTTTGCCCACACAGAAAATAATGACAGTGTTTTTCTTTACAGAAGTCATTAATATAACACTAGCTAATTACCTACCTTTGTAGAGATCAGACGTCATGGGCAGATTAATGAGCTGAGGAGCATCTTCCAGTAGGGCTTTAACGGACTCCAAATTATCGTGCAATACAGCCAGATGTAGTGCGGTCTCACCCACAGCTCCTGGTAAGAGGTTTATCATGGTGAGACATCCGGCAGTATGAGTTATGGAGTGATAAAGACACATAGGAGCCGGTTTTATAAATACTGAGAACTTGATATTCCTGATAAACTGCAATCAGATAGGATTGGGTGTTTCGGTATATACTTCTGCATTCAGATAATGGACAGCCTACCCGATGATGGCAAAACACAGATCAGGCTAATTTAGGGGACTATGGGCTTAAATGCAGAAGACACATTTGCTATGTATTTTTTATTGCACTTGTTGCAAATATCACCATAGTCTACATAGGCAAACCGAGTGGGGTTTCCAAGTGCCTGGAAACCCCTCCAAGTCTGGGGCACTGCATAATTGAGGTGGCTGGACCCTGCTCCTGCTTCACACAGCTCTGCTTGAAAAGGGAGAGCTGCGTGCACCTAACAGTAGTACACGCAGCTTTGCCTATTTATATTATAGGGATAGGAAGAGCTGGAGAGCAGCCAAGTACTGTCTAATATTATAGCTACGCCCCCATGCATGCTGGTCACGCCCAATGGCGGTGTGATGTGGAACTCCCCCCCCCCCCCCCTTACAAATCCTGCGTTTGCCCCTGGTCTAGCGGTTTAGCAGAGAACTTCCAGGTACATGGACTGTCTGGCTATGCCCACCACGGTAGAATAAGCATTTTTATGCAAAGACAAAAAGGTTTCCAGATTGGGAACTTAAAGTGGGCCTGAAAATATTTCTGAAGGTGGACTCATGTAGGCAGTATCAAATAAATGGCCGCCCCAGCTTCCAGGCCATCGATTGATAAATTGAGCATAATGGTGCCCCCACACTGAGCACCAGCCTCTTACCTGTGGAGCTGCTTCTCTTCCATGCCAGTGATGGGCTGGGAGCTGGGCTACGATATCACAGCCCAGCGCCGTGACCCCTAAAAATGCATGGAGGGTGCACTGCTTATATACCACTGGCAAATGAAACCAGTGTCACGCTGACCCACCAGGATACCCAGGAAATCCCTGGCTGATCTTGTTCCTTAAGGGCCCAGTCCCTGCCCTTTAGGATAATTAAGGGGCGGGAGATAGTTGGTGAGCTTATTGGTTAACTAACAAGCAGGTCTAGCAATTCGCCATCAGCAATCTGGCTAAGCCCTCTCTGGAGAAATGCTAGTATGTGGGGTTTTAAAATGACCGCAACGGACAGTAGCACTGGATTTTTATTGCCAAAGGGCAATAAAATCTACCCTGTGGCTGATGACAGGCCAAAACAATGAAAAAGAACATAGTATTCAGAAGATTGATAGACAAATATACCAGTCACCCTTTAACCCAAAATATGCCCATTTTGGGTGAGTCCACACCCCCTTTCAGCATCTAGATTACAGGACTGTTCTGCAGAAATCGTTGGTAGGAACGGACAAAGCAGCCGACCTGAGATTGACCAGGTTATCCTTTACCATCAGAATTAAGTTATTTATTATTGCTTATTTAAAAGGGTGTCACAAAAGTCTGAAGCACTGAACAGTAGGGCAGTAGAGCATGTAACAAACAGGTAAAGTAATGGACATTCAGGACATAATACTGGCCATAAGACGTAATAGAGTATATAAAGAATGTCGCAAAAAACATACAGCGGGCAAGACACATGTATGGAAGGAGGGCCCTGGTCATGAGAGTTTACCATCTAATGGGTTTGACGGCTGCATAACTTTCTGTAATAAATATACCCCCGCTCCCCTGTTGCTTTACCTGTTCCGAATGTCGAGTGAGCAGGAACGGTGCAAGCAATGGGACAAGGCATCAAGAGATGTGAAGTCTGGAGGTCTGTGGCATCGCCCTACCACTAACAATTGTGAGCATTGCTAACCTCAACAGTTACTGTCACATTAAGGAACAGACTGGGCTTGTGTCACAAGCCAGTGAGGACCCAGGTATAACCGGATAAGTGACTACAGTTTTATTTACCTTTACACGCACATAAAAGGATAAGATATGGGACTGCAATAATATTTTCTTTTACACCCGGACACAACCAGATTAAATGATGAAGTGAGCTCCTGTGTGTACACTGAGAATGTGGCCTTGTCCTTAGAAGTGTTAAATCATTTACAGCTAATTACTAGAGTGTGAGTGATTGGGAGGTTTATTATGCAATTATACTATACTATTTTAGTCATAGCTAGGCTGTTAGTCGAGGTTATTACCACATGTCAATTGTGTTTTGTGTATATTAATGCTTGTATATTTATCCTGATATTCTGATGTATTATTCACCAATTACTTATCATTGTTCCTCATTTCCCGAACCCCCAAATCCCATCCTGCTCCTTCTGGTCTACAAAATAAATTTGTCACAGATCTCCCCACAGGTGACAGATAATTAAATAAGTATAAAAATGTTGTATCTATTCGTTCATGCTCTTTTCTCCTTTTATTAGGAGTTTGGATGACGATCACTTAAAAAAAAAAGAAAACACAAAAAAAAAAAAAAAAAAAGAAATCACTGTATAAAATGTCACAATGTCGGAAAAACAAAACCAACCAAGGACCTGTAGAATGCCAGAGTTGAAAAGCCAACCATGTTACAAGCATAGGTTATGGACACATCAGCCACGCATTGCTGGGATCTGGGCCGAAATTCTTTCGGTGTAGCCGTTCTCAGTTCTAAGCATCTCTGTGATTTAATGCGCAGACCATAGATATAAGAAAAACCACCGTACCTCCAGTGGCGGATCCAGGGAGGGGGGGGGGGGGGGGGAGGGGGTCGATCGGGGCGATCACCCCGGCTTGCTGCCGGCGGCTGCAAACTATGTGCAGGTCCGTTCAGCAGTGACCGGCAGGGACAGTGTGCTGCCCGGCCGCTCTGATTGTGTTTTAAACACAAACAGAGCATCCTGAGAGCACACTGTCCCTACCGGTCACTGCTGAATGGACCTGCACATAGTATGCAGCCGCCGGCATCCTCAGATGGCAAAAAGGGGGCGGGGCCTAAATCGCCTCCCCCTACATCGCCCCGGGTAGAAGTATTCTCTAGATCCGCCCCTGCGTACCTCTCACATGGAGGTTCCAGGCTGAAGTACCAGAGATCACACTGTTGGGACATTGCTCCAGGGCCCTCCTTCACAGTATGGAAGTGTTCATGAGTGACTGTGCATTTTGGCTAGAAAGGTGGTGCTCTTAGCGTAATGAAGGTCATTGTGTAATGGGGTCAGCATTGTGGGCTCTGCTATATGGCTGGCAATTGTCTGTACAATGTAATTAGCAATAGGAAAGTGCTATGTGCAAAACAGAGCCCTCGATGTCTTGGTGCAATAATCACGAAGACACACTCATTAATGTGACACTGTTGGAAACCCCAACAATTCTATCCTGCCTAGAACCCCATTTGGTTTACAGCCCAGGAAACTGTGCTTTGTTGACCGGTACAACTTCCATCCCGAGACATCTCCTGAGTTGGGTAAAGAGAACTTCGCTAGTCAATTTGACCTCCACATGTTTCATGTATTGAAGACAGTCATAAAATCTTGTGCGTAGCTTAAATATTAAGGAACACTTATTAAAAGACACTGTCATTCATGTATGAGGCTCAGTAGGACAAGTTTTCTAGATTTGTTCAAATAAGCATATTGGGCTCAATTCATTAAGGAACTCAAACTAAGTGCAATGCTCATTTGTTTCAGAGCGCACATAAAATCGGGTCTGCATATGCCTAAATTCAACATCAAGCGGTGGATCTGAAGATACGTGAACTAATGAATGTGGGTGTAGGTCTGCTCTACTACACAGGACACTGCAGGAAACGTCCAATGTGGAATATGGATTCTCAAAAGAATGGACAGCACGGTGGCTCAGGGGTTAGCACTTCTGCCTCACAGCACTGGGGTCACAAGTTCAACTCCTGGCCTATCTGTGTGTATTTTCTATGTTCTCTCCGTGTTTGTGTGGTTTTCCTCCAATGTACATAAAATACATTTTTATGGTTCCTACTGATTGCATACACCTGTTATAACATGCATACACGGCTATCATTAGTAAGCGACACATTGCATTTCAGTTCAGTTAGTGGAGACACTTTGCACACCCCATTAAGGTGCGAGGATAAATGGATATTTCTACTATAGTAACAGTAAAAGTGTGCAGCTGCAATGTTCTGAAGAACATCGCAGCTCATTGAATCTACCCCTTAGACTAGCCCTGTAGATGGAGCAAGAGATACAGCTGAAAGACAGATGCACAGACCATGAAATCAAACACTGCTGCATGTGCTCGAGTTTGGCATGCTCTTCCTGTACATCGGCTACGGCCAAGCACCTCATTCCCTGCTTGAAATCGTAGGTGGTTGCAAGTGTACTTTGCATTTGAAGATTAATTGAACGTGGCTACGCTCTGTGGCATATTGTTCGGTTCTGGGCATGCGCAGAGTGATTTTTCGTATAATACACACAAAAACTCCCATTATGTCCCTTAAAGAAACAGGCTCATTATCAATAGTCAATCAGTCATAGATTCAATGGCTAATAAACTTCTGCATATATCTCAACAATCCCAATACTGGCACCAATTACCAGTGGTGAAACTGAGCATAACTTGGGTTGTGGGCTTGTCGAGAAGAGACACAGTTTTAGTGAGTTGGGGGATTGGGACATATTTTCCACTCTGGAGAATTAGTAGCTAGGTTATTCTAACATGAAGCTACAACTACCCATATGTATAAACTCTGACAAAGCCCCAGGAATAAAATTTCCTGTTTCTTACCTCTTTGCAGCGGGTCAGTTGTTTTGCATGCCAGCAGTTTTCTTAGTGCCCTTGCACGATTCCTTTGTGCCCAGTAAAGAAGAGGCAGTTCCTGAATTCTGTAAGAAAGGCCATTATTATTTATGTACACATTCATCCAAGATAGATTATATAGCAGTCACCAGTGGAGGATCTATAGGTGGATGTGACCACTACAGGCCCGCAGGTGAAGGAGGCCCATCAATGCCAAGTTGCCCCCCTCCTCCATAGGCCACCATTCTGCTCTCAGAAAAGAATAGTGCAGACATCATCTGAGCATGTGCAGATCAACGACATGATCAGAAGAGGCCCCGTTCTGCTGACAAAAAGGCAGAGGTGGACCCATAGCCAAGTTTTGCTATGGGGCCCAGTGATGCTCTGTTCCACCGCTGCCAGTAACTGTCCAGTATACAATAAATTTCACTAGGTGCTAAAGATTTGTAGTTAAACAAATAAATAGATATTAAATTAGTTCAAGAAAATAGTTAGAGAATAAACACCGCTGATGCCCATAGAGGTCCCGCTAACCTTCACAATATAGAAATCAACAAAAACAGTGAGCAGCGCAGCACTCATTGATAGGAACATAATTGAATATAAAAATGCTAAATATAAAAATACCTATGAAAATAGTTTATATTATAATCACACTGTATCATACAGCCGAGATAAACACAGAACTCAAACATAAATCCTTGCAACAAAAAGTTATATGCAAAAAGGTACAAGTCTGGTCTTCTCCACAATAGTTAATATTTTTTTAGCAACAGAACCTGCCAAGGAGACCCATTAAGCATTATAAAACAGGGCACTATGTCCACATATTGTCCATTACAGTAACATATAATGTCGTCCATTACGGTAACATCCAATGCCAACTTAAAGGTCTCTCAATCAGGGAGAATCTTTCAAAACTATTATTGTACATTTTCAATCTAAGGCTGGGTACACACTTCTGGTCCCCCCCCCCCCCCCGATTATCTGGTCAAGCACACCATAAACGACCATTTGGCCCGATAGGACATTACTGTGTACGCTCCAACGATTATCGTTCCAAAGCGCATCATTTCGTTTCATTTTATTTTATAAACGGACTAAAAAGCTTGTACAACGATGGAACAATGTCGTTCCAATCCTGCAGTGTGTAAGCACTCAGGACCGGCAGTCTCCATAGATCTCTATGGAGTGGGCAGATTCACCATCTTTTCAGCCGATGCTCATGACAGATGAAGAGCACAGATCTGAGGGTAATTTGTGTAAAATGTGTATGGTGTGTACACAGGAATAGACACGCTGATCAGGACTTCAACCATTGGTAAAATCTTTACTGATATCACATCGGGAGAAGTTCTCTACTGTGTACCCAACCTAAGAAGTGAAGAGTCAATGTGCATATTGCTTGATGTTGGCCACCTAGGCTGCAATATTGCCTGATGTTGGCCACACTGCAAATGTCCAATCCTGATGACAGGCAACGATGAGATCATAAATCATCATTATCAGAGGCGGAACTAGCATGCAGTGGGCACCAGTGCAGGAAAGAAGGGCACCAGGGCCCACATCTCGTTAACTTCCTGTGCAGAGGGCCCAATTTCTCCATGGTACCTGGCAGTTCCGCCACTGATGAGTACAATGGAAGAGGCGGTCATAGGATGACGGATAGTGACTGGTACATGCAGTCGTCTTGACGGCACACAAATAGATATTGATCTTGTCGCTAGGTTCACAGGACGAAACACCTGGATCACAAATATCAATATATTAAAACATTAACATTTTTCTTATCCAGGTCCCCCTCTCCCCTTCTTGCTTGACCTCTGTCAGATTGGGATTCATGATCTAGACTACATAAGGTGCAGTCCTTTATTTCATGGGTGACAAAGACACTGCGTAGAGTTTCTCAGTTCTTCCTGGTCTAACTTAAAAATTGCAATTAAGTTTAGTTTTACAAAATGATTTTTAAAATAACAACAAGCACAGTTTGTGTGCAGGTGAATTGTCACAAATCTTTGCCAACATTTAAAAGCAACATTCACAAGCAACATTCACACTTGGCAGACGCATGCAAGTTTGTTACGAGCAGCACTGACGATATGAACCTTACGACATTCCGGCCCCAACATATCATATCTCATCATATACTCAACTTGAGTGTCATATTTTTTGTTTGCATTTTGAAAAGTTTATTGATTGATACTTAAAAACACCAAGAGAATAAGAATACATAGTACAGAGTTCTCGGTATACAGAATAAAAAGGAACTGTACAGAGTAGCTGATCAGTAAGGAAACATAGGGACAATTTCAGGGATAAATAATTATTTCCTGGGACTGTTCCTGAAAATTCCAGACAGTTTACAGCTGTGCACATACATTACAGTGCTGAATACACCTAAGGTCTATAGTTTAGTTACAGAAGATTTACATTATATGTTATATAATAAAATGCTGATGAAGCACAAAGAGTACAATGATTTATTGTCACAGTCCTAGTTTGTACATTAGGTGAAAGGTTTCTGTTTTTTTTGTCAGCAACCAATTAACCTACCAGCAGTACGTCTTTAGAGTGTGTGGAGGTAGTCGGAGCGCCTGGAGGAAACTCATGAAAAGACGGGGAGAACTTACAAATTCCACAATCTGCCCTGGTTGGAATCAAACCCACGACCCCAGCGCTGTCAACCACTGTGCCACCACGCTGCCCAATGATAAGGGCCAGCGAGACACATCTGTGACTTCTGCCTTTGCTTTGAAATTCTGCAGTGAGTTTGTAAGTTCACATACAGCAAAATGTATAGAGAGC
Organism: Mixophyes fleayi; assembly: GCF_038048845.1. Taxonomy (NCBI): domain Eukaryota; kingdom Metazoa; phylum Chordata; class Amphibia; order Anura; family Limnodynastidae; genus Mixophyes; species Mixophyes fleayi. The sequence goes on along the minus strand of NC_134407.1, from coordinate 11,402,107 downwards.
TGGGACATTGACCTTCACTTCTGGCGAACTTGGCAGGACGACCGAGAATCACTAAAGACCAAATCCGCCTACAATAAATGCAAACTTTTGCAGACAGACGTGGAATGAGACAAATATTTGAGGGAATAGTTATGAAATGGTCACATCTATGCTGTCCATTAATATATGAATATACATTGTAATTCCTTACTTAATAAATACAACGTAAGGGAATTATATACGTTTCTGAAACAATGTCTATTGTATGGATCCGTTTCAAAACGGCTTAGAAAACAAAGTATTCCCAAATATTCTGTTTGCTTAAACATCTATGTATGAATTGAAATGTAAAACTAAATTAAAATACAGAATGTAAAGCAATTTTCCATAGATAGAAAGTGACTATCTATAGTGTCATTATATAGTGTAGCGAGTGCTCAGGAATAGATCGTGCCTAAAAATTAATCATTGTTTTTAGTGTTAAACTTAACATTTTTAAGCCCAATAGAGAGCACCAAACATAATACAATCTATTGAAAAATATCAATGTAAATTGGGACTAGTTTTGAACCTTTTTTTTTTTTTTTTCAATAATCTGCTAAATTTCATCTTGTCATTATAACATATTTGCAACATGAATGCTAGGATAACATATTTGTTGTTCCATAACATTAAATGTATAATTCTACACAAAAGTAAAAAAAACTAAGTCTCCAACAATTTTTATCTTCCCTCCGGGAGATCACGGAGGGGAGGTCCTGCTGCCGAATCCAGGGGAAGAAGGGCCTTGTGAATCGCGTTATAAAGCTCTGTCCCCCCCCCCCCACAGCTGAATGCCACAATTTGTCCCAGGTTAAATTTTACTCTTGGGCCAAGATTTTCTTGTCTATGGCTCTAGCATAATAATTCCATTGTAATGAAGAAGGCTTCAAGAAAGGCATCGATGAGGCAAGTCAGTTTCCATGAATTAATTTAAAAATGGTGAAGCCTTTAGGTGGGGAGCACATTGTTTTTTTATTTCACCCTACAGAAGCACCAATCTTCAGTTGACTAGCTTGGTTTTGGTTTTTACTGTAGCAGGGGGACACCACACGGGTCGTCCTCAAATTATGGTGAAAACCAACCTAGGCTTGCAAGGCCTATTATCGTTGCAGGCTCAGCACCTACAGGAAACAATGGAAAAGCGTCAATGTTCCAGCAGTAGACACTACTTCCAGGACGGGGTTGCCCGATTCTCCAGTCTGGGAGAAAAATCGCTGAAATATGGCCCAATATATTATATTTTAGTACGTTACCACACGAACATTATTTTAGAAGTCATTTCACTATGAAAAGCTGATAGTGTCTTCATGTATGCTAATCAGGGGTGTAATAAGTGATGAAGGACAGTGAAGTATTTGGTTATAAAGCAGCCTACAATAGAGACCAAATTCCTGTAGGCTGGTAGAGTGAATCTTATGACCAGAGATATTGCAGAAGGGTCACCAATAACATTCAATTACTGTATGCGTTTATTCCAACAAAATGCTGTAGACTCCATAAAAAACAACAAAAACAAAACAAAACAAAACACCAGGTAAGTACAAGGGAACACATTTTATCACCATCAGGTCTATGTTTATATCATGGAAAGAATACACACAAAGCTATGTTAGGGAATTGAATATACCCCTATGAATTTCTAACTTAAAAATGTGTGGGGCTCCACAGACATCTCTGACCTAAAAATGATTATAATTGACAGCAACACCCCTGAATTAGAACATAAGTTAAAACATGTTGCAAGAAAACATTTTTCGGAATCCACAAATCATTTTTCTCGGACCATATAAAACTAGAATAAGAGATTTGCATATTAATTGGCCCAATATGACAAATGATTTGACAAACCAAACTCATACTTGCCAACTCTCCCGAAATGTCCAGGAGACTCCCGCATTTTGAGAGAGTCTCCCGGACGAGTGTGGCAATCTCCCTGATCGGCAAAATTCGGTTTGGCCCCGCCCCCGCTGTAAAATGACGCGATTTGTGTCATCACGTCAAGGGGGCGGGGCCAAACTGACGCAATCTCGGTGCCCCGCCCCCTGTACGCCCACGTCCCAGCCGGCATCTCCCAGAAGCCAGAAAACAAATGTTGGCAAGTATGACCAAACTACAAGACATTCCCTCATCTCTACCACGGAGCAGGAATGCTGCATTCTCAACTTACAATGGTGTTGTATCATTTCTCTCACAGCACCTCATTTCCATTCTCCTATAATAGAAAGTGACCTTTGTATCTTCCCAGCATTCTAACGGGTTCAGTGGCTTTTAAATGTGGACTGAACCATGTTGTACTCTTGCTCAGCTGGTGCAAACTCCGAATTCTGGCCTGAAAAAATTGTTTATCTAAACCCCAAATTTGACATTTTGAGACGTGAATCATGAGGGTAATAAACTGCGTTTGGTGTTACCATAGCTACAGCAGAGAATCAGGGCAAGAAGTATTATTTCCCCATTCCAGTAAAGACAGTTATTAATCCCCCCCCCCTTTATTTATTTATGGCAATGCCATGATGCAGGACGTAGGAATGAAAAATTTTCTTGGGGGGGCTGAGGACTGCTATAGGGCTTGAAGCCACTTGTCTCACGTTTGATATTTTATTTTACAACAGTTGTAACAGTGACCGTAGATATACAAAGACTCCCAATCCTACGTTAATTTTTGCCAGTGTTTAGGGACTTGACCAACCCCAGTTTCATTGTTTATTTTACTATAAATGTTTCTACATTAAAAAATAATTAATAACTATTAGTACGATAGCTATTTGATAGATAAATTCAATTGATCATCTTAAAAGTTAACATTTTTCATAGTCCTTAACCTAGTTTTTATTCAGATTTCGTTGGCAGCCTAATCTCATTTGATTGGGAGTATTGTTAAATCTATAGTCACTGCCTCATTGGTTATGGTCTGTGCTATAAATTTAAATGGCTATATCTTATGTTTGTTACTGGACGCACCACATGAAATTCAGGGTAAAAGGAGAGTTAATAGTTGTTCATCATCAATACAGGTTATTTATTAAATGTTTAAGAAATGAACACTTTGATTTTTTTTTAAAAAAAACCAAAATCAATAAATCTGTATTAAATATATACTAAGACAATCTATATTAAAGAACATTTGGTAGTTATACTAAGACAATCATTTAAAAAAGTCTTAAGTTTAGAACGGATACCGTGACTTCAGAAAGTAGCATGAAGGCTTCTGTGTAGAAGTTCTTAAAGGGGGGGGGGGGGGGAGGGGACACAGTGTTTGCCCACTTAAAAGAAAGCATGGAGGGGCAACTGCCACCTCTGCCCCCTTGGTTCCTATGGCCCTGCCATGATGGGATCTCCTATAGGTCAACAAGTGGATTCTACAAGTATTTGAGTTACTGTGCATTTCTGCCCAGCATGATTGCAAAGCTGTCACTCACACTCTGCCTGCTTAGATATCAAAGTACCTCCCTCCTGACATAAGCTGCTGCGGGAGTGAAGCAGCATGATAGACTGGTTTAGGGAAGCATAAACACTCCACTTACTTCATGTACATCATTCCACTTATGAATACACAACTTTTTTTTACGTAGTAATATTAAGTAGCACCTTTTCTTGTCCTTTAAATGGGAAATCCAGGCCTGAATAACGTGTAAGAATATACATAAAGTGCCCACCTTTTCTGCTGCCGCAAGTTGATTTCACAAACACTTTCTTCACGTTTTTTTCTCCGCCAAAGGATCATTTTGACTCCTAAACTGTGATTTATCTTCCTTTGCAGGTTAATTCCATATGAGCGCAGACAGTGGAATTCTCCACTAGGAGTTCACAGTTTAAACAATAAATAAAAAAAAAGTAAAGTTTAGAAGAAAAAAAAAGTCATATAACTCTCTCCATCATTTAGGCTGAATCCAGACTTCTGTTACTAATGTACAATGCCGGCGATTTCAGGAATCGGTCACTGTCCGGACAGCAGGGAGATCCTCTCTGTCACCGGTTGTTGATCCTACAGAGGCACCTATTGGATTAAATTGTCAGTCACTAGAGTTGCTTTGGAACTAATTATTTTGTACAAAGTACAGAGTGTACCTGCTTTGCAATTTTTGCATTTCCTGCACTAACAGCAATCTATTCTTGCATTATTTTACAGATGTATATACACACACAGTAGAAACTAAAGGCTAGATTTACTAAACTGCGGGTTTTGAAAAAGTGGGGATGTTGCCTATAGCAACCAAACAGATTCTAACTGTCATTTTGTAGAAAGTACTAAATAAATGAAAGCTAGAATCCAATTGGTTGCTATAGGCAACATCCCCACTTTTTCAAACCTGCAGCTTAGTAACTATACCCCTTAGAAAGATCTCATTACAAATTACCACTTACAACCTCGTGGTTAAAGGATGCAGAGTCCTATTTACTTTACATGCAAAAATTGAAGTCAAATTATTACAAATTGTGGACATACATATACTATCCACTATGTCCTATCATGGTATTGAAATACTCTAAATGTATCAATTACCTTACATGTAATCCATTATTGAATATAGATATGTGCAAACAATTCAGGCAAACACTGATGTCGTTTTCAAAGCAAAAAGGCAGCTCTGTTCCTGTAATTAATTATTTTCAGGGACTCAGAACCTCCTTATTTGCACAAATCACACATACACTGCACAAAATACATTGAAACACACATCAAACTACAGTAAACAAAGGACATAAGGACATATAAAGATTACACACCTTATCAGTTTCCTGAAATCATACAGCATCTCTTTAAATTACTGGGACATCTCCTGCTTCAGATTTCGGCCTAGCACCCCTCTTTTGGAACAAAATCTCTTCACTTGCCCTCCGTTCCCTGCATTCTGCCTCTATGTCAGACCCTGCTTTTCCTCAAACACGTTTTACCAAGATAATACACTGAGAACCTGCTGAGCGAGTTACCTTGGGAGTAATATTCTCTGTCTAACACAGCCGACTACATGAGTGAGGACTACACAAAGGGCTTCCCCCCACTCATTATCACCTGTGCTGCAAGGAACAATTAAAAGCCATCTCTGTTAACCCTTTACAGCCTCAGTTCCTGGTAAACACACAAACATTCTGTCTCCTGATAAAATTCCAACCGTCACGGACAACTGAACGGGATTTGTTGGTCTGGCTGATTCAACATTGTTAAAAAAATACTGGATTTTCATTCCGAAATCAAAATTATTCTTCATAATGTTGTAATATCATCATCATCATCACCATTTATTTATATAGCGCCACTGATTCCGCAGCGCTGTACAGAGAACTTATTCACATCAGTAGTACTATAAACGTTTATTTATAAAGCGCTGACATATTACGTAGCGCTGTACAAGGAGGAGGGGATCGTGGAACCAACAAATTGCTATGAAACAGAAGGTAAAGATGGACCTGCCCAAACGGGCTTACAATCTGAGAGGTGTGGGAACACTTGATATGTAGCGGAATAACCACTGTAGCTGCTGCTGGCGAAATCCATGTGGCTATTATAAGGTAGCAGAATTATCAACTGCCAATAATAAAGGAGTTTTTGGCGACTGGCAAATCTCTGAAGCTATTGGTGGTGTATCACAGTTGGAAGATAGAGACACGAAACATGAACCAGTCACTGCAGAAATATTAAAACAGTCATCTGCTGTCAACCATAACTCATCATCATCATCATTTATTTATATAGCGCCACTAATTCCGCAGCGCTGTACAGAGAACTCATTCACATCAGTCACTGCCCCATTGGGGCTTACAGTCTAAATTCCCTAACATACACACACAGACACACACACAGACTAGGGTCAATTTGTTAGCAGCCAATTAACCTACCAGTATGTTTTTTGAGTGTGGGAGGAAACCGGAGCACCCGGAGGAAACCCACGCAAACACGGGGAGAACATACAAACTCCACACAGATAAGGCCATGGTCGGGAATTGAACTCATGACCCCAGTGCTGTAAGACAGAAGTGCTAACCACTAAGCCACCATGCTGTCATTAACCATTTTTTTTAAATGACCCTCCCTCTGTCTCCAGAGAAGACTCCTGTCCTCGTGCTGCATGGGCACACATGTGTCCATCCGCCAGCCTGGAGTTGTTATGCGCCAGGTGTTTTTCTTTAATATCAGGCTGGCTGTTGGAAACTGAGCCTGGACAGCTGTTCCCCATGAGCGGCGGCAGCTGCTGTCACCAAGGAGGAAGCAGAGATCATCATCATCATCCTTTATTTATATAGCGCCACTGATTCCGCAGCGCTATACAGAGAACTCACTCACATCAGTCCCTGCCCCATTGGAGCTTACAGTCTACATTCCCTAACATACACACATACAGACTAGGGTCAATTTAATAGCAGCCAATTAACCTACTAGTATGTTTTTGGAGTGTGGGAGGTAACCGGAGCACCCGGAGGAAAACCCACGCAAACACGGGGAGAACATACAAACTCCTCACAGACCATGGTCGGGAATTGAACTCATGACCCCAGTGCTGTAAGGCAGAAGTGCTAATCACTACGCCACCGTTCTGCCCAAGATCATCCAAGGAGGACCTGAGATGGCAACAGCAATAACAGTTGACAGCTGCATACAGTAGTACACTTAGGGTGGCCTTAAAGACACATTAATCGTCATTTGGGCATAATTTACACATAAATATTCATCTATACACTAATGTTTCTACATCCAGGGAATGGTCAGGGCAGGTAGTTATCCAAAACAGGTCAAGATACAGGCAAAGGTCAAACACAAACCTTGGAACAGCAACCAGCCATTGATTGGACAAGTCATAGACTGCCTATAAATAGCAGTGAGGCAGCGGTGTACAGAAGTGTAAGTGCAGGCAACCAATCAGTGAGCTCCAAACTGAGCCGAGCCCACACAAGTTATATGCAAGCGCAGTGCAACAAATTTTACGCAATTTGCATTTTTATGTGGCACAAATGGACTTACATCCAACTTTGACTCTGGACTGTGCATTCGGATATCTGTGCGCCAATTGTTCAATTTGACAAAAGCTCTCTACTATGTAGATCTGTGCAGGACATTCAATCTGGATGTACGAGCTGTCCTGTTTGATTCAAAACACCATTGTTCTGTGTATGTTTGAAGCAAACGATAGGAACGATTATAAGAGCATTGAATTGTTTATTTAGGAGCAAACAAATCTGCCCCTGTAAAAAATATTGCAGAAATATGTCGGGTCAACCCCCAGAGATGCTCTTGTGAGAATTTTGCGGTGGGAACGTTCAATGCCCTGGCGATATATATAATAAATATGGCAATATGCAGTGCACAACTAATACATTAAAGCAGGCATACACAATATATTAATTATAAGTAATGTAATTTACAGTAATGCAACATATTAAAGCTGCAACTAATTGCATCACAAAAACAAATCAAGAGAATGAAATCTGAACATTGTCTTTTAACTCAGACCAAATGTTGTGCGGTGATCAGGATGTAGATGACAAGACTGATTCATTCTTCTGAAAAAGCTTAGAAAGTAATACTTACAGCACGAGGTAAAGGTATTAAATAAATTGATGTTAAGTATTTAATCCCATTGATGTGTTCCACAAAAAAATCTGTTACAAATTGTTCACAATTATTGTGACTGCCTTAAACTGAAGTAACTATATGTAACATATATAGTAATATATATTATAGCTTCCTCACACTGGCCAAGAGAAAAAAAAGATACTGCTAGGTTAATTGGCCTCAGGGCCGGATTAACTCGAGGTCTAACTGGGCTACAGACCAGGGGCCTCGGGCATCCAGGGGGCCCTTGACAGAGCTCAGCAGAATTATTGATCGGGACAGGGGCGGGGGCGCCCCTGGCCCGATCAATGCTGAGCTCTGTCACTGCAGCCCTCCTTCTCCGGCGCTCAGTAATCTCCTTACTGAGGAGATCTCGCGAGAGTGTCACGAGATCTCCTCAGTAAGCCGCTTACAGCGTGCCGCGGAAGGAGGACTGCATTGACAGGAGAATGTAAGCGCTTAGGGGGGGGCGGTCGGCTAACAGGGGGGCCAGTCTGCTAACTGGGGGGCCTCACGAGGGAATGGGGGCCCCCTTAGCCCAGGGGCCTCCATTCCGTTAATCCGGCCCTGATTGGCCTCTGGCATAATTATCCCTTGTGTGAGTATGTTTGTACGAATATAGACTGTAAGCTGGGACTGAGGTGAATGATGAATCATCTTCTGTAAATAACTAAAGGGTGATGATATTTTGTAAAATAGTTCTTGCTTAATAAAACAATGGTATAACCATGTTTGAAGGATGCATTGCTCACACTTAAATCAAGGACATATTCTGTCATTTTCATGTTACACTGCCCACCAGGGCAGGGGTGCACGCAGGATTTTTAAGGGGGGGTTCCCCCCCCCGAAAAAAAATATAGAGAGAGAGCTGTTGCGTATGCACAGCAGCTCCATTTTGGTGGCACTGTAATGTACAGCAGCCGCGGCACTGTCAAAGAAGCGTTCGCGGCGGTGCTGTATTGACAGCGTCATGGCTGCTGTACAGTACAGTGCCGTTATATAGGGGCACTGTTTAGCTTCCGTTCTTTGCGGAGGGGAGGGGTTTCTGGAGAACCAGAAACCCCCCCTGCGTGCGCCCTTGTAGGGGGCACAATTGTTTGACTATTTTATAGCTTGGACTAAGCAGGATGAAACATTACCTATTTTAAAATAATGCCTATATGCAGCATTGATATATATATATATACAGAGTGAAAAATACATGCATGTCCGAACATAAATGACACTCACAACTGCCTATGACTTGAAGAGCGGAATGAGGGTGGAAAGGGGAGGACGGACTTAGGAAATGTACAACAAGGGCGTGTCTATGCAAATTTAAGTTCAGTCCAACTTTAAAGCTTTAAGGCATTTACTTTTTATCCGTATCACTTGCACCAGCTACAGGGCAGGTGTGAGTGCCGACTGACACTGATGACGACACATATGCATGCCGGAACATGTTTGCAAAAAAAATATATATAAAAATGTATTTTATGTACAGCACGCATAAAGAAAATCCTGAGTAATGTAATGAGAAAAAAAAAAAATGACAAAAAATATTTATTTTTATTAATGATTATAGCATGAATACTTGCAACAAATTATTAGCAGATATTTTTATTTTTTTGCATGCGTTCTGATAGGACTTTATTTATGCTGTCATTGTGCATAGCCTGCACTGTGTTGTGTCTGTCTACATACTGCATAGTCAGATTATACTTATTCAAATGGAACCGTATCTTCTGATAAGGGCTGCCATCAGGGAGGTACAGGTAGTACAGCTGTTAGCGGCCCGGACAGGCTAGGTTGATCCGGGCAGAACTCCACTCCTCACTATTGGATTTGCTCATATGTTTATCCTAAGGAGCATCGTTCTTCATGTATCATTGCTGGACATCATCAAGTACTCAGCTGATGAGTTTCAGAACATTTACATACTTATTGCTATCACTTTGACTTTTCTAATCGACAACTGGGGCCAATTAGGTCCAGGGCTTTGCAAGTTTTGTTAGGATATTAGGACACCTTCATATCCTGGCATTTATTTACATTCTTTCTCTGCCCGAAAAGCCATTTATTCATTGTGCCTCATCATGCACACAGGGGGCCTGATTCATTAAGGAAAGTAAAGTATAAAATATATGTAACTTTTCACCTTGGCAAAACCATGTTGCATTGGAGGGGGAGGTAAGTTTAAAATGTGGGGACAGATCATACTTGCCAACTCTCCCGGAAAGTCCGGGAGACTCCCGAAATTCGGGTCAGTTTCCCGGGCGAGCTGGCATTTCTCCCGGATCCTGGATATCACAGAGAATCGCGTTAAATGACGCGATTGTCGGTGAAACACGCCGTTTTGGAGGGCAGAAGGGGGCGGGGCGAGGTCAATTGCGTCATTTTGGCCCCGCCCCCACAATGTAAATTATCGGTTCGCGGGGGCGGGGCCAAAATGACGCGATTGGCCTTGCCCCGCCCCCCAGTCAAGCCCCAAGTTTCCGGGAGATAGCAAGTATGGGACAGATACATAATTGGGGTAGGGCATGTGCTAGATCAACTTCAGATATCAGTATACAAATCAAGTATTTTGTGCAAAATAATAAACTAATTTGCACCCTACGAATTGTAACATGGTTTTGTCCAAGAGAAAACATACTGATTTTTTTGCCTTACTTTCCTTAATGAATCAGGCCCATGGTCACTAAAAGACTGCTTTGTTTACTATAATTCTATTTTATGTGATTTATTATATATGCTGACAATCATGGTCCTTTTAAAAATGCTGTAATTCTTTTGCCTCCATAATTCTACCACGGTTGTATATAGGAATATAGTTGTCCGGACCAGTCTATATATTTTATTTAACTTTATGTTATTCATTGTGATTAAATTTTATATATTAAGTGGACATTTTCATAACATTTGCGCCTGGGAACTTTTCAAGCGTTTATTTCTATTGGAAGTTGGGACTTCTCTCCTACCAATTATCTTTCCCCTTGGCAGCGTACTCATATTATATTTCGGGAAGCACGGAATTTCCATCTTTTTGCATACTGTTAAGGAAGTCCCTGACTACAGCTAAATCAATTAACATGTTTTCTAGCACTTAAAAAAGTTTGAATGTCAATAGTACATCAGCAAAAAATATTATTCAATGGTGTCTTAAAATAGCACTCCAGGATTCTGCCTGAGGCTCCCTGCGCTCTAGCACATATTGTTAAATTGTGACGGTCTTACCTGAACCAGATCTGACAGATACAAGCCAGCGCCAAAGTCTGTCAAGTGAAAAGTTTAAGTCACTCACTTTAAATTGATGCCAAAACATTAATTGGGGAGGTTTTTACTGCATGTGACCGGTGTTAGCTAGGAGCATCTTGTGTTCACATTTTTCAGTCGATTGTGTTCAACTTTCTCATGACAGGTGTTTTTAACTTGCAAAATCATTCAAGTTGTTATGTTCATATTTCTAGGTGACAGATGAATCGTAGGGTAAACAACAAAATAAAAACACACTTTTTAAGTGCAAGTCTGTGTACTTAGATTTACAGGCGCTGGGCCTGATTTATGTTCGGACGTGAGTCGTTTTACGTAACATATCTTGTGTAAATTCGCTCTTGGAACTTACACCAATGAATGCAATTGCATGCAATTCAAATCTCAAATGACACTTACAACTGTCTAAGACTCAAAAAACGGGAAGGGGTAGGAAGGGGCAGACGAACATAGGCAATGTACAGTGAGCGTGTGCCTAGGACGTTCTGATGCAGATCATCATTATCATCATCATCATTTATTTATATAGCGCCACTAATTCCGCAGCGCTGTACAGAGAACTCACTCACATCAGTCCCTGCCCCATTGGAGCTTACAGTCTAAATTCCCTAATACACACACACACACACACACACAGACAGACAAACAGACAGAGAGGGAGACTAGGGTCAATTTTGATAGAAACCAATTAACCTACCAGTATGTTTTTGGAGTGTGGGAGGAAACCAGAGCACCCGGAGGAAACCCACGCAAACACGGGGAGAACATACAAACTCCACACAGATAAGACCATGGTTGGGAATCAAACTCATGACCCCAGTGCTGTGAGGCAGAAGTGCTAACCACTGTGCTGCCCAAACGATGCGGTTGGTTAAAGTCCTGGATTTCTCGCAAGTACACTAGGCTTCAGCCGTATCGTTTGCACCAGCTACAGGGCAGGTGGAAGTGACGACTGATAGCTATGACTGACAGCAGTATAGTTTTTGTATTAAAAATCAAGATTTGCGCATACTTTGGTTTTGGTTTTGGTTCTAAAACCATCTTCGTGTTTTTGTTTTGGCCCTAAATCTTCATGTATTTTGGTTTTTGCTTTGCTTATGGATCTGGGTTTAATTAAACATTGTGAAAAATAGGTTAATTATGTGATTTTGAGCTATTTTTGTTCATATAATTCTATTTATAGCATTAACATCCATTTACAGTCATTGAGTCTATTTTCTAATGATCTGTTCATTACTGGTACCCCAGAAGTGAAATGGTTTGAGAAAATTGCTGAAGCATATAAAGTGTGCGATTGCACCTCGTTACTACCTCCTGCTGGGTGTGATACATATGTTTGACAGTTACATGATCGATATTTATATGGTCGACTCCATAATGCAAACAGGGTTGGAAAATCGACAGATATGACAGCAACAGTATTATTAGGTCAACAATTGAAATGTTGACAGTATTATTAGGTCGACAATTTGAATGTAGACAGTATTTTTAGGTTGACAATAATATCCCTAACTCTATCTCAAACCCTATCCCTAACCTTAACACTAACCATATAATACCGTTGAGCGTGTAAATTGTCGACCTAATAATATTCAATACTTGAATTATTGACCTAATGTTGTCAATTTTCTCAGTGTCACCTAAATGAATGTCTAGATGTTGACCACATACCCTCTTTCTTCAGTTGGTAGCATGGCAGGTGCGAGAAAGACCACAGAAACAATATTTTTAATGCTAGACAGCATGCATCATGGAAAGTGATGAGGGAGTAATCAGAGCTCAATAGACGCACAGCGGCGATATAAGTAGAAATTTAACAGATGATGATAGACCAAGCCCGTAATGTTAAATAGTGCAAGATGGAATTGTCCTTAGGCCCACCCACTCACCATATGTTAAAAATGACATGCACATAGTTTAACAAACCAAGCACTTTAGCGACAGGAACTGAAACTTTTGTGGCTGAAGTGCTTGATTTGTTTGGACCTCTACAAAAGCGAACATTTTGGTTGTTGGCTATCGAACTGGAGACTAGTTGTTTTAAGCCTGACCAGATGTCATAATAGCCTTTCACATTGGTGTGCTGAGCTGACTCATCATCAGTGTGAATCTTAGACAATGGATGTTTTTTCTGGCAGTAGCAGTTACAGGAGAAGCTGAAGCAGGAGATGTGTCATGTGCAACTGGAGTTAACAGCTTGGTCACAAGGACCTGTTTAAATCTGTGAAGATTTGTGTCAGTTGGAAAGAAAGACATTACATATGACTTAAACCTAGGATCCAGAATAGTCGGTACATTAATTGGGCTCTGACTAAAAAAGTTGAACTAGTGTTATTATTAATGTTTATTTATACAGCGCCACCATATTATACAGAGAATATTTCTCATTCGCATCAGTACCTTCCCTATTGGAGCTTACAGTCTAAGTTCCCTAACACACACACACAGGTTAATTTGGTCAGAAACCAATTAACCTACCAGTAAGCTTTTGGAATGTTGGAAGAAACTGGAGCACACTGAGGAAACCTACACAAACACGTAGATAATATACAAACTCATCACAGTTAAGACCATGATTGGGAATCAAACAGATGGGGGTATGTTTACTAAACTGTGGGTTTGAAAAAGTGGAGATGTTGCCTATAGCAACCAATCAGATTCCAGCTGTTATTTTGTAGAATACATTAAATAAATGAAAGGTAGAATCTGATTGGTTGCTATAGGCAACATCTCCACTCTTTCAAATCTGCAGTTTAGTAAATATACCCCATGGTGTGTAACATTGTCAGAAATTAGATACTAAGCTCCACTAGCCACTAGAGCAGGGACTGTAACTAATCATTCAGGGCTTGAGTCATTAAGGCACGTGTTTTGAGCGTATCGTACTCAAAATCACTCTGCGCATGCCCAGAACTAGAAGATATGACAGTGAGCACAACCCTGTCCGCTACTTACCTGGACTCAACGGAGTACTATACAGTCTATGATTTCAGGGAGTGAACAGGAAGGGAAGGGACATTTGGCTGTAGTCAATTTACAGTGAGGGTATGCCAAGCTCGAGTGCATACAGCCACATCCGAATCAAGCACTGGGTGTCTCAAATTTACTTGTTTATCTGCTGTATCTCCTTCACCAGCTATGGTGCTAGTGTGAGCCCTGAGTCCTAGTGATGTCAGTATCTTATGCAGCTATAACATGTGTTTGCAATCAGGAGCAACTGTAACAATGTCCATTATGTACAGTAGACATTAAGGGCAGCCTCGTAAATGTTTTTCCAAGATTATTATTTTTGCACTCCAGGCGCAAATGCAGGATTTGTAGAGGGGGTTCCACACCATGCCGCCAGTGGGCGTGACCAGCATGCATGGGGGCGTGGCTATAATATTAGACAGTGCTTGGCTGCTCTCCAACTCTTCCTATCTTTATAGTATACATGGGCAATGCTGCGTGCACTACTGTTAGGTGCACGCAGCTCTCTCTTTTCAAGCAGAGCCATGTGAAGCGGGGGCAGGGTCCAGCTACCACAATTATACAGTGCCCCAGGCTTGGATGGGGGTTTTCCAGGCACTAGGAAACCCCCCTCGGTTTGCCTATGCACGCATATAGAAAATCATCTATCATTCAATTTACCATTACCATTACTGCTCGCCAAGACAAGCTAGCTCCAGGCTCAATTAACAAAATACAATAATAAAGTTATTAAAAAATTAATATTAACTTTATGAACAAAAAAAAGGAAAATGCTTTATTTATATAGTATATTATGGCAAGAGCGATAAGGAGTAGAGTGACAGAATGTGCACAGCTGTACTTTGTAAATTGGCTTCCCCATGTATAGCGTATTATGTGTGAAATCACTCTTAGCATGCCCAGAAAGTGGACGCACGCGTATGTACCCAAACAGATTTGTGTGACTCTACCACATCCGCCTGGAGAGGCAGGACCGGAGCGGTCTAAGATAGGCTGAGTAAAATTAGAGCTTCTTCACTCAGTTGCAAACGGATGCAGACTGGGACAAAGGCGCATGTGGACCTGAGACCAGATTATTTCTTCCATGTGGTCAGGGTCAGGGGGCCCCAGCACTAGTGAACCACTTATGATTGTCAGTTTGCAAATGCTCTGCTTACACTGATTGGTGATTCCTTCGCTGTGCAGGTATATATTATGTTTTTGTGAACTTGTGTAAGCAAAGCCTTTTTTTCTTTTTTGTAGATGAGACAATGAGTCGTTTTTTTGCTGTATTAGCAAGATTTTACAAGTTTTATTGAGGTCTATTAGCGAAAACATTTGTTGTAAATAAAATAAATGGTTAAAAACATGGGCACAAGTGGGACATAAGTTTACTTGATGTATCTCTGGTGTAAACAGGGCAATATATTACTGTTGTCGAGTGGCAAGTATCATAAGATAGTAGCTACTTGCAAATGGTCGCAATTGTGTTTCTTTGTAATGAACGCACATTGTGCCTGAGATTTGGGGCGATATTGCAGCCAACACCAGGGGCGCATGCAGGGCCCACCGGAAAAAAAAAAAAAAAAAAGATCGAGAGCATGCGCAGCAGCTCCGTTTCGGCAGCACTGTACTATACAGCAGCTGCGGCGCTGTCAAAGAAGCGTCCGCGGTG
The DNA here is from genome assembly GCF_038048845.1 of Mixophyes fleayi. Classification (NCBI taxonomy): domain Eukaryota; kingdom Metazoa; phylum Chordata; class Amphibia; order Anura; family Limnodynastidae; genus Mixophyes; species Mixophyes fleayi. The sequence continues at coordinate 11,386,664 of NC_134407.1, read as the reverse complement.
GTGCTGTATACAATACAGCACCGCTGTTGACGCTTCTTTGACAGCGCCGTGGCTGCTGTATGTACAGTGCCGCTACGTGGGGCACATCGTTAGCGGAGGGGAGGGGTTTCTGGAGACTGTATCTCACCTGGCTTTTTCTGGGTTGAACTATTTAACAATTAGTTTCTTAGCTACACTACTGCTGGTCTCACTGGTTAGATTTACTGAAGTGAACTGGTCATTTATGGTAAGATTTTATATTAGTAATTGCCAGCAAGGTTATGCCAGTTGTTCACATACTGTCATCTTTTTGGGTGTTTATTTGCTTGTATAATAAAACCACAGGATGCAACTTTACACACACAAATACTCAGAATAAATTCAGGCGTTAACACTTAAGGGAAAGAAGGGTCATTCAGGACACCTTATTGTCTCAGACTTGTGGCTGATCCGGTCTTACAGCTATTTATACTTTTGTCCTAAGTACACCTGGTAGGAATGTTCTAGAACATTCCTTTATTCCAGAACAGAATGAAGATGACACACTGTAAACTAACTAAAATTGCCATTTGGCCAAAGCAATTATAATTTCCAGGAACAATTATCTTGTCATAAATGTCACCTTCTGTTCAGACCCAGGAAACCACCTCATCTAAATAGGACTATGGAGCAACCGAGGATTTATGGAAGAGGAACATGACTGAACTAGGAATAAGTAGGGTTAAAAAAAAACATTACAGTTAGAAAGCTCGTTGTCAAGTGCTTGAATTGGTTAAGCAAACTAGGAGGTCTTATGCTCACAGCTGGTTATATATGGAAGGGGAGGAGAGGTAGATTACACCGACAAACCATCTTTACATGCTAGTAATGGTGGAGGATAAAACATTTTCTCATTATGTCTGATATTGAGAAAGCATTGGCCCAAGTGCAGTACACAACTTTAGTTCTAGGTGGTCCCCTAAGGTTAAGTAGTTAAACACTTAACCGAACATTGGCGCTTTAAATTTTGATTGACACACGTTGCGATGACGTCAGGCAACAAAGCCGGTCAGTTCTCCAATTGGAAAGCCTTCCTGTCATTATGCTGCTGTCTTCGGGGATTTCCAGCCTCGTCTTCAAGGTAAGTCTAATTATTTTCAAGTTGATTTTCTATTCTTTCGCTTTTTTTTTTGTAGGCATGACAGGTGTCGGAATGGGGGTAATCGTAAAACGATTACCACTGGGAGAAACACTTACCACCGGGAGGGCTATATGACTTTTAGAGTTGTGATATGACAATCACTTCAGATTAAGGAAGGGGTCTCATCCAGGATGAGGATGGTATAACTTGGACATTAGCCTCTGGATGAGGTTGCGATTCCCAGCAAATTGTTTGGTGGCATTTTCCAGGAATGTCAGCTCTTCAGGTATATGTGGGGCCATTGACTACAAAAAGCGGACAAACCTGCTTGCAATTTAATGATGGCCAATGCAAGTGGTCCCCTTCAGGCAGAATCAGACATGAATGTTATATAGATACTCGGACTTGAAGGTGTCATTGTTGCTGGAGAAAAAGTTTGACAAAGCTTTTCAAATCCCTTAAAGGGAGTATAAAGACCTAAATTTGCATGGCAATATTAAGTTGGCTATAGAAGTACCCTAAAGAGGTCTGGGATAAATTGATGAAAGAAGAGGGACTGGGAAGGATGAGGGCTCATTTAGGAAAGACCATTGGAAGGGTTGCAATCTCTCTGCTGGGTGTAGTCCCTGAAAATAGCCCAGAAAATTTAGACGGACTCATGATCTGTCATTTTCAAAAGGGGTTTTGTGAATGATGGGATTAGCGAGGGAATGTGTTTAATGTCATACACTTAATTTGATGTAACCATTCTGCAGCTTAGTAGCTTGGAGTATGGGGCACTGTTAGCAAACACGAATGTAGAGTCCAATTTTCATTTGCTCCCAGTTCATCCTGAGTGTTTTCATTTGCTGGAGTGAAGAAGACAAAGTCAAAATTAATTATTCATGGGCTGTTCAATACATTAAGCTCCTTCTTAGAGTAGATTCTAAGGGGGGTATTCAATTGTTAGCGAGATGCGTTAAAATTACGCGCTCGAAAAAAACCCAAAAAAACGCGCTCGTTTTTTCCTGTTCGAGCGCGCGTTTAAAAAACAAACAAACCCTCAATTCAATTGTTTTTTTGCATGCACCCCCTCGCGCTCTATTATTGGTCCTAGCGAGTTTGAAATGGTTAAGGCACTCATTTTACTGTAAAAAAATAAAAGTAAATTAATGCAATCAAGAATGGCCCCAGCACTGCAAAGGAGATTGGGCCCCTACACTGCAATCAAGAAGGGCCCCAGCACTGCACAAGAGAATGGGCCCCCACACTGCAATAAAGAAGGACCCCAGCACTGCAAAGGAGATTGGGCCCCTACACTGCAATCAAGAAGGGCCCCAGCACTGCACAAGAGAATGGGCCCCCACACTGCAATGAAGAATGGCCCCAGCACTGCAAAGAAGATTGGGCCCCTACACTGCAATCAAGAAGGGCCCCAGCACTGCACAAGAGAATGGGCCCCCACACTGCAATGAAGAAGGGCCCCAGCACTGCAAAGGAGATTGGGCCCCTACACTGCAATGTAGAAGGGCCCCAGCACTGCAAGCAACAATGCCCCCCCCCCTCCCCCCCCCTGTACAGCAGAATTAAAGATTTTACAAGGAGGTACATTTTTTGAAATTTACAAACATTTCTTGAACACTGGCCAAGCATGGACATTTGTAAGGTACAAATATTTGTGGGACAGTGGGCAAGCCGGACATTTCTTCAAAGGTACAAAATAATTTTTGGGACTTTGCGTAAATTAGTGTGTGTAGGTAAAGCATCATAAAACTGAGGATTTCGTCCATGGTGGTATTTTGTTTTTTTCAATAAAAATCTATGGTGTACATGAGGGTGTTTACTGTATTTCTTGGGGTTTTATTATTTTTAATAAAGATTTGTGGTTGGAATGAGGGTGTTGTGCTTTTATTTAACATTTTGCTTTGTGGAACTACAGATCACAGCCAGCCGTGGGTGTAAGAGCATGTTGGCACTTGTGGTTCTACTACAAGTGCAAACATGCCCTGTGTGCCATGGGTACGCTGGTGCTTGTAGCTAGACAAGTAGCAGCATGCCCACACTATTTAGGCCAACATGGCTGGCTGGGACATGTATTTCCACAAATCAAAATTTATTTATTTTTTGTTTTTTTTCATACAAAATCCCCATTTATTACCCTACTACCCACAGCCCAGGGGTAGTAGGAAGAGCCCTAGTGCTATCGGCACAGGGCTGGGTGTCCGTAGGGGGGTGGCCCGCTTACATTTTTCAGCGGACCACAATCCCTAGGGAATCCAGGCCAGCGCTGAACAGTCTGTGGGTGTTTAGTCATTATGGCCGTGGGACCCAAACTGCGTTCCCCCCCTGCTATAGTGCCTATCACCCAGGCTGGTTTGCCTAGTGCTGGTTCAATTAAATTAGGGGGAACCCTACGTCAAATTTTTCAAAGTGTCTAACTCACACATCAATAGCCTGCCAGCACTAGGGCGAAGACTAAATAGAGTGGGGAGCAAACAATTTTGCTTTAAAAAAAAAACAAAAAAACATGATACTTTTTGGCACAACCACCCCCCCCCCCCTTAAAAACAAAAAAATAATATAAAAAAGTTTTAAATACATGCACCACTATGGTTTTTTCTAAAGGGGAAAATTTCCAAAAATTATTAATTATTATACACTTTTTTTATTACTTTACTTTTTTTAGGTTACTTTTACACCTATTTTCTCAGATTAATGTATATTTTTCTTAACTTAATAAAAAAAAATTTTCTTTGAGCAGACCATGGAGGTGCGAGATAAAACAGCAGATCTGCCTTTTTCACACTCGGCGTTAAAAAACAATTGAATAGCTTTTTCCGCTAAGGGTTCGCAGCCAGCCTATACTTTAACATTGACAAACGCTTGGAGCGCGGAAACACCGTTTCGGTAAAAAAAAAAAAAAGATTAGAATTGCGTGAGAAGTTTTCGCGCTCGAAAATAAGGTAAAATAGCAAAAAAAATGACTTTTCACACTCGAACTTCCAAACTCGCTAACAATTGAATACCCCCCTAAGGGAGGAATTAAGTTGAGCAAATGGCCAACGGAATGGGTCAAAGGCAGGACTGATAAATAATATGCCACTGCTTGAACTGTTCCCAATAGTGTTAGGGAACTATAGGGTAAAATATTTATACATTTACAGGCTGAAATCAGCTCTCCTGTCCATTGCAAAAGTTCTGATTCTGAGGTCAATAACTTTTTCTTGTAAAGGGGCTAAAACCTGCAGACTGGGAAAAAAGAACGTCATTAGCCAATTCTGCAGGGGACTAAGGCGTTTGAAAAATACAATACAAGCAGGGGTACAATACATTGTGCTGCCCAATTCACAATCATGAGGCTGATTCTGAATTGAACCTACGCCTATGCTTTGTCGTACAGCATAGGTGCACAAAAGAAGTTGTGCATATGCCGATTTCGATTTGTTCACATTTGACATTTGTGCCTCCTTGCGACCGGAGAGGTGAAATGGGGGAGAGACGGGCGGTCTAATGTAAGTACAGTGACGGAGTATTCATGTAATTGTGAGTATGGTAGACCTGCACCCAGGGCCGGATTAACCATAGGGCTAACTGGGCTACAGCCCAGGGGCCTCGGGCATCCAGGGGGCCCTTTTAAGTGCTCACCAGCAGTGTTGATGGGGCGGGGGCGCCCCCGGCCCGATCAATGCTGCTGAGCACTTTCAATGCGGTCCTTCCCCGGCGCGCTGTAGTCTCCTTACTGAGGAGATCTTGTGAGTCTCACTCTCACGAGATCTCCTCAGTAAATAGCGTACAGCGCGCCGGAGAAGGACTGCAGGAGAAGGAGGTAAGTGCCTCGGGGGGCAGCTCGGCTCACCAGGGGGGGTGGGTGGGTCAGCTCAGATCATGGGGGGGGCCCTCACGGGGGAATGGAGGCCCCCTTAGCCCAGGGGCCTCCATTCCCTTAATCCGGCCCTGCCTGCACCTAGACACACATACATCTCTCAGGAGGCGTAGATGAAAGACTTCATGATATGCACTGATGATGATGACGTTTGGCACCACAAGCTTTTCATTGGATGATTGCGGATTGACTTCTCCGGTTGATACCGCTTATTTAATTGCAGGTGGCCATATTATTTGATTTAGTGGCTATTTGTTGGTGTCATTTTTTTGCTATTTGCAGTTATAGCAACACAATAAAGATGATTAACATTTGGCTTCAATTGAAGTATGTTAATATTTGTTTTTTATTCCATCGAATAGTGAATGTGTGTCGTGCTTCACCTCCTCTGACAACCGCCAGGTCCACCAAGATTAAGGTCCCCTTTGCTCCAATTGTTTCTCTACTACCTATAAAAGCTTTCACGTCGGACAGGGCCTTCTACCCTATGTCTCATGTGACTGTCTGTCCACTCTGTAATTTTTTCAGTATGCCATACGATTTGTTCCTGCTAATTGCATCCGTTCATATATTATTCTGCTCAACTGTACCTTTTTCTGTTATTATGTATACTGTTTTATGTTTGTCATATGACTTGTCAGGCGCTATGGAATCCGCAGCACATATAAACAGCTGATTATTATTATTACTATTTTTATTATTATCATAGATTTGTAGTGGCCACAGTGCTCCGCAGCGCCGTACAGTAGGAAAAACAGGACATCCATAAAACAGAGACATACAAGGTAGAGAAAATAAATACAGACATGAAAACAAAGGGTATGGAGGACACTGATCATTGCAGAGCTTACATTCTAAGGGGAAGAGGGCACAGCTGAAACAAGAGGAGCGAGTGCGGCTCAGAGTGGAGATTGGGACAGTTGTGAGGATGCATTAGTGTGAATAGTGTTATTGTGGATAAGGTAGACTCTAATAAAGAGATGGGTTTTCAGAAAGCGTCTAAAGATTTGAAGGCTGTGGGAAAGTCTGATTGGGCGTGGTAGGGAATTCCATAATTGGGGAGCAGCACGGGAGAAGTCTTGTAGGTGGGAGTGAGAGGTGGTTACCAGAGACTAGACAAGGCGCAGATCAGAGGTAGATCTAAGAGTGCGGGAGGGAGAGTATTTTGATATGAAAGTTGAAATGTATGAGCTTTTGTAGGTAATGGTGAGTAATTCGAATTTGATTCTGGAGGACACAGGAAGCCAGTGTAGGGATTTGCAGAGTGGTGCAGCAGATGTGGAGCAGTGAGAGAGGAAGATCAGTCTTGCAGCAGCATTTAGGATGGATTGAAGTGTGGATACTTGGTGTCTGGAATGCCAGATAGCAGGAGGTTGATGATGATGATTATATTGAAACAATATAAACAAAAATTCTGCTTAGGACATTTATAATTAAAAAAAGGTTTGGCTAGGTTTATTCTATTTGTTTTTTTATTTTGGGGTTTGGAGAAAAACATGCCTACAAGTAACCAATCTTTAATTTTTTAATCTTATTATAATTGCAATTCAAACCTAATTTAATATTTCTATTACAAATGTATCATATGCTTCTTTGGATGACATAGCAATGTAATTGTGTTTATCATTTTAGCTACTATTAAACATAAAAAATTTGTTATTTTTTTAAAATGAATAATCCTGCCTTGTGTCTTCATCGCCTGCTCCGTTAACAGCAGCAGCGCCAGCTACAACAAAAGCACAAAGAGCATATACAGGTCAAGTGTAACCCTTATTGACATGCCTGACACTGAGGTGAAATGCCGGTTCAAGCTCCCATCTCATGTCATCTAGGAACTCTGAAGATAATCATCTGCACAGCAATACCAACTGTGACAGAACTGCTGACTGTGTTACATTTCTGTGCATCGGGCTCAATCCAGACCACGCTCCCACCTCACGTCATCTGGAAATTCTGAAGATAATAATCTGCACAGCAATGTTAACTGTGACAAGACCGGTAAACAGATGATGCTGACATAGGTTTTGCTGAATCACTTTGCTGCACTTTATTCAGAGATGTCAGGATGTTGTCCTGCCACTATGTTAGAGGTAATACCTAATGCACAGTGCTCCAACACTGCAGCTAGGACATAAGTTGCAAAGGTGAAAGTGACAGTATTTGGCTAGGTAATGGATGTGGGGGGTGAAGAGGGTTGGAGGAGTCAAGAGTAACACCCAGGCAGTGAACTTGGGGAAGAGAGGAGAGCATGGTTAAGTTCACTGTGAGGGAGAGAACGGGAGATGTGGAAACTCTAGAGGGGTAAACGCGATGCATTCTGTTTTAGACATGTTGAGTTTAAGATGACAATGTGACATCCATGAGGAGGTGTCAGAGAGACAGCTGACTACACAAGAGAGGAGGGAAGATGAGAAGGCATGGAAAGAGAGGTAAATTTGGATGTCACCAGTGTAGAGGTGGTAGGGGGGACTAAAGGAGAAGATCAATTTATCAAAGGAGAAGGTAAAAAATGAGAACAGAAGTGGGTCAATGACAGAAACTTTTGGGACTCCACAGACAGAGGGTGGAGGCGAGGATTCAGAGCTAGAAATATGGAAGGAGCGGTTGGAAAGATAGGAGAGGACAGTGTCGCTAAGGCAAATTTAGTGATGGAAGAGAGGGTGGACAATGGTGTCAAAGGCAGCAGAGAGATCCAGGTGGATGAGACTGAGAACTGATCTTTGGACTTGGCAAAGAGAATGTCATTGTTGACTTTGGTAAGACGGGGAGAAAGGAAACCAGACTGGTGTGTGTCAAGGAGGTAGTAGGCGGAGAGGAAAGTAGTGAGGAGGTTATAGATGAGCCGTTCAAGTAAATTGGAGGTAAAAGGGAGGAGAGGAATAGGGCAGTAATTATAAGTATTTGAAGAGGTGGGTAAGTTGCTGGCAGTTTTAGGGAGGGAATTGTTGATGGCAAGGTGGGATGGGGTCATAAGGGCTGGTAGAGGAGGAAGAAGATGACAGGAGAGCAAGGATCTTATCCCCATAGGGGAAGAGGGTGAGAGGGGAGCATGGACCACGGACTACATCATCAGCGATAGGGGGGAAGAAGCATGCCATGTGATCGGTAGGCTAGGTGGGCAGAACCTAGCAGGTAGAAATTTCTTGCTGCATGTAATCTATTTTGAATGTGAACTGGATGGTAAATTTATTGGCTGTAACGATGGAGGAGAGATGAGGATGAGCAGGGAGTTGGAGGTGGTGAAGAGGCAACAGGAACAGGGTGGATATTAAAGATTTAAAATGGGATTGTTTAGAGAGAGAGGGCAGAACTATAGGAAGAATGAATTTGAGGAGGAGGAAATTGGCATGAGAGTGATATTTCCTCCAGCTGGCGATGTGCAAGCATTGCTGAAGGTAATGGGTGAACTTGGAGGACTGCGGTAGGATTTTGTAAGGATAGTGGCTGGGGCGAGAGTCGAGAGCTGAGGTGAGGGGGCAGTTGTAAAGAAAGACAGCCTGGTCAGACAAGTCAGAGTAGGTAAAGGAGATAGGAGTTTTATCGAGTGAGGAAGAGAAGGTAGCAGGTTTGAGGGTATAAGATGAAGCTTGTTGAGCAGGGATTTTGGAGTTGGGAATAGTGCACAAGGCTGAAAGTGGTCAAAGGAAAGGAAGTATGGTCAGAGATCAGGAAGTGAGTGTTGAAAAAGTCAGGGATATCACACAGGTAGGAGAAGATGAGGTCAAGTGAGTAACCATTACAGTGGGTGGGAGAGGAAGTTCACTGTGGGAGGCCAAAAATAGAAGAGACGGAAAGAAGTTTGGCAACAGTAGGGACATTGAAGTCAGCCAGGATATGGGAGGGAATGTCTGAGGATAAGAAGTGGGGGAGCAAGGCAGCAAAGTTATCAAAGAAATGGGAGACAGGACTAGGCGATGGCAGATAACAATGATGTGAATGTTTACTGGGCAGAAGAACCTAACGGAGTGGACCGCAAAGGAAGAGAAGGAAAAAGGGCATGTAGTCAATCTGTCGACAATGAAAGAATGTCGACATAGTATAAGGTCAACAGGGAAAAAATGTTGACATTGTGACTTTTGACAGGGTTAAAATGCTGACAGTCACTTTTGTCAACATAATACATTACATTTAAAGCGGCAATACAAGATCCAAAACACAATTCCTTCTCACCCCCCAAACATCTTAAGATCCCCCCCAACAGTTTAAGAAGCTATCACTTGCAATACAGTAAAAATAAATAAATACATAAATAAGTGAAAACGGAACACAATGTAGAAAACAATTTGAATACTGGATATGGGGGTTTGTTTAGTTGAAAGATGTGGGTGGATGAGGTGAGGGAGGGGGGTATAACAGAAAAGGAGCATAGCAAGAGAGATAAGGTGGTGAAGGTGAGCCATCAGGTGAGAGGAGGGGCATATGAAGGAGGGAAGTGACAGATGAAAGGGAGTTGAGGGAGTAGTGTAGAAGGGGCGAGGATAGGAGAATGTCTGGTGTGAGAAGAAGAGTGGGCAGGGGGGGGGGGAATACTCAGGCAGGTTTAGTGGGTGGGGGAAGGTTGGAAAAAAATCTTTACCTAGGTGCTTTGTAGTACAATCAGGGGGTCAGTTTGCAATGTCTCTCTGCTTGCCACCAAGAAATGCTAAAGAAATCCTTTGTTTCAGAAACCAGGTATGTTGTGATAGACTCTATAGTCAGCAATATTACCACAGTTCAATGTGTGTTATGGTTATTTACAAGTAACATTATACATACACAAATAATGGGCATGACTGAATTACCATTCTTGAACAGATTAAAAAAACAGCTTAGTACAAACTTGATTGACAGATACAACATACATTTAAGTATTCTTTATATTATTGTATTATGTATTATTATATATAATTATGCCTGCATACTTAAAAGAAACTTACTATTAACCCTTAACATTCTTCACCATTGGCTAGTTTAAGCTTAAATACAAAAACTCCTTATATCTGCACACACTAAATGCTTCTGAAGAAATTGCCATACAAGTCGGTGAAATCAACACTTTATATATTTGTCCGGGCTGACCTTGAATCAAATTTTAATACAGAAATGAACTTTGCTGTATCAATTTATAGGCTGGATCAAATTTTCCAGAACCTTAATTCCAAAGCACTTATTGTAGGAAGTTGATTAGATGACATGTGTCACTGTACTCTTTCAATCAGTTATTGCATAGCAATACTGGTGACCAAGGCATTAGAATTGCCATTTGGGTGGCGTAAATGGGTGGAACATCCCTGTCATCAATATGTTGGGTTAATTACTAAGAAATTGCAAATGTACAGTAACCAATAACAAGAAATCAGCTTTGATTGGTTAATTGCTATGGGATAATATACACTACCATTTTACTTAGCAGATACCCCCCAATTATACACTTTGTTTCTGAAACAACAATGTCAGTGGTAATATATATGGCAAAATATCTGGGAGTGGCAGGATGCCCCTTTATTATCTCATTCCTTTTCCATGTTATTTAGTTTAAATTTGTGGCTTTTGCTAACATTTCAGATGTATTATATTTAGAGATTTTTCTTTGAAATAAGAGATATTCTATTCTAAATTACTTTTTTTATTCCTAATATTTTCTTTTCTGAAGGTTTAGAATAAATACATAGTATATTACGGTCAATCATTCAAGGAAAATATATAACTCTGTAAAAGATAGTATACAAAAAAGCAAAACGGAAATGAATGAGGACAGAAGAGCATATAATAAAAAAACGGCCACGGTGTATTATGCCCCAATCCACCAAAATAAAACCGTTAAAATCAGGTGGACATTAGCTCACAGTCCAGAGATGAAAAAGTCAACAGACATGTATCTTGTATCTTGTATCTTGTATACTCATCATATAAAGGCACAAGTATAAAGACAGAGTGCTTTTATACAGGTCGCGAAAATCCAAGGTGACTTGTACCAGCTGGAATATTTTACAGCACAGGGTGTTATTCCTAAGAATACTCAAGTTTAAAGCTGGGTACACACTACAGAAATTTCGACCAACTTTTTATGCCGATCGATTTTACATGTGATCGATGGTCCGATCGCTCGGTCCATGGACTGCATACACCATAGCCTTGTTTAGGACGATAAAGGGAAGAGCGGATGTTCCTTTAGCGAATTTTTACAGCCATGTTGTCGTGAGCAATGACTGTAATTTCGTACTCACTGTTGTGGATCGGTCGGACGTTTATACATACTACACAGCGGAAACGAGATTGGAACGAAAATATTAAACGGTACGACCAACTAAATGAGGCGATAATCGTCCATTTGGGCAGACTTTCGACCATTGTGTCACTGCACACACTGACCCGACTTTTGAATGAGTGGTTGTATGTCGGCTGTTTGAGCCGATTATTGGACGAAAACCGTGTAGTGTGTACCCAGCTTTACAAAGAACATTGATGTGATTATATGTGAACTCACCATTCATACAAAGATATTGATAACTATTTCATTACTCATTAAGATAAAACATTGTTGACTTATTATAGATCGACTACTTTGCATGTAACCAAGATGGAAGTTATCCTTGTTAGGATTTCCTGTTCAATAGGGACTTTATTGTTCTCAGGGATGATCAATGTATCTACACCAGGAAATGGGGCTCCATAATTTTTCAGTTTTATGTAGCAAAATTAAACTGGTGGCTTGATTCTAAAATATCACTTCTTCCCATATATCATTGTCATTATAATTAACTTGTCCTCCATCTCCAGGTCCATAAATGACATTTGCTCTCCTCTCCACTCTGGTGGCCAGATCCATATCATCTGTCTTCTTCTCAAATGGTTCCTGCGGTGGGATATCCTCATCTGACTCACTGCTTGACTCTTTGGCATCATATGATGGGAATGCATGACATCTCCGCTCATCCACACTACATAAGACCAAGAAAAAATTGCTCTAGAGAATCATTCCAAACTTATTTTAAATATAAGTATTAAAGGGCGGTTGAACCGAAAGTGTATTCACAGAGTAAAAAGACATTTTGGGGGCTGAACCAATATACGCAAAAATAGAGCTGAATCATTGACTAATAACTTCACAAAAGACATGAGGGACAAATTAAAGACATAAATATGTAAGTATATGGGAAGGGGGTTGGTGTACGTAAAGGTAGTGCATGTGTTTGCCACTAAACTATAACTAGAGCTGTTATAACGATGGTCAGTCTGTATAACTGTGTGGTGTGGTTTGGTTGGGGTTGAAGCCAAATTCCATCAGAGAAAGGTGTGCAAATCTTGTGCAGAAGGGGGTTAATGTTTATTTGAACCATTTAGAACATTTCATTCTTCTCTATTATCATCATCATTACCATCATCATTTATTTATATAGCACTGTACAGAGAACTCACTCTCATCAGTCCCTGCCCCATTGGAGCTTACAGCCTAAATTCCCTAATATACACACAGACCACATGAGACTAGGGTCAATTTAATAACCACCAATTAACCTACTAGTATGTTTTTGGAGTGTGGGAGGAACCCGAACCCCCCCGTCGGAAACCCACGCAAACACGGGGAGAACATACAAACTTCTCACAGATAAGGCCATGGTCGGGAATTGAGCTCATGACCCCAGCGCTGTGAGGCAGAAGTGCTAACCACTGAGCCACAGTGCTGCCCCTGGCATATGCAGAGCAGGAAAAGGGAAGTGATGTCAAAATTTCTGGCTTGAACCTAATTGTTTTGATGGCTTAATAAAATGGAGATGTATGATTTACACAGGTTCTGGAGCTGACTAATTGGGACATGGTGAGATGGTCACCATAAAGTGTACATCTCTAAATTATGGTTCTACTACTCTGTGCCTCCAAACTATAAAACCATATAGAGCTATACAGTGCACTGTATGTAAATGCCCAGACTGCATATGGATCTATGCTCACTCCAATTTAGTTTAGTTCCTCTGCCTTGTTAAGGAGGTCAGCTGTGATGTACAAAGGAAGATGCCACAGATGGGAAGACAAATCAGTCTGCAGTCAAGGCATTTGAACCCAGCACACGGTTTCCTATGCCCACTACAAAAGGTGTTTGACTTCAGTGGGCAGTCGGTATAAACAAAAGGAATCACACAAAAATGAGAAGGTCAATAGGTTTTACCTGGATAACCTAAAGCAAAGGGTTTTATGTATGTGGTAGATGTATTGGTGCAAAGAGGGTACGGTAAAAATTAAATACAACCAAGAGAGTTGTAGTTTCTTATTAAAATATATACATAATAAAATAAGGTTCTATCATTAGGCACTCTATCCATCCAAATGCAAGTGTTCATAATACCTCCCTATTACATTTTTTTTGCAATAACAAAATACCATTTCTTTCGGATTCTTTTTATTCACATTTTATATTTTATTTGTGATTTGTAAATTCTATTTATATATCCTTAAAAATGTATTTCTAATAGATTATACTTACTGTATATTTAGTCTTGTGTGTCTAAGCACCTTTTTAATGCCACAGATTTACTTGAACTATAAAGATTGAGTGTAACTACCTATTCTAATGATCAATTTGACTGGTGCTACACTATCAAGAGAGATTGAACAGAGTCTAATGGAAACTGTGTATCATCTATTAATTTGAAACTTTATCGTCAACAGAAAACAATGGGCCTGATTGTCCAGTTATATAAATAAATAATCTATTAATAAAGGCATTGGGCCTGATTCATTAAGGAAAGTAAAGCAAAAAAAATGAGTAACTTTGAACCTTAGCAAAACCATGTTACAATGCAAGGGGTGCAAATGAGTTTATTTTTTTTTCACTTAAGGAAAATACTCTCTGTTTTTTCATGTAGCACACAAATACTTGATAGCTTTATTTTTACACTGACATTACAAGTTGATCTAGAACATGCTCTACCCCAATTATAAATCTGTCCTCACATTTTAAATTGACCTCGCCCTCAAACACAACATGGTTTTGCCAAGGTTCAAAGTTACTCATTTTTTTGCCTTACTTTCCTTAATGAATCAGGCCCAATGCCTTTATTAATTGATTATTTATTTAACAGGGTCAATAAGAAATCAAAAGAGTTTTATTTTCCCAGTTTCCCAATGATGTCCAGCACAACTGAAACACCCCGTAATTGTTTTGTGGTCATCACTATGTGGCGAGTGCATTGAGGATAATATACCTTTGTTACATTACTTTTCAAATTCTGTTTCATTTTATTGCTTACTTCTGTACCTTGGTGGATTGAGACCTTCCCAGGATTCTATGACAGATTATAGCGATGATATTTTTATTAGGATACTACTATATCAATGTTCATATTATTTGCTGTGATACTTGGTTTGTTTCCTGAGAAGCTTTGGCCCTACAAGTACTTGTTTATAATTAACTATTTTCTTCTTCTTTTTCCCCATTGGTGAGGGAACCTACTATATCAGTTGGGCACCCTTGGTTTTCTGGCTGATCTTTGTTTGGCACATCTCATTTTGAAGATTAGTGTCTGTGGCTTTCTTGGTTTTTAGGAATCTTTGAGACAAACCTTAGATATTGTCTTTCCTCCAAGTTTTGCTCAGTGGACCCAAACCACAGACGCTTTGGTAGTGTCCGCTCCATCATTGCTGTAGTGCCGCTGATCTTAGAGGTAGAAGAGCATAATATGATTTTTATTATCCTTTGTTTATATATCAAGAATACAATATACAGTAGGTAACAGTATACACATTAGAATAAAGCAGTTATATTTGAAAAGACCATCCCACCAACTCAATAAATTTATTAAAAATACCACAATAATTTTGGGTATGTTGACAGAAGGTGATGGCTATGTATCAGCCTACTGTTATTCTGGCCCTGACTCGCCCATAGTTGGACATGGACATTGTGCGTTGACGTTTCTGCTGAAGTTTAGAAGTGCCTTCCCATGAGACATAAGTCACAGCCTATTTGAGATATTGCTGTAATTCATATCTGATACAGGAGAAGTAGTCTACAAAGAAAAAGTCTATCTTGCTAGTGTATTTTTTATGTGCTTGTGAGGCACCAACTCAAGTAGGTAGCCGTAGACAATTAAGAACTTATGTAGTTTGATCCTTCACAGAAGAGGTTCTGGAAAACATTTAGACAGAATACATATGTCAATTTGGTGACAAAAATCCTTTTTGTGCGCACATTACAAAGTCACCGGTGTGGACACAGAACATATGCAGCCGCATTTTAGCCTAACCTCGTCCACGTCACCATATCATATCTAATTGACAAAAATCATGCTGTAAGTCCAGCATTATTACAACAATGTACAATAATACGAGGTGAGTGTGCAGTACAATGCAAAAACACCACATGCCATAACAATGGAAATCTTTAGAACTGTGCAGTACCAGATATTTTTCAAGGGCCTCTTAAGTGGATCTTGGTTTTTCAAGGAAACTACATAAGAACATATTATGAGAAAAACACCAATTTGAAGTGTTCATGTAGTCAAATCAGTAGATTAGCCTAATGCTGACTAGTCAAGCTCGTCGGAGCTTGACTAGCCAGCATCAGTCATCCACTCGTAGACTAATCCATTAAATAGATTATATGAACACATTACGTCTACATGTTATGTCTACTTTGGATCAGAGCCACTAAAAATGCTTCAATTACTCTGGTCAGGAGGTCCACATGTAAAGCCTCTGAGGGATGTCAGTTGAGTGCCCATCATTGCTCTAGAACACTGTTTCCTAACTCCAGTCCTCAGGGACCCCTAACAGTGCAGGTTTTCCAGGTCACAAGTGAAATAATTATACCACCTGTGGATCTTTCAAAATGTGTCAGTTAGTAATGATTACACATGTGCTCCAGCAAAGAGATATGGAAAACATGTACTGTTAGGGGCCCGTGAGGACTGGAGTTGGGAAACACTGCTCTAGAACATGAGAGGGAGTGCGTCACAATGACAAATATTGATTTCCTCACCAAGAGACCTCATATATTTAATATCTTAAAGAATTGCTTGATACATCATGAATCAGATTACCAAACAAGGACATCAAACAGCCTTTAGAATTTAGTGATTTGTAGTACACTTAAAATATAACCAGGTCTCATTAGTTACAGAATTATTTCCAGAGCGCTGGTTTTCATACACTTTACTCCAAACACCTTACCTGAGCCTTCCATAAATCATCCTTCTTCTTCGCCATTGCTGCTTGAGTGTCCCCCATCATGGCGATGAGCAGGTTAAACATCAGGAGGAATGCAATGACGCAGAATGAGCCATAAAGGGGGCTGTACATATCTGGGACATCTATAGTGTAGTTGGCAGGTCCATTCAGAATATTGAGGAACAGCTGGTATGTGCTGATCAGGGTCATAAAATAGGGGAAGAAAGCTCCGAGAGCTTGTGGATCTACTGTCTGATAAGCCACATAAAGAGCTGGGATGTGGGAGAGGAATGAGAAGAAAGAAATCAGATATCAGTGAACATAATTCAAGTACTAGAGCAGGCTTAGGCCACATGTGGCTCCCCAGTCACTGTGCAACTCCAAGTCCTAGCATGCCCTGCTTGCAAAAGTAGAGTCATAGGTTGCCTATCTCTACCTGCGGTTCTCTAAGGTTATTCACTAGGACACACACTCAATGCTATCAAGAAAACCCTGACCTATAAGATCAATTAATGTGTCCTCTAAGAGGTGTGTAAAATACAATAGTTTTTTCTACAGCAGATACATTAATCTGAACATGATTTTGGTAGCACTATATAGCAAAACTGTCAATATGTCTATATATCACATGTTAGCAGTGGTGGGAGAGGAGCCAACATCTATATACTAACATGGGAGGACACCCATGAGTTATACTGAGACTTAATGATGTTTAGAGAATGAGAAGCGGAACCCGGCGTTCTGTAAAGGATTCATGAACCTCTGTGGCCCTGATCATTATGGAGTCTGTGTCTTGCCTCCCCCATTTTGTGGTGTATGTATATATATATATATATATATATATATATTTATTCTCTAGACTAAGGGTGAACATACAGCCTAGAAATCAAGAATGGTAAACTAGCCATATATTTGACCCACAGGACTATAATCCTTTGGGGTCATAAATTAGCCTGGAGCTGCAAAAATACAAATGCAGTCAAGTGTATCTGTGATTAATTTCAATACAGCAGTATGATAAATGTAAGTTTTGCAGCCTTGCATACTGTAAAAGGTGTTAGAAAAGTAAAATTACCCATGCTGTACCCGAGTACCACCACAGCCATAAGCCAGCAAAACTTCAACAGATCACTTGCAGCCATCTGTATTATGGAAGAAAAAACTTTTATTAGTAAGTCTCCAATAATGGCAGACAAAAAAAATCTACTTTTAGATTTAACATGACAGATTAGTTTTTAGGCATAAGATTCTGTAGAATCCTAAGGTGTTGTGGGCAGCACGGTGGCTCAGTGGTTAGCACTCCTGCCTTACAGCACTGGGGTCATGAGTTCAATTCCCAACCATGGCCTTATCTGTGTGGAGTTTGTATGTTCTCTCTGTGTTTGCGTGGGTTTCCTCCGGGTGCTCCGGTTTCCTCCCACACTCCAAAAACATACTGGTAGGTTAATTGGCTGATAACAAATTGACCCTAGTCTCTCTCTGTCTGTGTGTGAGTGTGTGTCTATATTAGGGAATTAGACTGTAAGCTCCAATGGGGCAGGGACTGATGTGAGTGAGTTCTCTGTACAGCGCTGCGGAATTAGTGGTGCTATATAAATAAATAGATGATGATGATGATGTTGTCTTTTTTATGGAGGAGAGAAGGAATATTTGGGTTCGGACAAATCCATAGGATTTCAGCAACCACATTTTTTTTCTTCTATTTTTTTGTACAGAGCACAGTTATTGCTTCTATGAGCTTAAAAGTGCAATACTACATATATGGGGTTTTGGTTTTTTTAAAGCAAGTTTTGGACATTTCTAACACGAAGTTGAAGCTGTTGTCAAGTTTCCAGGAGTTTATCCTATAACTCAATGTACCCTTTGCAAAATCGCTTTCTGGGGGAGATTTATATGGCTCTTCAAGAGAGTGTAACCAGATATCTGAGTCTGCGTCAGACATTCACCAAGCTCCTCGATGGTCATCTGGTGACAGAGGAAGAGGCTGGGTTTAAGCTAGGAACGTTCCTAAGGTTTTCTGCTCAACACATCATGTCATGTCACTGTGGTTGCTATGGTAATAAAATGTCATTTAGCAAACTGTTGATCATTAAAAGCAGCTTAAAAGAAACCCTTCAGGAAAGATTAACAACTCCATGGGGTAAATTTATCATACCCCGGTTTTTTCAACTCGCCGGGAATCGACGAGATGACAGCTAAAATTTAAAGCAGCGCTGGCTTGTAAAGGCAAGTGCTGCCTGTACAAGCCAGCGCCGCTTTCAATTTTAGCTGTCAACTCGCCGATTCCCGGCGAGTTGAAAAAAAACGGGGTATGATACATTTACCCCCATGTGTCTTCCTACAAGAGACCAATTTTTTTTTTAAAGAAACCCACCTCATCTTTAGATTAACAATAGGATTTTGCCGGTTAAGACCCTTTACCTTATTTTAATTATTATTATTATTATTATTATTAATTTTTATTTATAGGGCGCCACTAGGTATCCGTAGCGCCGTACAGGGACAGACAGAAACACGATACAGGGTGAGACAGCACGGTACAGTTAACAAAAAGCACAGTAACTCCGAAGCTCAATGTACAGCTAGATGAGAGGTAAGAGCCCCCAGCGGGGTAGAGAGGGGGGTAGAAGGGCAGGAGGACCTCACGGAAGAGACGTGGAGCTGGAGAGCAGAGTTAAGGTGGTGGAGAACAGAAGGGGAGGAGGCCCTTCTCGAAGGAGCGTGCAATCTAAGGGGAGGGTAGGACGGACAGAGACGCAATGGTGGGAGGAGGTAATGGGGAGATTGGAGGCAGAGACGGAGAGGGGGGGAGAGGAGAATGAAAAGGAGGGAGGTAAGAGGGGGACAGAAGTGGGAGGGGGTAATATGCAATTATTTTAACTTTAGATTCAGTATACAGCATGACCTTTTGTTGCTTTGCAGAATCCTAAAATATGGATTATGTTCCCGATTTAGTTTTAATTGATGTACAGATGGAGCATTCTTCCTTTGAATGCACTTCCATGGTGTAATTATATAGTGGGCGGGGTAAATACTATACAATTTGACAGGCACTGGAGAGCACCATTAGCCCGAATGATAAAGTGCCTCTTCCGTGTGTCCATAATGAAACTCCACTAAAGAAGGATCAAAAAGTACTTAGCGTTATCTTGACACCTTTTGAATCATGATTGTGAAAGGTCCGAGCATCTGGAATCCACGTGCAAAATACATGATGTAGCACCAGCCGAGCACCAGGGCCATAGACATAGGGATCACCTCTCCATCTGTATCAGTCAGTCGCAGGATTAACACCACCAGGGTCAGGCAAGAAAAGGAGATTCTATAAAATAAGGACAATGCTGTAGAAAGTATCCAATAATAACTGACTGTTGTACATTCCTATTATCTTCAATGATTTTGCAGTATGTTTTTTTATTCTAATATTACACCTCGATATCAGCATGGAAAACCTTGTGGGAATGTTTACAATCAGCTACATAGATGGATAGAGATTTCTTAATTGAACTGCTGCAGAATTGTAAGAAACAAGACTGTTGGACTTAAAGAAATAAAGACAAATTTAACAACACAAAAATTCACAATCCTTCTGCATCAGTTTGATAAAAGCCTAATCAATACATAGCTGCCGACAGTCCAAAATGCTGTCATGGCCTTGTATAAAATGGACAGAGTATGACTGAATTAGAGGTGTACCTAATGTGTACCAACCTTCCTAATCAGGAATGTTGGTTGGTATTTAATTACACTGTGCTGTTTAGGGACGTTGCTCCTTCCGCTATATAACTCTTACTACCGTATGTGGCTTCCTGCTTACCTATGTATCCTTCCTCACATCATAACACTGTCTGAGTCCCATGCAGCATTGTCATCATTAACATCAGAGTCACCATCAGGGGGGTACAGGCTGTACAGCTGTAAGAGACCCGGACAGACTAGGGGGCCAGGACAGACCCCTCCATCTGTCTGGACCCCCTAGTCTGTTTGGGCCCTCTAGTCTGACCACCATGACTCTGTATCCCTTCATTATGTGGTGGCTCACAGTCACTGAGTCGCTGAGAGAGCGCAAAACGGTGCAGTGACATCATCATTCCACAGCGCACTCCCAGTATGTCAGTGTCTGGGAGCCGTCGCATTGCATCAAGTACAAGGTAAGTGAATTGGAGGGATGTATTTTGCAGAGGGAGCAGGGCATGTACTGTGCAGAGGGAGCAGGGCATGTACTGTGCAGAGGTTGGGGGGCATGTACTGTGCAGAGGGAGCAGGGCATTTACTGTGCAGAGGGAGCAGGGCATGTACTGTGCAGAGGGAGCAGGGCATGTACTGTGCAGAGGGAGCAGGGCATGTACTGTGCAGAGGGAGCAGGGCATGTACTGTGCAGAGGGAGCAGGGCATGTACTGTGCAGAGGGAGCAGGGCATGTACTGTGCAGAGGGAGCAGGGCATGTACTGTGCAGAGGTTGGGGGGGCATGTACTGTGCAGAGGGAGCAGGGCATGTACTGTGCAGAGGGAGCAGGGCATGTACTGTGCAGAGGGAGCAGGGCATGTACTGTGCAGAGGGAGCAGGGCATGTACTGTGCAGAGGGAGCAGGGTATGTACTGTGCAGAGGGAGCAGGGCATGTACTGTGCAGAGGGAGCAGGGCATGTACTGTGCAGAGGGAGCAGGGCATGTGCTGTGCAGAGGTTGGGGGGCATGTACTGTGCAGAGGGAGCAGGGCATGTACTGTGCAGAGGGAGCAGGGCATGTACTGTGCAGAGGGAGCAGGGCATGTACTGTGCAGAGGGAGCAGGGCATGTACTGTGCAGAGGGAGCAGGGCATGTGCTGTGCAGAGGTTGGGGGGCATGTACTGTGCAGAGGGAGCAGGGCATGTACTGTGCAGAGGGAGCAGGGCATGTACTGTGCAGAGGGAGCAGGGCATGTGCTGTGCAGAGGTTGGGGGGCATGTACTGTGCAGAGGGAGCAGGGCATGTACTGTGCAGAGGGAGCAGGGCATGTACTGTGCAGAGGGAGCAGGGCATGTACTGTGCAGAGGGAGCAGGGCATGTACTGTGCAGAGGGAGCAGGGCATGTACTGTGCAGAGGGAGCAGGGCATGTACTGTGCAGAGGTTGGGGGGCATGTGCTGTGCAGAGGTTGGGGGGCATGTGCTGTGAAGAGGGAGGGGAGCATGTATAACGAACCTGCACAGCTCTAAAACCAAATGTGGAATGAGATTGTTTATTGCTAGTGTCCGCCAAATTTTATCTCATCAGTGACAAATGCAAGCCATGATTGTAGAGTTTAGGATTGTGTGCTGGTAATACTTCGAGTCCCATTGGATGTATTTCTACCCCCCCTTCATGAAAAAGAAAAAAAAAGGAATCCCCCCCTTCATGAAAAAGAAAAAAAAAGGAATGTTGTACATCCGTGCTAAGCCATTATGTTTATATGTTGGATACAGTGAACGTAAGCTATTCCTGAAATGTCAGATACATAAATGCAATAAATAGTTTGCTTGGTTCAGTAAAATTATTTGATGATTATCATAAATGTAATGTGTTTAATTGCAGAAGTGGCAACAAGTAGACGGCTGAAGTTACCCAACACATTTCTAGCACACTGAGGCATTATCTCACCTGACTATACGGAACGGATCCTTCCAGAATGAATGGACGATAAAATACTTTAGCCCGGTCCCTCGTATCTGTGAGAGCTGAAAAATTGTTAAAAACAAATAAATATAAATAAATTTAATTTTATCTATAATTTGAAGCCAATGGAAGGATAATTATTATTATGTGTTTTTCCTCCTTGCATAAATTCTTTTTTGTACACAAAGGTTATCATAAGACATCGGCGATACAGAATGATTTATGCTGAACACTCACGGACTGGGTTGTCCAACCTGATTGGACAACTGCATTGGTGACTGATTTGAGGCGGTCCAGATCATTCGAAAGGGTTATCAATTCGAATGACCGGATTGTTGCCTAAGCAGTGTGCTCAGTCAGTTGCTCACTGCAGATTGCAGTCCCAATGACCCTATCTGATTCCTGTTGAGTTTGTTTTGGGCTAACATTTGGAGAATTGTGAGGGAAATTTGGTGAAAAGCAACTGAATTGTCCATAACTCTATATAGAAAGATATATACTAGTATATGAAATCATTTGAAAAAGATGATTGTCTATTGGTGAATGTTTCTGGTATACATAAATATATGGATAGAAGGAATTTAAATATAATCCCCTTTAACCTGTACACATACATATGTATATATGTATATATGTTATGAGCCTCTAGCCGCCGTGACTCACTCCTTCAGAATGTCTGTGTCCCGGTTGTCACCATGACAACAGGGGCATCACTTCTAATTTCAGCCCGGCGGTTGCTAAGGCAACAGCCGGGGCTCTCTGCTGCTGAATCTCCGCGTCCTGACATGAGGGGCAGTCGGACGCGTGCGCAACATCACTGAATTAATTAATCAGCCTCCTGAGGCTGATTTCTCCCTGCTGTGCCAACTGTGTTGTGATTTTGCCCTCTATGTATTTAAGGCAGGCAGGGCTTAGCCTCCCTGCTGGTTATAGCATTCAGTTCCTGGTTGCTGACCTGCTCCTGTGTATTGTGCTGATTCTTGGAATGATTTTCTGTGTATGACCTTTGGCTTGTTTCCTGGGCTGCAATTTATTGCTGGCGGCCCTGACCTTTTGCTTGGGACTCTGATATGCTTGTTTTCTGCCTGCCCTGACTCTTGCCTGAACCTCACCTCGCTAACTGCTTCTGTCTTTGGACCCCGGCTTGTTCCTGACCACGTCATCACCCTAACACCCTGCGGTGATATTCATAAGCTTGCACTACACTGAGTTTAAGACCTGGGGGCATCTGAGCACCTGTGAGCTTAACCTCTCCACCCTGTTCTGCAAGTTTATGATAATCAGCCGCTAGCCATAAGAATATATACATACATAAACAGTGTATATAAACCTGTATCTGTGGTCATACATGATTTTATAGAATTGAAAGTATATTGGCTATTTGCAATATATAGTAATCAATCTCACCTCGATCAGCAGTAATATAATAGCTCCAATGACAGATATGATCTCTCCAAGAAGTCTCAGGTAATCGTCAGGTGTGACATACGCTTCCTTGGGATGCAAGAACATGTAAACTGAGTGATGACATATTAAAGTGAACAATATAGCAACAACTTTGCAAACTCTGTCCATAAGAAGGAACTGAGAAAGAATGGTCTGGTAGCACCATTGAAATAGCGTAAACCAGAATGTCCACACAGTAACGAGAAAGTGCCAACAAATACTGCCTTGACGAAAAGTCCATTGCCGGCTTAAATATATTAATATAGCCTATATTGCTTCAAACGGTAATTGATAACCCACCTGTTTAGAAAAGTCTACCAGTCCTCCACTCCATTTCATCATGTAGTATAGCTCACCCTATTTCATCCTCTGTCTCTCCCACTCTTGCTTCTTGCCCTCAGATCACCTTACAATCATTCCCCCTCCTTGTGTCAATGGTTTCTCTGCTCCTTTCCCTTTAGATTGTAAGCTCTAGTGCCCATGGCCCTCTGCCCTCCTGTTCTCATTACCTATAACTTTTGCTCACCTGCTACACTGCTCATCTCCTCCTTGGGCTCTCTGCCCCTTCACTCCACCTCTCCATGGTCTAAGCGGCTCTAAACTTGTTAGTCGTGCCCACGGTAATGGGCACAGGTTTCTGAATATACCCCTTGCACCACAGTAGCTGTATTAAGCAGTTTTACTTGTTTATTGTATTGTACTGTTATACTATGTACTGTCTTGTTGTTTTCCCTCTGTACGGCGCTGCGGACCTCATGTGGCGCCCTATAAATAAAAGTTAATAATAATAGTTTTCCACAGAATGAAACAGTTACACTGTAGCTACCTAATATGTTTTGCAGCTCCTTTTAAGGAAAGCACATGGCGAGTTATTATATACTGGTATATTTAAACGGACTGTAGAGTCAACAATGTTGTGGCTTAAATGTGCCTACCCCACTGTGCAGGCTATGCGCAAATTAGGAAGTTGGCTCTGCCACCTTTTTGCCCGCATGTTTTGTGGATCAATGACAATCGCGATGACATAATACTCCCCAATGTCTGGCTATACACCAATCTATTATAACAGTATTTTAACACTTATAGAAGATATACAGTAGATCTCTGGAAAAATATAAGAAGATGACAGGGACGAGAAAAGTAACAATGTCAACTCTACTGAACGGTGAGCTCTGCAATCAAACACTGGCAGAAATATAGTAACTATAACTAGACTATTTCATGCATTTATATTAGGAGAAAACATTAGGATAAAAAAATAGGGTTAGTTTGTATTTAAGATGGTTCTATATATAATAAAGTTTTGACATCATCACTAACAAATGATTATAATGATGATGTCACAACCTTCTTAGAAATGATATCATCTCTGTTCCTAAATTATAAAAAAGTTTTTTTAAGAAAGTCTTACAATAGCAATAATAAATCATATTATGCTGTTATGTACACGCCATCTAACTATATAAAGGAAGATATTGCAATTGAAAAAATAAACACCAAATGTTGACTACGCTATAACATGACCAACATTTGGAAAAAGCATAGTATCAGGGAGACTTTGTTTTGTGTTGATGGGGAAACTAAGGGGAGGAGCTAAAACCCCAGTCCAGGAAACATAAGTGGTGCAAAATATAAAGTTGGTGTTTCCCTTGGCTACCAACCAGATCCTAACTATGCTTTCTAGTGCAGATTCCAAAATTAAAGCAAACATCTGCTTGGTCCCCACCATTTTTCATAACTGTCCCTCAACTTGTTCTATTTAACTAAAGAAAACTATTTACACCAACTTTTTCTTAGTAGCATAAACCATCCTGTCTCACCTGTAGCGTTTTCTGGACATACAGAGTTATGTCTCTGGGGTCCGTGATGTTTGTGGTTCGTGGTTTCAGAGGTCGGTTGGCACAACACAGGGACACACAGATCATATATAACACATGGATAGTGGCCATGAACCAGATACACGGACGTCCGGTTGTGTGCCATTTCTTCTTGAGCAGCTCTTTAACTGGGGGAAGGTTCAATATTTTGTGAGCCTTGGAATAAAAAAAACAAAAAAAAACCATGGAAGATGTAAAAAAAAAATAATGTTCGACCAAGGTCCTTTGAACCCTTGGGATACTTGTCATTACATTGTATAAAAGTCATGTTATAGGCTGCAGTCTCATGAAGATGGTCCTCCAGTCTGTGTAGAGTGAAACTGAGTAAACTATTAAAAGGTGGGACCTCTGTAATATAAATGGACAAATGTAGCTCATTCATATTCCCTCTCACCTTGTTTGATGAAGCAATTAGCTCAAGTATCGACTTCTGTTTATCCCATGAGTCGATCTCTGACATGTCATACAACATGGTGGTAACTGGACCAAATGTCCATTGGACTTTTCGCTTCATCTGAATCAAGTGCTGAAACATCTGTCATGAGAAGACATGTAGGGAAAAAGTAAGGCTCTTATAGTGCCTCTGAAAAGGCAAATACAATCAGCTGTTAGTATGACTAAATAGCCCAAAAGATGGACCTTTCTGCTTGTACCTCTGTCAGAGATATTTTATTCCCAAGACTGTATGCAACACATACTTGTATGATGTATCTCCAAATAGGTATACTCAGCTTCGATTATGGAATTTTTTTGGTATAACATACAGTAGACACAGTAGGCTCAAAGTGGGGGAATGTTAAAGAAAAAAATTGCAAAAGATGTTAAATATTTATTTGCACATTAATTTCAAAAATTAAATCAGTTTTTTATGTCAGGAAATATTATTAATAAAAAGGTAAATGTATTATCCATTAAACTCTCATTAAATCTTCTATTGAACTGCAGACTGGGGTCTGAGGGCAAGCAAGATGACTTCTACATTTTAGTTCTCTAATTGAGATGTTGCCCCTTAGAATTATTAATTAAGTAGGGGAATTATTATTATTTTCTTTAAATGGCAGAGTGTATAGGATTTAAAAGACCGCCAATTTCAACCAACATCAGATCCATCAGATTTCGGAATGGACAATAAATTTGGCTAGATGATGATCATATCTGACTACTTTTTGATCATCGTCCAATTGGTCTAGTGATGCCTGGCTGGATTCTACCATTCGTACCCAGCACCAAACGGCCAGATCTTTAAAATTTGCCCACACACTTGTACTCGGGGCGGATCTAGAGAATTCTTCTACCCAGGGCGATTTAGGGGGGGGCAATTTAGGCCCCGCCCCCTTTTTTACATCTGAGGCTGCCGGCGGCTGCATACAATGTGCAGGTCCGTTCAGCAGTGACAGGTAGGGACAGTGTGCTGCCCGGATGCTCTGATTGTGTTTAAAACACAATCAGAGCAGCCAGGCAGCACACTGTCCCTGCCTGTCACTGCCGAACGGACCTGCACATACTGTGCAGCCGCCGGCAGCAAGCCCCTGCTAGGGGGGGCGATCGCCCCGATCGCCCCCCCCCCCCTGGATCCGCCACTGCTTGTACTGTAATGATCTGGCTGCTCAGAAGTTGGGCTAAGTGGTTGGATCAAACAGTGTGTGGGCACGCTAATTTTCCCTTCCTCCTGTCCTAAAACAACCAAAGAGTAATGAACTCACAACCACATTTCCTTCAACAGCAGCCAACTTTAATGGTGTAAGTCCCTGCCCATTGGGAATCTCGTCCAGAGTTTTTCCCTGTAAGCCACAGTCCTGAGATACCAAGAAATCAAACATCTGGCACGAAACACTTTTATTAGGTTGAAGAACAAGGATATGTAGAATCGTGTTACCTGTTGATTATAAAGAAACAGTATTATATGGTTATTAGTGGCATGCATTAAAAATTGTAAATTAAGTCAATTATACCCTTATGTAACTATTAAAAAATATGTCATGTATTATTATTAATAAAGTAGGGATCTCTAAACTGTTACCTGCAACAGTCTTGTCCCCTGACAGTAAACTAAGATCTACTCGCCCAAGAGTCTTTGACTCTCGGAAAATAGTACTATATATGAAGATCTACTCACCCCATCTGTCTTGGTTCCACAAATCAGCCCCATGATCTAGAAGTAGCTTAACAATCTCAGTGTCAGCTACACATGCTGCAAAGGTCAGGATGTGTTCCCCTGGAAGATATATACTGAAAGATTACAGATCTGACCACGGCAATAGTACAAACATGCAGACACATAACAAGCAGATGATAACTATGTGTGAAACAATAGATCAACTTTGTTTTCAAGACATTCTCATAGTAATCAAGACAAAACTCATAGCAATCACTGAGGCATTTCCTTTCATTTTCTAAACTGGTCTTCAATAAGTGATCTAAAAGAGCACTATGGCTTCATAGGTAGGTGCATTTTTTTGTGCCCTGGCCAAATGAAAGCGCAAAAGTGAGCATGTTATGGACCTTATCCATTTCCATTGGTTGCAGATCTTTGGAAAGCAAGCAGGCTAAATTTTCACACTCAGCTGAAGGCTTGAACAAAGCATTCAGCGAACAAATGTGCACATTTTTTTTTAATCTTTTTTAAAATGTCCAAACAGACATTACTCTTTTCTGCTCGGAACTGTTTAATTACAAGATGCAGATGAACAAACAACTTATGGTAATTGGGGAAAGCTGCTATATTGAGGGGTGGGGTATATTGCCGGTGGTAGGCAATACTTATACACTGCAGAAACAACTCCCCCCCCCAACAGTTCTGATTTCCCATGGGCAAAAAAAAAGGTGTAGTTTACTGGGTTGGGGCCATTGTCAAATAGGTAACATTGATTTGTTGTAAACATCGGACGTGTATTCTGGGCAGATTGGTTATGTGACTATTTGTGTCCTGATTATTTCTCCAAAAAAATCGGATGATTGCAGACTTGTAGGGAATTCACAGGGGTCCCATCTCTCAAAGCCGAGAATTTTGAGGAAACTTCTCAGTAATTTGGGTATGTCCTTATGTATTTGCACAGCACAGAGCACAAAAGGAGACAATGCTATTTCTGCCCATCAAAAATGACCCCAATGTCTATTTATTGATTTAGATGCACCTCTATATATTTACTTTTACATAGCAAGAGTGTAATAAGACAAATGTCAACCTTTCTGAAATTCTAGATTTGTTGACATAAAGGTAAAGAAAAAAACCTCTGTGAGGGAACTAACCAAACAATAAGTGTCTACATAAAATAATAAAATATTTTCCTTTTTTGGGAACTCACCGAAGTAAAAGAGATTCTTGGGACTTAATGCAAAGAAACTTCCTGTAGCTCTAGGTGAAGAGACATCGGCCCCTCTCTGAATCAGCACCAACACCATGTCTACAATGTGATTGACAGCAGCTAGGTGTAATGCCGTCTGACCTGGACAGGAAGAGGTGGATAGTACGCAAAACACGGAATGTTCTGTACAATTTACAAGTTATACTTTGTGGACAGACAGTGAGTGCACAATGACGAGTGAGAAATGGCACTGCTAAGATAAAGTAAATTATGTGGAAATCATTATAGTGGGAATTGAGGTTAAAGGTCAGCATTGAAAATTAGTCAGGTCACAAATTCACCTCGGTAGAGATCAGAAGTCATGGGCTGGTTTATTAGTTGAGGAGCTTCATCTAGTAGAACCTCTGCAGCTTCCAGGTTACCATACTGGACGGACACATGCAAAGCCGTCTCTCCCACGGCTCCTATATATATAATATTAGAGATATAAAATATGGTTATATGTATCAAATGGTTCTATTTCCCCCCAGTGTTAAATCTCATAAGTTTTCAACACGCTTGCATGTTTATTGACTAACATGGTGCACACGGCAATGATGTGATGTTACCCATAGCAACATAACTATGCTCAGCTTTTAGCAGTTTTAAAATGCTGATAGCTGATTGGTTGCTAGGGATTGCAGCCAGGGGAGGCGCTGCCATTGGTGGGCTTCTAGAGCAGACATATAATGTCACTCATTCAGGGTTTTTAATGTCCCTGTGGTGCCTCACACAGAGTCCCAGCCGCTGACATGGAGAAGTGGCACCCGAGTTTGAAAAACCAATCAGATTCTAGCTATCATTTATTTAGTACATTCTACAAAATGACAGCTAGAATCTGATTGGTTGCTATAGGCAACATCTCCACTTTTCAAACCCGACGGAAAACTCTCAGCTTGATACATTTATCCCACTGGTCTCCTTGTACCGTTTTGTTGAAGAAGCCACTCTGATTCCAACATATTGCACCATATAAGACAATTGATTTAGGACTTCTACACTCTAAGGCAGGGCCTGAACGCAAGTAATGCCCCAGGCCCAGGTTTGTGAGAAGACCGTAGAGACTTGAGCCTACAACAGCAGGAAAGATGCGGCTGCATCCAGCTCACTTTGCACATAAACAATATTATATTGGTTATATACAGTATTATCAATATTTAGACAAGTGGTTGAAAATACAGATATATTTAATATTTATTTTTTTTGCAAACGTATTCTCTGTCCGAATGTTACCCTTGTATTTATGTTAAGAAAAATAAAGAAAAAGCTGTCTCTTTCCGGCATTAAAGTTAGAGATTTTGCAATCGCAAAAATCGCATGTTGTAAACACCATAAAAAATTTTATTGAGCACATATACAATTGAGATGAGTGAACCCAACAACTTGTTGTGTAGTTTCACAGAGTCATTTTGCAGACTGGTAAATTACACTCAGAGAATAGCAGCTTGTTACTGGTAAATCAGAAACACAGCAGTTCTTTGTTTTTTAGTCTATCGGTTGGTCTTCAATTAGTAAAATGTATAGCCATAATTAATATTTGTGATATTTGGGACAAATAAATTAAAGGTACTGCTTGATATATGCTCATTTTTGTTTTCATGTGTCTGAATGCAAGTTGTTTGCTTAATAGCAGTGTCCTGCACACATCTTATGTGTCACAGACTGTAAGTAGTGTTGAATACTATGCTTATTTGCAAGAATAATGCTTTAAAAAGAAATCTGTCCTTGTTTTGTTATCTAGAAACTAAGACATACTAGTTGGTATATGGTTCTCAGTATTTGCTTTTTTTCTGTACAGTTGTCCAGAACTTTATTTTGTTCTGGACAGCGGTACATTATCATTTATCTGGTCATCTTGTTCAATATCCTTGATGTAATTCTCAGAACCTCTTCTCATTGTGTATATATGAATATATGCACAGTACCACTTCTCTTGTCTATTTTCTGGGTATAGTTCACAGTATTTCTTTTTATTCTGAGTGAAAGGAGAACTGCATAGTGCCACTTCTTATGTGTACTGAGTGGTGCAATTCTCAATATCTTTTCTTAGGGCTCATACATATAGTCATTTGTTTTATGTCTGTGGTACGTCCAGTTTAAGCTGCAGTGCACATAGAAATCTTAGACCTCTATAGCAAAGAGGTGGTCAATTCCCCAAATGCTTGATGGACCACATCAACAAGTGTCCGGGTTAATCTGTACAAATTATGTCTAATGTATAGTTGAAGGCTAGCATTTACTGTACAATAGAATCACAGAAATGCAATGCATCCATCTAGCGTGTACCTTACGCGTTTCGATGAACCTTCCCAATACACTGTCACTCACCTCTTTGGAATGGGTCACATTTGTCATCTTCCAGAAGTTCCTTTAGCCGCTGGATGTCATTTTCTTTTGCAGCCCGAAGAAGTGGAAGGTCTTGAATTCTAACATAAAAATTAGATCAGTACTAGTTGGCCACCGTTAAACTGTGCACAGTGTGAATTAGTGGTAAACTGTCTAAGTCTGCCTGTGCGGAACTTTAAAAGTGAAAAGGGTGTTCTTGTCTACACTTATAAGTTTTGATCTTGACATTTAGGCCTTATATGCACGGGTATTTTTATGGCATCTGCCGTCCATCACAGTAAAGTGCTTGCAAACATGTTGTGAAAGTGTATATAATTAGGGTTCATTAATCCTTTTGGTGAATGAACTCATGGGCACTCGTTGTGTATGTGGGGTGACCTTTGGACACAAGACACCTCTGCAAGCATCCTTAAATACACTTGTGAATGAGGCCTAATTAACAATAAAGTAGCAACATGTGTCAACATTTTACATACTTCTGCAAACAATTCTGCTATTACATACATGTCTTCCAACATGACCAATTTCTCCTGTCGCACAATAATACCTTCTGTTTATCCTACTTATTCTACAATCACAGTAAACTGGGCTCAGTTAAATAACTGAAGCTAGCAAAGTAATCATGTTGCAAATTAACAAAAGTGTTAGAGAAAGGAAAACGTCCAATCTATACCAATAAATAAATTTTAGATCATGCGGAACGACGAGATAATTATAAGAGTGATCATAAGAAAAAGTATCAAAAAATTTACACAAAAAGTCAATACTGGTTGAGTTGTAGAAAGGCAAATTGCAAGGTGAGATATGTGATCGGCAGGAACTTAAGGTGAATGTTTAACATTATTGAAAACTAAGAAAAGTTGTTCTCCCTATTGTTGTATGCATTTATATACATAAATATACAGGCATACAGACATGCACATATAATGGGGGCTGTATTTAGAGTAGGCATTTTGTAACTATACCCTAAATTAGTAATTGTATGTCATAAGACCCCATACGCCCCTCTCTATAACATCCCTTCCCAACAAACTTTTTACAGGGACCTATAAGTGGCGGCTAAAGACCATGTAGATAAAAAAACTTAAAAGGAAAAAAGAAAATCAAATTAACAAAATATTATCTATGCAGCCCCATGATCAACGTTTCTCTAGGCATAAGCCTAGTTTATCTATATGGTAAATAAACCCCTCAATTTAATATAACACATGTCACTCTACCTTTTCCTCTGGATTATTTCTGTCTTCTCTTCCTCTAGTGATTGACATTTTGCAGCCCATGCCCCGATCTCTTGTGTGATGTGATTAAACATGTCTGTGCCTCATCCCATGTACCCCTGGCAGGGAGACTATGGCATAGTGTCACAGTATATAAAGAGCTTGTGACAGCCAGTGAGCTTAGTAGCGGAGGCCACCTCAGTGTTACCAATCTCTCTTTCCTCTAAAGCACTCACCGTATTGTGACTTCTTCATTACCAGCCCCCATGCTCACCAGACCTGTTCCTCCACTAAGAGTTACCCAGTCTGAGCCAGATCACCTGTTAGAGATCACTTTAGAGTAAGTGTGCTAGAAAAATACAGAACATGCCCTTTATTTTGGTAATGCCATCTGGGCAGCACAGCGGCATAGAATTTAGCATTGCTGCCTAACAAAACTGCCGTCATGAATTCTCCCCGTGTTTGTGTGGGTTTCTTCCGGGTGCTCCGATTTCCTCCTACAGTCCACAAATATAATGGCAGGGTTAACCTGCTGCTGACCAAAATGGTCCTTAGTGAGTGTGTTAGAGGATTCAGATGGTAAAATCCAACGGGACAGGGACTGATGTGAATGATTAATAATATCTCTAAAGCACTGTCTAATGTAATTTATATACATACATATATTTACACACACACATTTTTATATATATATATATACATATATATACACATATATATATATATAGATATAGATATATATATATATAGATATATATATAGATATAGACATATATATATATATATTTATATGAAAAAGCACAGTGCGCTCAGACAATCCAATTCCTGCCTGTACACCTATCCAAGGTGTAAAGATAATTACAAAAAGTACTTGATATTGTCCGTGATATATACATGCATATATATATATATATATATATATATATATATATATATATATATATATATATATATATATATAGATATACAAGTTAACCCGTGCATGATACTCATGCATTCTAGTCAAATCAAGCTACTTAAGGTGTTAAAAAGGTTCTTGTCATGCATTTGGGCCCTAGCCCAGGCCTCAACCACCAACCACTCCCCACTGTCACCCCCGGCAACCACCAACCACTCCCCACTGTTACCCCCGGCAACCACCAACCACTCCCAACTGTCACCCCCGGCAACCACCAACCACTCCCAACTGTCACCCCCGGCAACCACCAACCACTCCCAACTGTCACTTCTCCTTCAAGAAATATATATATATTTTTTTAAAATCTTTATAGACACTTTTAACAATTAACAAATTAAATTAACAAATTAAAAACATCTTAGTATACCAAATTTCAGCCCTTTCTGAATTTTTTTTTCCACACACACTAAGAATTTAGTAGGTCAGTGTATAACTCCGCCCAGCAGGTGGCGCTGCAGCTTGGTTTTATTTTTTACACACACACACACACACACACACACACAGACAGACAGACTAACACACGCCACT
This sequence comes from Mixophyes fleayi, assembly GCF_038048845.1. Lineage (NCBI taxonomy): Eukaryota > Metazoa > Chordata > Amphibia > Anura > Limnodynastidae > Mixophyes > Mixophyes fleayi. The sequence continues at coordinate 11,353,210 of NC_134407.1, read as the reverse complement.
AGACATTTATATATTAGATAAATATATATACATACATACACACCTATATATATATATATATATATATATATATATACATACACACACACAATAATAATAGTAATTAGAGTGTAAAGTTAGGACAGAAATCAGAAAGTAGAATAAATTTGCTTAATTGTTCAATAAAAGGTTCAATCATTTTTCATCCAGCCCAGAGATATCATTCTGCTAATTTATATGAATTGATTTGAGTTGTAGCTGCTGCATCGTTGCTGATAAAACCAAAACATCATCTATAGAATCCATAGGAATAGTGACCCCCAGTGGCAAAATTATGAAGATGGTTAGTGACTTCTTGCACGTGTGATGATGTCTGTAATAGCGAATTCTAAGTTCTTAATGAGACATAACAGAGAAGATGTAATTAGTTTTTAAGTGATATTATTAAGCTTGTATCTATTTTGTGTATATACCATTTTATTCTTTGATTATTGGAGCACCAGCAGTGTCTACAGTTATTTTCACCATTTAGAGGCTATTTATATCTCCCCAGGTGGGGATCATGGTAATAACATTTTGAAGCCATAAGATTCAACCTCAGATGTGCTTTAAACCCACTATAATGCATTTAAATAAACAAGAAAATTGGTAACATGCCCCCCCATATGTATACTACTACTACTACTACTACTATATACTACCTCAGGATTGGTGCATCTAAGGGGTGAAGGGGTTAACAAAATTCAGATTGCAACTCTAACGATCAAGCCAATCAGGGCTCACCACTGGGCGTTTTCATTTTTGATGCCGCAATGAGCCTATCAGGAGTCGCCGCATCGCTTGTCGCCCCAGTGAAACAACTATTATATAGCCGTCCTGTCTGGCGGAGGTTTAGTTCAATGCCGAGAGTCAAGCGGACAAGATCGCCATAAAGATGACGCCACGATGAATCAAGAAATTGCCCCGAAAGAAAAAGAAGCTGCTGAGATCAAAATAGAAGGTGTCAGTAAGGACAAAGAAGCCGACAGAGACAAGAAACGAAGAAAAAAGACGCAGACAGACAAAGTAGAGCTGAGGGGGTGCGGGATCAAGAAAGAAGACTGAAGACTCCATCAAGAAGAAACAACAGGAAAAGAGTTGTCAAGATTCCCCCTTTCTGTCAATGAAAGCTGCGGGATTAAGGCCCTCTGGGCAGCACTCTTCCAGGCCCATGCCTACATTTTGTCCTTTCTTACATTTGGGCACTAGGCCCGTGTGGTAGCAGTGGCCATAAGGCCCTGGATAATTAAGAGTATTTAGGAGCATTGTATATTCCTTCTTGGGTGCATTTATGGTAAGTTGGCTTAGCCTGGGCAAGCAATAATAATTCAGGTTTAGCCTGTGACACAAGTAAGGTTCAGGTTTGGCCTGTGGCCGCCTGTAAGGACAGGGTTAGCCTGTGGAGCAAGTGAAGGTTAGGCTTAGGCGTGTGACACAAGCAGGCCAGTAACAGTTAGGATGTACCCTGCCACTTGAGACCACATCCTGTCTGTTCCCACTGTAGTGTATGTAGGAAGCCATTGTGTGGTGTACCTTTCACTGTAGTTTATGGTATTGCATTGTACTGTATGGTGTGGTTTGTGTAGGTATTTTCCCTTCCAGGATCCAGAAGTTAGGCCCCCGTTAAGGGTAGGCTTTCCCTGATTGCATTTTCTGATTTGTGTCTGTGAAATGTGGGGTTTGCCTTAGGTCAGTACACGACACCTAGTGTTAGGAGACTATAGTTGAGCAGCATCTGGTCACATTGATAGGACCAAAGTGCTGTTTTGATGTTATTGTATCTAGCATTAGTTTCAGAAGTCCATTTTAGCCCGGTAGACAACATTGTGGGTGGGCTGTCGTGTTGCCCCTGTTTCTAGACGACCGATCCCGGAAGTGTAGACGACCAAAGGAGGCGGCGATTACTTGGTGAGTGTCATCTTTCTGTTTCATCTCTTCCTCTTGGTAGGGGCCCTCAACAATACATCGGGGAGTAGGATATTTTAGCGGGATAATTCCCTGTCCTGAATATCTGTAGCCCCGCACCCCATGCCCAGGTCCATATTAAATCAAGGTGACGGTAATAGGAGTAGAGTGAAGTAATTCTGCACCTGGCGTCACCTCGTATACCCCCGCTCCTTCCATCATGCATCTCGCCCTTCAGTAATCTGTCTGGTTTCTTCCTTAGGCCGAAGTGCTGTTGGAAGCCATGCTGAGGGGTCCATAAGAACAGCAGGTGGACCATTCGTGGACAAGGTAAGAACTACGTGTGCATCTGTTCGTTCCCCACAGCCATTACACTTTCACATACAATATTTCCCTTTGAATCCATGGTCTAACATTTTTACAATGCTGCCAATAAATGGAGCGAAACTTGAATGTGCTTGTAGAAAAACCATTGTAACTTTGCGCTGTGCCCTGTGCAAAACTTGTGACAGTATTTGGAATTACAAGCCTCTTGTGCCCAGTGAGTGCAGTATGGTTTAGATGATTAGTGTTTAGATGCAAGTTAAGCATTCTCCTTTAAGATGAAGTATGTTTTGTGCATCCATAAGCTGGGTGCAGGTTTGCGCTTTGCTGATTGCTGTTGACGTGGGTATCTTTACCCCAGATGCATCTAAGCCATCTTTGTGTTTATGTGAAGGGTGCATGTTTAGATCTTAAATTAGGCCATATATCCTTTCCTGGTTTCATTTTTATTCTGCCTTTTTATTTTAAATATTCACAATAAATATTGAGGTATCTTGATACTTTGGCAAAGCGGACATCATTCTATTTAGAGAAAACTATGTACATTAGTTTTGTTTTTAGAAGGTTACTGAATCATCTTCATGAAGTCAAATGCAATGTACAGATTCTGATCACTTCTGGGTGCAATGCTGAATATCCTTAAAGCTCCACTTTAATTTAATATGTATTACGTGCATAATCTGAGAATAGAGATATACTGAAAATGACTTAACTGGCTATGAGTGTTCACTAAATATGGCTGCCTCCTCTCTCCATGCTTTTCACTGGTTACCAGGCTAAATTATCTGTGCTGATGCATGAGATGACTGCCAATCTTTATAGAGCTGGGACTGACGATCACTGTATGACACTCAGCTCCTGCTGCAGGCGAGAGCATGTTCACTATCACACAAATCTGCTCATGCAAAGGCACGGTGGCTAAGTGGTTAGCATTTCTGCCTTACAGCACTGGGGTCATGAGTTCAATTCCCGACCATGGCCTTATCTGTGAGGAGTTTTGTATGTTCTCCCCGTGTTTGTGTGGGTTTCCTCCGGGTGCTCCGGTTTCCTCCCACACTCCAAAACATACTGGTAGGTTAATTGGCTGCTAACAAATTGGCCCTAGTTTATCTGTGTGTGTGTGTGTGTTAGGGAAGTTAAACTGTAAGCCTCAATAGGGCAGGGACTGATGTGAGTGAGTTCTCTGTACAGCGCTGCGGAATTAGTGGCGCTATATAAATAAATGGTGATGATAAGAGTGAATGCTCAACATTACCCAATGGGAACAGTCAATTTACACAGTCTCAAACAGAACAACAACATTTGCAATGCTGTAAATAAATTAAAATAAAGTAATTAAATGTAATTGTTAGCCGCCACACCCATTGGGTTTGAGCTGTTCTACATACTGCCAACAACATGGTTACTGCTAAATAAATTTTAAAAAAAGCACAAGCAATTTTTTTTTCATTCTACACATTCCACACCTTGCAAAGCCACTAGAGGTCACCACTTCTCTAAAATTGCTTTTGTGAAATAAATATTTCTAAGAGGTTTCAGTACTGCAGAAAACACATTTAATAATATAGTGCAAAGTGTTCTAACCAAAGCAAATCAGTCAGATGTTGTATTTCATAGCAACATAGATGATGAGGTTGAAAAAAGACACCAGTCCATCAAGTTCAACCTATTTTGGATCTCCTGTGATCCCTCACTTAAATTTAAAATTGATTCAGATTAAGCAACCGCCAATCTGTTTCAATAGGGAAAAATCCCCCCAGACCCAATATTGCAGTCCTATTTTTTCCCTATATCCACTACTATCCTTCATTTGAAATTAACGGTCGTATCCCTGGATACACTTTTCAGCTAAAAATTTTGTCTAACCCTTTCTTAAACATATCTATTGAATAGATATGTTTAAGAAAGGGTTAGATCGCTCGGCCCATGGACTGCATACACACAGCCTTGTTTAGAACGATAAAGGGAAGAGTGAACGTCCCTTTAGCGACTTTTTACAGCCATGTTGTCGTGAGCAATGACTGTAATTTCGTACTCACTGTTGTGGATCGGTCAGAAGTTTATACACACTTCACAGCGGAAACGAGATTGGAACGAAAATATTAAACGGTACGCCCAACCAAATGAGGAGACAATCGTCCATTTGGGCAGACTTTCGACTTTTGAACGAGCGGTCGTATGTCGGCTGATTTAGCCGATTATTGGATGAAAACTGTGTAGTATGTACCCAGCTTAAGTCATTGCAATTACTTCAGATAAAGGCTTTGAAATTCGTACAAGTCATGTGTTAAATATCTGACTGACAGACCTACTGTTTTTTGCCATAAATATCAGTTTTCTACAACACCTCTCCTTAAAGCTATTTTCCAACAGAGAACCACTCTGTACTTAAGGCATTACTCAACACAAAACTAAAATTATAGTTTAGAGACAGATTCTGAGAGTTTATTTCTGCATTGGCCTATGGCTGTAATAGTTCAACATTGCAGTCCTTTTTTCTATTACTGCTAATCCTGCTTGAAACACTCCTAGCGATTGACAAAGCCCCTCCTTTACCTTCCCATTCATGTGAAAATGGGAGGGGCATCGACAACCACTGCACCTGCATGAACCAGGCCAAGTGGTAACAGGAATATAGCATGGCACTATTGCTATCATCAGGGACCCTGGTGGATCTGGTGAATACTGAGTCCAGCAATAATTTTGTGCTTTGAGGTTTGTTTTTATATAAATGTTTTGAAAGGTTCCTAAAACTAATTTTTTTGTATTTTGAGTGGATTTCTTCTTCAAAGCTTCCCTATTTCCCTTATTGCCATTTCTCATTTCTAGCAGATTCGACGGGACTCAGAGCATTGTTCTGTGCTTTATTTCCCTTGAAGGTTAACTCCACACAAAAATAATTTTGCCTAATGTAAATCATTATGCTGGATAAATTACAACATATTGAAATAACTCTTGATAGTTGAAATAGCACTACAGCCTGATATCATCTCTTAAAATCTCATAAACAAACAGTTGCTGTAATGTGACATTCCTTAGCAACATCTGTAGCCATGGAAACAAACTGTGGACTACATAGCTATCTGGTACTGACGTTGGTATTATTTAAATAGCTATTAGTGTTAAATGAAATAATTAGCATGAAGTATTCAGAACCCATTTAGAGTCTTAAAGACTGGTGTCACAATCTGAAGTCGTGTCCAGAGACTAGACCATCTTATAGTCTGAGGCAGGGGTGTAACTTGGACTATGCAACAGTGCGCAACACTGAAGGGGGCACAGTTTATTAATATTTTAGGTTTATTTGGTAATGGTGTCCAAAAGTGCCAATCTCATAACATCAATCAAATATCATACCTGCGACCTTCCCAGTGTACACAATCTACTGTCAGGCATTTGAAAGGGGTGTGGTCTATCCTGATTTTGGCGTGTGATTGGGTTTTTTTTTAAGGGAGGGTGGTCTAATTTGTCCAAATTATGCTATTGGAAATGTTGTCAGGTATGCAATATGAAACATGTTTAAAATTATATGTAAGCTACTATTTCCCTATATGTATTTTAGAACCTAGTTCAGCCAGGATACTATCAAAGACTGTAGCAACAATGCAGGCAGTGTTTTTAGAAGTGTCTTCACTAGCACATTTGTTTAGACACATTTAGAGCTCGTCTTCTCTAAATATTAGGCCAATGTTTCCATTTTATTTTCTCGATTACAGCTCTCCTCCCTTTTACCACCAAAACGCGTGGTCACAAGAAATTAAAATACCTAGTAAGCGTAACCGTGAATAAAACTTCTACCCTTGCCTGTTCTCGATTTGCATTCATTTACCTGTAGAAATGACCTGGCCAACAATTTTTTAGTAACCTACACTGTGCAGAAAAAAAATACCTTTTATATCAAGTGACCTGGGAAAGAAGTGGAAAAAGCTGTCACATAGTGCTAGTGAAATGGATCATGTTGGTTGGTGCTCTTCCTTTAGAGATGAACACATTTTTCAAAACGTTCTGAATATTCGCCTACATTGTGGCATGGACCCTAAGCGTTCCGTGTGGAATTGTCCCTATCATGTTTGTTCCACGCAGAATTCCACAGACCAAAGTAAATTCACCCTGCTCCGCCAAATGCAGGCTTTACTGATACAGGAGCTGACGCAGAGCGAGTAGTACGCCAGTTTGCGTAGCTTATATTATGTGAAAATATGCCCTGAAAGGTGGCTTACAGTCATATGCGCCTATGCAGATCCTTACACTTATGTCTATTTGTGCCTGGGCAGGTGGGAGGGGTCAGGGAAGGCTCTAACATAGGCCGAGCAGAGTGTGTTTACACAACACCAAATAAATGTAGACTAGGACACAGACTCATATAGGCCTCTCCAAGCCGTATCATTCAGGAGGGGACAATGGTCTGTGCAAGTAGCCGACCAGTGAGCCTTACATCAGCCGTAGGGAAATTGATCAAAACACTCTTAAAAGAAAGAGCTGTAGAGCATCTAAAATCCAATAATTTACAGGATCATGAACAGCATGGATTTGTATTAGAACACGAGGACATGTACTGACACTGGGGGGAAGAGAAGTATTAGAACACGAGGACATGTACTGACACTGGGGGGGGGAGAGAAGTATTAGAACACGAGGACATGTACTGACACTGGGGGAAGAGAAGTATTAGAACACGAGGACATGTACTGACACTGGGGGGAAGAGAAGTATTAGAACACGAGGACATGTACTGACACTGAGGGGAAGAGAAGTATTAGAACACGAGGACATGCACTGGAACTGGGGGGAAGAGAAGTATTAGAACACGAGGACATGTACTGACACTGGGGGGAAGAGAAGTATTAGAACACAAGGACATGCACTGGAACTGGGGGGAAGAGAAGTATTAGAACACGAGGACATGTACTGACACTGGGGGGAAGAGAAGTATTAGAACACGAGGACATGTACTGACACTAGGGGAAGAGAAGTATTAGAACACGAGGACATGCATTGACACTGGAGGGAAGAGAAGTATTAGAACACGAGGACATGAACTGGAACTGGGGGGACGAGAAGTATTAGAACACGAGGACATGTACTGACACTGGGGGGAAGAGAAGTAATAGAACACGAGTACATGAACTGAAACTGGGGGGGACGAGAAGTATTAGAACACGAGGACATGCACTGACACTGGGGGGAAGAGAAGTAATAGAACACGAGGATATGTACTGACACTGGGGGGAAGAGAAGTATTAGAACACGAGGACATGTACTGACACTGGGGGGAGAGAAGTATTAGAACACGAGGACATGTACTGACACTGGGGGGAAGAGAAGTATTAGAACACGAGGACATGTACTGACACTGGGGGGAAGAGAAGTATTAGAACACAAGGACATGTACTGACACTGGGGGGAAGAGAAGTATTAGAACACGAGGACATGCACTGACACTGGGGGGAAGAGAAGTATTAGAACACGAGGACATGTACTGACACTGGGGAGAAGAGAAGTATTAGAACACGAGGACATGCACTGACACTGGGGGGAAGAGAAGTATTAGAACACGAGGACATGCACTGACACTGGGGGGAGTAAGTTCAGGGGAAATGTGAGGAAAAACTACTTCACAGAAAGGGTAGTGGATAAGTGGAAGAGCCTCCCATCAGAGGTGGTAGAGACTATTACAGTAGCAATTTAAACTTGCTTGGGATAGACATAAGGATATCCTTACAAAGGACTAAGAATCAACGATGTTTAAGGTTACCATAGGTTAAAAAAAATCGTGCAGACTAGATGGGCCAAGTGGTTCTTATCTGCTGTCAAATTCTATGTTTCTATGATGATGATGGTCACCGGTAATAGCAATCTGCTTGGCTCCGCTAACAGGGACTTTTAGCATTACACGTATCATGCTTTTTGTATGTGTGTTTAAGCAATTATTTTTTATGTACAGTTGTTTCTCCTGTTCTAGAGAGGTTTGTGAATTTTTCTTGATACCGAATACCAAAGTCTTATTTGCCTACAAAACAAATAGTTCTAAACATGGGCGTAAGTGTAGGTACGTATGCCTGTTGTAAACTAGGCACACGCGGTACTGGTTCAGTCCTGCACGTATCTTGTGATATTTGGAGTTTGTACTCCTGTGATGGAACCTGTTCCTCTTCATTTCACCGCCACTTCTCATGTCTAATTGCAGATCAGCGTGTGATTATTTGGTTTATAGAGCATACACTGGATACATTGTAATTCCGTTTTATTAAGATAAGGACCTTCTACTACTGGTAAATCTACAAACTATTGTTCACAATCGGTGATAAATCATTGTTTCAATTTATTTATTAACAGCCATTTATATAGCGCCTACATATTATGAAGCACTTAACAGAGAATATTTCATCACTCCCTGCCCCAGTGGAGCTTACAATCTATATTCCCTATCACAGTGATACATACTATGGTTCATTTCATCGAAAGCCAATTAGCCTACCAGTATATTATTGGACTCTGGGAGGAAGCCAGAGCACCCGAGGAAACCTAATCAAATACGGGTTCACACCCATGACACCAGTGTTGTGAATCAGCAATGCTAACCAATATGCCACCATGCAAATCATTTTCATGTTTAAATTAGTAATGTGCTTTTTGGTGCAAATTATACAGTAAATTCTGGTTCAGGGTTGAGCATTAAAGATTTGTAAAGTAGACTTCGTTTCACCAGCAGGGGATTGTCAGCTTATAATTAACAGTAATATAATTCTAAAATTAGTATTTCCTATTTATGCATATAGGGTTAGACACACATGTGGAAAAATTTTATACGTATTTAGCTTTATGGCGGAACAGGCCATGTGGTGTTAGACACGTGTTAGTGATATAATATTCGCCATTCTGCCATTAGTAAATTTGCATTCCTTTGACTCTATAGTCTATGGATAGTGCTGAGACAATGACGGTCAATTCATTCTGCTACGTGGTGTGGTTGGGATAGGCTGGGAACACGAACGGTGAAATTTCACATGATGGCAAACCTTAATGGCGAAATGTGGAATGAGATAACAATAATTCATGGAACAGTTTTGAAAATGTCTCATCTCCTGGGATGGGTGAGGGAGGCATTACAACTGCAGAGAGAGCGGAGTTGCTGGAACCTGGGGAGTAAATGTATCTATATGCGGGTTCTTCAACACCCGCGTGTTCAGCCTCTTCCGCGATTAAATTTCAAGCGGCGCTGCATTGTAAGGGGTTAACTTCATTTACCCCCTGGTCTCTGAATAAAAACACACATACAAAGCTGCACCAACATACATCTCCTCTCTTGTCTCAAAATATCTCCCAACTCGGCAACTCCATTCTTCACTAGATCTGTGTCTCTCATCCACCCTCATTACATCCTCCCATTCCCGGTTACAGGACTTTTTTCGGGCTGCACCCACTCTATGGAATTCTCTCCCTCGCACAATAAGACTCTCCTCTGGTCTACAAACTTTCAAGCGTTCTCTGAAAACCCACCTCTTCAGACAAGCTTATAATATTCCTCAACCACCCTCTTAACCTCACTACATTACCCTATTACCATCTGTTATACAACTACCCCTTGACCAACATTGTTGTGCGACAGGATCATGTAGCTTATGAGTCACTTTTACCTTTGTAAAATAGCTAGGCTGGGCCAACTGCAAATGTAGCCTTAACCTCATGTGTCAAACTCCCATTGTCCAATAGATTGTAAGCTTGCGAGCAGCCTTCTCACCTCTTTGTTGGTTTTACCCAGTTTGTTAATTAGTTTACTATGTTTGTCCCCAATTGTAAAGCGCTACGGAATATGTTGGCGCTATATAAATAAATGATGATGATGATGATGATATATAACCTGATTTCTTACTATAGTCTTTCAGCATTATTGTTGCTGGTTGTTAATACTGTTTATAGTCCTTGAAACCCAACACGGGTGGCAGGTACTGTTCTAGTCTGCCACTAGAACAGTTTGGTAAAATCTGCCCTGTAGTATACCTCCAACAATTACACCCCTTTCTTATTCCGGACAGAACTAAAAATCTTGTTGTGTGTTGATGTAAATGTGCGTTCATCAAGATAAGAAAATACAAGGATCTGTAAAACGTCCAAAAAGATCAAGCATTGCGCTTCCATCTAATTTTTCCTGATTTGAACACGTATTGGTGTTGCTAATACCCCTCTCCCTATTGATTTAAATCAGAAGTGTCAGACTCTCTTTGCATTTACCTTCAAATGGAGATAAGTACTGCATTAGAGCATTGGAGCCACCAGGAGACATGTCAGATTGAGGGAACTCTCTACTGAGGGGAACTAACTTTTGAATTTCATCTTTTCTTAATGAACTTCACTCAAAAACACTTTTCTGTGTGTGGAATTAACATATATTGTGCCCAGATCCAACCAAACTGTACCCGACTGCACCCACCCATGTCCAATCATTGCTCTTTCTGCCACAGGAATTGGGGGGTGTTTGGAGGTAAAGAAATATGGGTGGATTGCGGCAGCAGGGTATGAACAGTGTATTCCCAATAAAGACAATTAGGAGCCCTCATGACCAACCCCCTAATGCAGGGTTTCCCAAACCCAGTCCTCAGGGCTCCCCAACAGTGCAGGTTTTCTGGCTCACACCTGACATAATTAGGACCACCTGTGGATCTGTTACAATGTGCCAGTCAATAATGAATACACCTGTGCTCCAGCAAGATGATATGGAAAACCTGTACTGTTGGGGAGCCCTGAGGACTGGGTTTGGGAAACCCTGCCCTAATGCATTACGACCCCAACACTGAAGAGGCTATTGAGTGCCTCTTGTGCGCGGAGGATGCAGCCATTTCAGGGCTGAAGTAATATTTGTGAGATTTCTGGCATTCAATTCAACAGGACCTAGTGAGATAACGGTGGCATTATCTACTGGGTACAGAATAGATTACCAGCTCTATATATCCACACATCTGAGCATTCCCATTGTAAAAACTAGGCTACATACCAAATCCACTCCCCCTAACCAAACATCAGTCACAGTAATGCCCCTCAGCTATCGTTACACCCAACCTTTCCTACAAAAGCAGAGACTGTTTAGGGCATACTTGCCAACTCTCCCAACGTCAGGGAGACTTCCGCAATCCAGGTAGGTTTCCCGAGAGAGCAGGCTAGTATTCCGCATACTGCAACTTACTCGTGACAAAATGACGTTTTTGCTGTGGGGGGTGGGGCCAAAATGACACGATTGTCCGTGCCCCACCCCCTGCCCGGGATCTCCCGGAATTCACATTTCAAAGGTTGGCAAGTATGGTTTAGGGATCTGAAGAACATTTCTAAAATAAATATATAACAATACTAATAAACAAATTACCTAGTGGTGTGACTAGGCAGTGTTGTGCCCTGGGCTTGACATTTTGTAGATATACCCCCTTTGTAGAAATGTGTTAGGCCACTCTTAATTTCCCAATGCCCTGCCCCTCTTTCACCAGGTTATGACAATAGTACAACAGCTCCTGTCTTCGCTGCCCACCTGATAGCCCCAAGTCTGTATTGTTAATCATTTCCTTTCCAAGCTTCTGCAGTTACAGAATGCTCTCTTCATCCCACTATTTTGATTCTGTTTTCTTTGCACCATTGCAGTATATTGGACATAATGAACATCAGTCTGAGATTGTACTTTTAATTTATCACAAAATACAATTTCTCTTTTAAATAAAAACATTTCACTATAAACAGAATAGACGTGCAAAATATGCATCGCTTCTTAAAGTGTGGACTATGGATCCAATGCCTTAGGGCTAAAGTGCATCCTACTCTAGTAAGGAGGGTTAATGTATTTTATCAGAGTGATAACTGGGTGGCTGTCATGGATAAGTTCGAACTATTATGAATGAAGAGAACTGCAAAAGTCCGAACTAGCTTTTATTTGCAAACTGAAGGGCAACTCTACTCAAAAATTCATTACGCTAGGCACTACAACTTAATGGAATTATTTCACATACTTGAAAAAGTACTTCTGACTGAAGTCATCTGTTGAAAGCTGGAAAACACACTGTCGTCAATAGAGAGGTGAGAAAAAAAGCTGACTTTGCTTCCATGTCAACAGAGCAATTCCCAATTTGTTTCCATGGTTAGATATATCTAAAGAAGGTGAGCTTTTTCTGTGAAGTGGCAGCAACATTGTATTTTTCAAGTTTCAAGAGATGATTTCAGGCAAATGTTGCTTTACGCAGTAGGTTGTAATTCCAATCATAGTAATTTATAATAGACAGATTAATTTTTGAACGCAGCTACCCTTTAATTTTATAAAACATTTACTGTATCCTGCATTAAAAAAAAGATGGGAGTTAAAGGCAACATTAAAGCAAAGTATGTAATAAGTGATCAGAATATTATGATACCATACAGTCTTGCTGTGGGTTGACTCAATATTGATGAGGAATCAGCACCTTGTGATCATTTAGTTATTTGTCTATGAAGTGCCGCAATGATGACAGTGGGTCCTAGCGAATTGGTAGATAACAATCCAATGAACACTGGATAAGCCTGCAAAATAGCTTTGGCTGTTGCCACTATATGTGGAAAGTTCAACATAGACCAGTCACAAGGAACATTTCCTAATGTGATTATCAAACCACGATAGCCTGTGTGTTATATTTGCCATTTTCGTCACTCTTGCGAGTTTAAAACTTTTTATTACATTGGTGGATGTGCAGCAGGAAATGCACTTTCTTGGCGAAGCGGAACAAGAAGGTGCATTGTGCATCATAATATAAGTATAGTTTAAGACTTGGGGGTAAATGTATTAACCTGCGATATTAGCAAATCGCCAATATTCGGTGACTTTGCCGGCCAAATTTAGAACGACAATTTATTTAAAGGCAAGTTTTGCCTTTAAACACAGTGCCGTTTTAAATTTGGGTAGCAAAGTTGCCGAATACAGACAATTTACTGGAATCGCAGGTTATAATATTTACCCCCTGATCTCCAGGATCTCACAGCCGGCATAGAATTCAATGTCATTTGTGTGGAGAAGGAGACTGTGCGTTGTAAAAGCCCCCAGTTCATGTGCGGATGAGCTTTACATTCTGCTAGAACAACCATGGGCTCAAAACTATTTTTCCTTAATAAAACATACCCTGCCCCCAACTAGTAACACTGTAGAGACCCAATACCTGGGAACCCCCTGGCTGGCCCACAGACACTGAAAGGACAGCACCATCAACATTTGATGTTTGCTATATATTTACAAACTTTCCCTCTGCTGCTGGTCCTACTATTTGGTAAGGGGACTATTGAAAGAAAGATTTAAGTAGAGTCCCCCTTTAAATCTCAACAGCAATATGAAAAAACAGATTGTTACATTCAGAGATCAGACATTTTTAAATAAACAGAGTTTTGGGATGAGCAGAATAAAAGATGAAGATATTAGATTTAAGCCTCTATTGTGGCATATATGTGGCAATATATATGGATTTTATTTTGGAACACACAATGTTCTTAAGATTGGCCAGTTCTTGATAGAGCCAAGAAAATAAGAACTAAGTACACAGACTTGTGTTCAGTTCCACATCCATAAGAATAGCCATGTGCAAATATTAGCTCTGGGAAATACCACATATGGATTAATGGATCTATTCCCTCATCACTAATCCATCAATATAAAACACGTGAATCAGGGATTATAAGTAAAGGCTCATGTCTGGAATTGCGCTCAAGGTGCCATAAAACTTCCCCATTTTCAGGACTGTATGCAGGGCTGCTGCCCCAAGATGTGGGGAATGTATACTAAATTAGCAGCTATACATTGATGGGGGTGGGCCGGACGAAGTTCTGGCCCAATTTGCCCACCCATGACCCAATCTGAGCCACATTAGATAGTGTAGAAAGCAACTGCTTGGACCAATAGCTTCTTATTGGCACTCCCAGTCACACCCATTCTAGGTCGGCATTTCCTGAAGTTGCACATAGAATCTGGGTTTGGTGGATTCAGGGAGAAGCCCCCAAGGCTGCGGCAGGTGGGGGAAAAAAAAAACAACTGCACCAGGACCCAAGATTACACTTGGTAGCAATGTGTAGGGCAATATACTCTGATCGTTCTGCCAAATATCACCTACTAAATGGATTGTATGGGATAAAAGAGTGCGTGGCACAGACTATTTTTAAAAATTAGCATGAAGACACTAAACAGTGGACATATATCTGCTTTTCTAGACCAGGAGACTCTCCAAATAGGGGTAAGCCTTTAGAGAGCGCAGGCAATTCTCACACAAAACACTTTTCATGAGCGAGACTAATGACAAGTGAAAGTGATGGAGAGGGCTCAGTAATAGACACATTCCGTATTGTGCAGATCCAATCCAGAAAAGGAGGGCTTGAATTTTTTACCACATGAAGGCCGACGGTCTTGGGAGCCATTTCTGCGCACTGCTAGAGCAGACAAACTCCTAGAAATGTAACAAAAAGCTTCACACTGAAATTTGGTGCATGCAATCACAACACTTCAGATGTCCCCTTACTCTTATCATATTAAGCTATAGATGAGGCTAAACCAATCAACTTTTTATTACAAATGGAAAGTTTATTTTAATAAAAGGGGTGGTATTTAAGCAATAGGGGTCTGACTTTGATGTGAGGTCTACACCATAGCACTCTATATGCCTCTGAAGATTTTTCTGCCTCTCTGTACGCATCTTTTAGTTTGAGGAGCTGTCTAGCAAGAGTGGTGAGAAGATGCTACAGACCATCCAAGGCAATTTTCAATGGGCATTGCATGCGCTTCACAAATGAGGAACATAATGCATCTACTGGTGATCCAAAAGTAATGGGAAGAGTTAGCATAGGTTCCTAGGGGAAGAGTTAGCATAGGTTCCTAGAACTGTTTTACCTTATTTGAGACCGAAAATGAGGTGCATTTTATGGTCAAGCAAGCTTAAGAGTCCATGGTGGTCCCGGTTTTTTAATTTCAAACTCATGGTAGCCCTTTAGTTGTTGCTCAGGCAACAGGTTTGCTATACCTCTGGACTGCCCTGTCTGTAGCCCAATACAAAAAGTAACTGGACAATGAACCTATATTTAGGGTGAGAGAGAAGTAGGTCTTGTATTGATGGGATGAAGTTGTCCTTTCAAAAAAATTTAAACTATTTAAAAATTGTCAATTCACTTTTTTTGTTTTTTAAAGATTAGAACTTATGTAACAAGAGAGTAAAAATAGTTAAGAGTCTGATCTTGAATGTACTCCTGAAAGAGTTTAACTAAAGTGCTAACAGCCAGGGCACCATAACAAACTCAGAACCATGGCCAAGTTCTTTACACTGAAATCTTTTCCATGGCTTACAGACGCTAGTAAATGTTTATTTAAAGGAGATGACTAGTTCACTGTGTCCCCAGATGGCCTGTAGAAATTAATCCAGTGGGGACGTACTTGAAAGTCTTCCTCAAACAGAGAAAATGTCACAATCTATTTAATTAACAGCTGGATTAGGATAGGTCTGAATGGCGAGATCCCAAGTGACAGTAGCCTCTGTACTGAAGATGACAGTTAATGTCTATTGTGGAATGAACAGGATCTCTAGTGTCATAAATTTTTATAGTATCCTTTGTGAAATGTTCAGTTCCACGTTGCTGAAAGGATGTATTTTCTCCAGAGAGCCAAGATGATCGAAGGTTGGATGGAATAGTGAACAGTATGAAACCACAGTATTCCGTTTAGAACCTGAAGGGGGTCAAAGATCAAATACATCCTAGGATTTGCTTCCAACAGCAGAAATAAACCTTCAACCACCGATTCACACATCATAGACATTCTCATCAATGTCAAGCGCATAGTTAACTTTGCCCTGAAGCTGATTAATCGAGGCGCTTCTAAGAATATTCCAACCTCTACTTGACTTTCTCTGAGATATTCTTCTAAGCAAATTAGGGGTTTCCGATATCGATACCCTCTTAGTGACGATCTTATCATCAGAGAATTCGTCTCTCAGAGAGCGCTTTTCAGGGAGTTCATCATTCTCATCATCACTGTCCTGGAAGGCGTCCACATAACGTTTCACTTTCCGCTTGTTCATGTCCTTGCGCTCCTCAACGCTACCAGAAGAGAAGATGAGAAGATGAGAAGTTACTAAATCATGAATTAGAAACAGACTTACAAATTTTTAACAGTCATCAGAGTCTTTGTATTTATCAGATTAATTAATGGGAGTTTTTTTTGCAATTGAAAAGTTAATTTCAGCAATTCCCTTCTGAAATGCCTTCAAGATGAGATAATAAGTCTGTATTGGAATATATAGAACATTAGTAGAATACATTGTATTTGATAATGTTTAGCTAGCATTCCACCCATTGCCATAATAATATGGTCAAGGGGGAAATTGTATCATTGAGGTCAATATAGATCTTTCATTGAAATGTGGGGGAGGGAGTAATTTTGTGGATTAGGGTAATATTCTATTATCATACATGTCAGAATAGCTCTGTATAATTATTATTATTGAAAAATAATACCAGTCCTGAGTGTTACCACATATTTGGGCAGCACTTCTGCCTCCCAGCACTGGGGTCATGAGTTTGATTCCTGACCATGGCCTTATATGTGTGGAGTTTGTATGTTCTCCCCCTGTGTTTGCGTGGGTTTCCTCCGGGTGCTCCGGTTTCCTCCCACACTACAAAAACATACTGGTAGGTTAATTGGCTGTTACTAAATTGCCCTTAGTCTCTCTTGGTCTGTCTGTATGTGTGTATTTTAGGGGATTTAGACTGTAAGCTCCAATGAGGCAGGGACTGATGTGAGTGTGTTCTCTGTACAGCGCTAGGGGATTAGGGGCGCTATATAAATAGATGATTATGATGAGTAAATTGGCAACATGGAAAACACATGTAGCATTTCCCACTTAATGCCAGCAACTATTTATTTTAGGTGTGATGCGAATGTTTTGGTCACTATAGAGGTGTGCCAATAATGCCATTGTCTGTCTGACTTGGGCCTATGGTAGCAGTGTAGAACAGAGCATGGAGCACTTTTGGGAACCCAACAGACTGAGTACCTCTCTGGGAGAATTTAATGCTCTCTTGGGAGTTCAGAAAGTCTCCCCCTAATTTTGGACATTACAGGAGAGTAGGCGACATGTAATAATCAACTAATATATTAGGTCTTCAGTGTATGATAATGAGCTGTTAAATAGAAAGGTTAAACTACACATATCTATGTCTTGGAAAAGTTGCACCTATAAAAGATTCCGCCAACTTAGAAATGGAACAATTAACAATATTGGCCTCCTGTGTCCATTTAACTAGACTTTGTGGACTTTTCAAATAACCATCTTAAGAAAAAGGAAAAAAATGTTTTGCTTATAAAGGTGAAAATCTATCACAGACAGATGGAAAATGTCCTGGTAGTTATAGAAGATACTCACCGGAGATACCAGGAGTCTCCCAAACCATAGTCCGTTCCACAGATCCCCAACCGAGGCCAGAGGACTTTTGGCATCTTCCGTTCAAGCATTATGGTGGTGGCTACGACCTGTAACAATCAATGTAAATACTATATATGTAAATACATATGGTAGGTGTGCATGGACTAGAAGGGCAGTATTTACCATGTAGGCAAACTAAGCACATGATAGAGGAGGAGGGAGGGAATATAAATAGTATATGTTGAATTTTTTAAAACCTTTACTTTTTAGGTTTCCATTTTTACTTTTTCTTTGCCAGCCGCCTATTAAGCTCAGTAAAAGTAATGAAGAATGGGGTGCTGGATAGTGGGAAAATGGTATCCATGGGGTAAGAATCAGTTCAATTCAAGGCCATAAATCACTTCACGGAGTCCAGAGAGACACAATGGGCCGATGTGGAAGATGGAAGCTCTGCTTATTTTTACCCTCTCATCTCCGTGGGGTGCAAAGAAACATCAGCAGAGATTCCTTACTGCAATGACCAGCAATGTGCGCAGCCAGACATCGCGGTGATGTCCAGCAATACATCATGGCCAATAGCCCCACCCACCCCCATAGAAGGATATTTACTGAATGCCTGATTTTTGCTAAAGCCAATACAGTGCACTTATTATGATTATGTTAGTGAGGGCTGGGTCCCAATATGAGGAGGGGAATGGACGTAATCAGGAAGCCTCAGACTGACAGTTGTATAGTGGAAAGAGCAGAGTCCCCCCCATAACCCAGAATAGTGAAGCCAGACTCCTGTCACCCTGATGCTAGAAGATTGAGGGATTATATAATTTATGTTTTATTTTAACGTTTGCCTAGGTATTACACTAGGCATACCATCATAACAATTGGAGACAGAATAGACCAATCAGCCTATTGACTCATACTACTCTCAGACTTGCCCAAAAGTGAGCTTATTTTGATGAGACCACACCTTTTACGGTGCTGAAAATTTGGCGTTAGCAGTTATGTTGTGTTTTTTGTGTGAACAGTAAAGTATTATTTTCAATTGTTGACAACGTGCTCTTACATCTACTGCAGTGTTGGCTAAACTGTGACGCTCCAGGTGTTGTGAAACTACAAGTCCCAGCATACCCTTACAGCAGTAAGCTGCTATATATTGGCAAAGCATGCTGGGACTTCTAGTTTCACAACACCTGGAGTGTCACAGGTCAGCCAACACTGATCTATTGTGTACTTGTTAGCATCATTTGACTATAGAGAGACACATGTAGCTCATTCAGGTTATTATAGAATATAAACCATGCAAAGCCAACAGGAATCATCACTTGACTAGTAATATTCTAATAGCCAATTCTACTTTCCAAACAAAAATATTTTTCCCCATTATAAAAGAGAGATGGACCATTCTGTCTAATCAAGAACCACACGTGCACCATGTCTACGGCTCCCATCATTGTGAAATGAACAATCGGGACAAATATCAGACCCAATCTTAAAATACACCCAACATCTTCTTTAAGTTCCTGAACAATCTATTTCCACTTATATTAGGTTTGGTTCACCTGGATTATGGCAAAATAGGAAATGAGAGCTAAACTATTCGGATGGAAAAAAAAAAAAAAAAAGCATATGATAGAGTATTAAATATCTGCTAAATTGGAAATATAATTTTCATCTCTACAGTGGATTTACTGACACACCTGTGTATCACAGTATGATGCTGCTTTTAAAACAAACATTTTCATTGTGATACTCTGCTCATTCATCACATCTCAATTTGTTAAGTGGATACTTAGCACTTACTGAAAACCAGATGAAAAAATGAGCCCGCTGACTTGTAAAAGGACGATTCCCAATACTATACTGCACAGACCTGCAATACTCTACATATAGTCTACCAGGAGATGTCCATTATCTGAATTGTTCCTCACCTGAGCTCTCCATAGTTCGTCTCCTTCATGGGCCACTCGCCAGTGTGTGTCCCCCATCATGGCGATCAGAAGATTCAGCATCAGGAGAGCTGCGATTACGGCAAACGCAGAGTACAGGACGCTAAACATAAACGGCAATTCCACCGCGTAATTAGCCGGACCATCGATGATCGTGAGGAAAAGTTCAAAAGTGCTAAACAGGGACATGGGATACGTCATGAATTGGCCCAATTTATCAGGATCCTGGGTTTCAAATATTACGAAGAACGCTGGGAAGAAAATAAGCAAAATAATGAATTTGTAGATTAATGATAAAAAAGTCCATTCAGTACAGACCAAACTTCATTATTGCTCTTAGATTTGCCTTACTTTACTGGCAAACAAGGGCTTTGGATCTTAACGCCCGCCTGGATATACCAAGAGAGGTAGACTCAAGTGAAGTAAAATAGAATTATAGTAGATCCATTTCTAGATAAAAATTGAACCAATGTAGAAATATGGATATTGCCTTAAATTACAGTTAATATTTAATTTCCCACCAACAAAAGGAGGATCACAGGCAGTGGCCTGGAAACTGTCCTGGTTCACTACACTCTACGTCATCCATCTTGGCAGTTTTATGAATATATGCCAAATATTTGGCTAGTTCAGAGGTCCTAAATGAACTTGTGAACTGAAGAATTACATCAATTCAATTTCAGAAAAATGTGGTTTCAAATGTGGTTGCACCAATTAAAAAATCAAAAGCAACACCCCCCCCCCCTAAATACACAAACACACAGACCACGTTTTCAAAAAGAACTTTTCAGTTTAATCTATAATACCCCAAAAAAATAAATTAATACATCAATGCAGTTGACTTTTAAATGAAAGATCAGATCAAGATGGTATTATAACAATAAATTAAATTAAATTATTCCATAATGTTACTTTTAATTTAATCAATTCTCCAGTAGTGCTTTATATTTTCTCTACTTTTTCTTAAGAATACTAGGCAATATTACTTCCTTATATATTTAGCATTTAAATTTATTCAGTCGGTCCAGAAGCTGTTAGTAAGTGGTTTGTTTGAAATATATACTTTAATGCAATCGGATAGTTCAAAGAGACTTTTATAGTACAAAAATTAACACTTTCTGCCTAGTCCTTTAGTTCGATCATCGTACGAACATCTGTCACTTTTTGTTTCAAAGAAAGCAACTATCCAGAATAGAAGAGCTTGATTAATGTTATTAGGAGTGATCAGCTAGATAGAATGTATGTACTGTATGTATTGGCTTACTTACATATCCCCAGTTTAAGATATGAGCATCCAATTATCAGAATTATTCAAGAGCACCATCGTTTTATATAAGGATACTCGAAATTCTAATTCTTAATCAATTTTCAGGATCGCTGAACAGCCTGTGTATATTATAGAGTCAAGATAACAATTATGCATTTAATTAAGAAGCACTCCAAGATGTCCCATCAAGCTCATGCAATTTGTTTATTATGTATTAAATAATACAATAAAATTTCTCTCCTAGTGATTCGTCACTTGTGGTGTACTTTTACCAGATCTTCTAATGAACCAATACTATGTTCTGGTACTTAACTATTTGACAGATTTCTGAACAGCTATACGTTAGACTGAGAGGTGCTTTAAACTTTCCGGTCAGGCTTCTTTAAATTCATTTGATTTATTAAGAATAAAATAAGTGATACAATAATGTCTTATCATATAGTAATTTGGGGCTAGTGATCCAAGGACTACTATAGGGCTTGGAGCCCTTTTTTCTCGTGTTTGCATCTCGTTTTACGATAGATGTAACATTGACTGTAGATATACAAAGACTCCCAGTCCTATGTTAATTTTTGTCAGTATTTCAGGAGTTGGCCAACCTCAGTTTCATAATTTATTTTACTATAAAAATTGATTTATACATTAAATATTATTAATTACCATTTAGTACAACAGCTGTTTTAAAAATTTACATTTTTCATAGTCAACCTAATTTTTATTCAGATTTCGTAACTTGTATGGATGTCTTGATTCACCAAACTCCTCCAGTTGGCCATCTTGGCTCACAAATCCAACTTAACTTCAAAACAGGGCCACTTGCAAATAAGTAAGCACACAAGATCACAACACAGCATTAGCACTTTAAGAAATGACCCTGAGACCAGACCATCTCAAATATCTCGGCTTACAAGTTCAGGTGGCTATTCATCAACATCATCATTTATTTACATAGCGCCAGCAAATTCCGTGGTGCTTTACAATTGGGAACAAACATTAATAAAACAGTACTGGGCAATACAGACAGACAGAAAGGTAAGAGAACCCTGCTCGCAAGCTTACAATCTATGGGACAATGGGAGTTTGAAACACAAGGGCATGTGCTACATCATATTGCACATTGGACCAGCTAGAATGTAAAGGGTAAGAAGTATTGAGTGGGCTGTATGATCAGTCACACAGCAATGTTGGTCAGAGGGTTGTTGTCTTGTGTTAGCTGTGTAGAGGGTGGTAATAGGGTAACCTAGGGAGATCATTATGCTGGTTAGGAATATTATAAGCTTGCCTAAAGAGGTGGATTTTCAGAGAACGCTTGAAGGTTTCAAGAATAATGGAAAGTCTTACTGTGCGAGGGAGGGAATTCCGCAAAGTGGGTGCAGCACGAAAAAAGTCCTTTAGCCGGGAATGGGAGGATGTGATGAGAGTGGAAAACAGATCCAGATCTTGTGCAGAATGGAGGTGTCGAGTCGGGAGATATTTTGAGACAAATGAGGAGATGTACGTCGGTGCAATTTTGTTCACGGCCTTGTATGTTAGTAGCAGAATTTTATATTGGATTCGTTGAAAAAGAGGCAACCAATGTAGAGACTGAGAGTGGTTCAACAGAGGAAGAACGGTTTGCAAGGAAAATCAATCTAGCTGCTGCGTGCAAAATAGATTGTAGGGATTCAAGTCTGATTTTGGAAAGACCAGTAAGGAGGGAACTGCAATAGTCAATGCGGGAGCTAAGTGCATGAATTAAGGTTTGTGCAGTGTCTTGTGTGAGATATGTGCGTATTCTGAAAATGTTCTTTAGATGTATGTAACATGATTTAGATATAGAGTTGATGTGGGGAATAAATGAAAGTTGTGAGTCAAGGATTGCACCTAGCTATTAACACACAAAGTGAATATGATAAAGCAGTCGTATTAAATGTATTTTTGGTGTGCAGTGTTACAATTGGCTATATAAAATTAAATAGTAGAATGGCTTTGTAAGACTAAAAAAAGGCAAATGGTCATTGCTATCTAGAAGAGCAGTCAACTATTATCCTCACCTGCACCAAACCCGAGAATGACCACGGCCATCAGCCAGCAGAAACGCAACAGATCCCCAAATATCATCTGAAAAAAAAAATATATATCAATCAGGATCACACGTCACAAGAGGATCACTATTGCAGCTAAAGCAAAGTTTGTGCCTCTTCCTGGACAGCAAATAGACATTGATCCCACCACTGGAGATTACTCAGTTTATTGTCACATAGCTACTGATATTTTTTCATGGAGAACGTGCTAAAATGTTGAGCCTTGGTTTTGTAGATCCAATAGGATGGAAGTTACAACCGTCCAATTGGATGCTGCCATCCTGAGATGAAATCCCTCTCCATCTAGCTAGTTCTCTATGAAGACATTCCTGGACAATACTAATCCATGTTGCGCTATATGAAAGTAAACAAGGGAATTCCAGAGGAAATACCTTCAACTATATATGATACACAGAGGGAGAAAAATATTTTCCCCAACTATGTATAACTGGACAAAGAAACGTGTGCTCATGTACTGCTTTTACCTTTTGGATCATGATGGTGAAAGGTCCAAGCATCTGAAACCCTCGTGTAAAATACATAATATAGCACCATCCTAACACTAAAGCCACAGACATAGGAACGATCTCTCCATCGCTGCTCGTTACTCTCATGATCAATACAGTCATCACCATACAGGCAAATGCAATTCTGAAAAGAAGCATAAACAGAATGAGGGATTAAACAAAGATTACTTATGAAATGAGCGATTCCTATTAAAGTGGCCGGTTTATGGAAAATAGTAGGGGAGTGCAGGGCCGTCGATACCAATAGGCAAACCTAGGTGGTCGCCTTGGGAGTCAATGGATAGGGGGTGCCTAAAACGCTAGATAAGTGATATTTGACTACCGAATCATCATGAACTCAAGGACCCCTGTCTCTCCTAAATAACATACCATAGAAAGTGGACAAAGTGGCAGAGCTTAAAAGTGTCTGCATAAAATCAAACATGTATCAATAATTCCCATATATAACCAATCATAAAAAGTAGTTCTCTCAGACACTGGATCCAAAATTCTGTTTGCAAATGCAGCTGAACTGACACAAATATAAGAGATGTAAACAAATAAATAAGCATATAAAACATTGTCTATTTCAAGCATTTGGATTCATTTGCAATGTCTCTCTGAATTTATGGTGGAGAACAAATTCAAAGATCCTTAGAAATATATTGATCCAAAGAGTGTGAGTGAGTGTTAGGAGATATTGCAAAAACCATACAATAGAAAGTCGGCAAATTGGTAGAGATAAAAACACTATTTGACTAGCGGCTTCTTGTGCCCCCACATATTTGCATATTGTTTAGAATTCATATTTTATATTGGCCACATCACATTGCGCCAGAGTTTTGTTTCTTACATGATTATATGAAATGGTCCACCAAGAACAGTCTGCCCAAAATATCTGGTGGCTCCAACCCGAAGTAGATCAGGAATCTAAAATGAAATAAAAACAAAATAAGTAAAATAAGCCATAAAAAAGTAAAATTTAAAATATGAACTGCCCTGAGCATTTCTTACCAAGAGAAGCAAGATAATAATTGCGCCGAACACACTGATTAACTCCCCAACTAGACGAAGGTCATCATGATACGTTACATAGGCCTCCTGTTTGAGTCCAACAAAAGAAAAAAAGTGTCAATATTAACCTTAGGCGCAGGTTTCTCTAAAGCGACCCTCTTCTCTTTGTCACTTACACGAAGTGGCCGTTGTTCCAAGATGGTCGCATCACGAGAATCATTAGAAATATTTGAAATGAGCCTGAGGGGTCTGTAGGTGCAACAAACTGTTACACAGATCATGTAGAGGACATAGACTGCCGCTAAAAACCAGAAATACGGTCGACCGCAGCTCCGCCATTTCAGACTGACCAGTTCTTTGACAGGAGTAAGGTCCAGGATACGTCGAGCCTACA
This sequence comes from Mixophyes fleayi, assembly GCF_038048845.1. Taxonomy (NCBI): domain Eukaryota; kingdom Metazoa; phylum Chordata; class Amphibia; order Anura; family Limnodynastidae; genus Mixophyes; species Mixophyes fleayi. The sequence goes on along the minus strand of NC_134407.1, from coordinate 11,328,378 downwards.
GTAAAGGTTGGGTGGAGTTAGAGTATCATTAACTTAATGCAGGTTAAAGTAAAACCAACATTCAAACATAAAAAATGGATTATTCAATCTACCTACCTCTCTTTTTCTGGAAGACACCACAAGCTCCAACACAGACTGATCTTCTCCCCAAGAGTCAATGCCTGAAAGGTCATATAAAATGGAAGTCACTGGACCAAACGTCCACTGGACCTGCTTCCGTTTGTTTAGCAGATGCTGGAACATCTGAAGAACAGGGTGAAGAGGGAACAGTCTCCTTTTAAACTTTTTCATTCCAAACACTGATTTAAAGACCCACATTTTAGAGAGGTCTATGACCTACAGCAGTTAAAACGGGAACTTCCACCTTACATTAACTCTGGCAAACTACCATTTTCTGTATTCCACGGAGTAACAGTATTTATGTCTAAATATGGCTAGCTGAGGTCCTGATTGGTCAGAAGAGATAGAACACTATTGAAAAAGCAAATAGTACTAGTCTCGAGGAAGAGATCCCACCAAAGAACTAGTATGGGGTAGCTAGAGGGTTATATATATATATACCTTACCGCAATGTTCCCCTCTGCTGCTGATAATTTAAAGGCAGTAAGTCCCAAGTAATTAGGAATCATTAGAAGGTCCACACCCTTTTCTTCTTCATCACAGGATAATATAAGGTCCAGCATCTGGCAGGAAAGGTTCTGGTTAGGTTGAAGGACAAGGATGTGGAGTATGGTGTTGCCTGTAAAACAGAAAAGTCATAATCAACCTAACTTTACTTTAATCCTATCATCAATCAATACCCCATTGTCATAAATGAAGATATTATCAAGCATTCGCATGGTGGACAAAAGATGCATTGGTCATGTCAACCCAACCAAACTCTTGAAGTCCGAGTTATTTATAGCCACAGGAGGTATATAATCATCTATTTTAAATTATAATTAATCCCACATATCTATATTATAAGTAAACCCACTGAAAAAGCCCCTTCCA